>NC_044310.1:4068303-4421803 GCF_007474595.2 Lynx canadensis | reverse complement strand
ACACCTCGAAGCGTGCTCAGGAGTCTCTCTTTCTCTCTCTCTGCCCCTCCCTTGCTCTCTCTCTCTCTCTCTCTCTAAAAATAAATAAATAAAAAATAAATAAATAAAGTGGGGCACCTGGGTGGCTCAGTCGGTTGAGTGTCCGACTTCGGCTCAGGTCACGATCTCGCGGTCCATGAGCTCGAGCCCCGCGTCAGGCTCTGTGCTGACAGCTCAGAGCCTGGAGCCTGTTTCAGATGCTGTGTCTCCCTCTCTCTCTGACCCTCCCCCATTCATGCTTTGTCTCTCTCTGTCTCAAAAATAAAAATAAACGTTAAAAAAATATTTTAAATAAATAAAGTGACAAAGGGTGCATCTACTCTGATCAAGTATCTGCATCTACCCCTTCACCACCAAGACACGTGCATTTATTAACTAATTTCCTCTTAAAACTAGAGGATGGAGTCCTTATAGAGACTTTTTCTAAAGTCTTCTAAATCACTTCTAAAATTCACCAACTCACAAAAATATGTTAGCCCAAATTTTCTACCAGTTTAAGCCCTGCCAAAGCTGCAGACACACCAACCCATTCCAACATGACAGACGCCCAGGAGCAAGGAACTGCTCTCGCTACAACCAAGCACTTTCCCACAGATATGATCACAGCCTAAGTAACAAACACAAACAGAACTCTCCCCAGCTAAATACTTGCAAGCTCTGACAAACAAGCGCCTCTGAGTAAGTTTGTGCCAATAAATAAAATTCTGGGTGATTCAAGAAATCTATGAAGGACTTGAGCTAATGTTTTTCAAATGATTTTAATTGGGGTGGAGGAGAATAAAGGCCACCAGGAGTCAGCACATCCCTAGTACCCAAGGGTCCTGGAACATACTTTCATGTGTAAAAGGAGGGCTCAGGGGCAGGGCACACATTGTCACCAGAGCCCCTTTGCTGAGGCAGGCACTTGGAACACACAGACATTTTCCCACAGAAACAATCTGGCAATTGTCTACTTGACCTGAAATCTGGTGAAGCGACAGGTTGGCTCAGAATTCCAGAAGCTATGGGGCCTGAGTAGCTTTTTATTTTTTGTTCAAAGGACTGGCCCAAGCCGAAACCTGATGGATAGAAAGATTTTCCCAGCCCTCTTCCTGGACCCCAGACAGAGTGGCTCAGGAACCAATTACCATCCTCAGATCTCCTCCAGGAACCCCCTTTTCTTCCCTGAGGCCGTTTACTGGCTGACAACAAACGGACTGAATTTATACAAACCGGTGCATGCAAAGACTAAGGGGGCTTCTTCAACCCAAAACAAATGTCTCGTTGGTAGAATTGGCATTTTTCCACCAAGGGGCACACAGAGGGCTCATCTACTGCAAGACAGTTCCCTTCCAAAATGATTACCAGTAACTGAATTCAACAACAAATGCTCAAAAATCCTACTACCTCCTAAAACTTGAGGGGTATAACTAACATGTACGCTATTCTCAATCTAAACTGGAAAACTTGGGGGGCCTGGGTGCTCAGTCAGTTAAACGGACAACTTTAGCTCAGGTCATGATATCATGGCTCGTGAGTTCGAGGCCCACATCAGGCTCTGTGCTGACAGCTCGGAGCCTGGAGCCTGCTTCAGACTCTGTGTCTCCTTCTCTATCTGCCCCTTCCCTGCTAGTGTTGTCTCTCTCACTCTCAAAAATAAATAAATATTAAAAAAAAAAAAAGACATCCATAAACTGGAAAACTATGCTGCCATAGTGCAGAGTAATAACATCAAAAAAAAAAATAAACAACCAAGCTTCATTTTCATAAGACCATCAGGTCATCAGAGTTCTGGTGAAGAATACTTTTTGCAGGGAAACCCTCACCCATATTAATTAAGCTCTCAATGTCTGGACCACTTTTTAGAGGGGCATGTTTTCCAACATACTTTGTATTCTAGTTCATTTTTACTTATTTACTTATTTTTGCCAAGGACCAGCCAGCATTTATAGGCACAGAGAATTGGCTCGTTTCTCAACTAAATAAACACAGGACAAAGAACATCATTTCTAATGAGGTTAATTAAATCATAATACAAATGCTGCCATTTTCATTCACCTCAAGCATATTACTTACAAAATAAAACACATGGAAGAACCAAAAAGAAATGAAAAATAAAGAGCCGAGAAAACGCAGAGTCAGGATGCTAGGAGACAGCTGGCAACAAATGACAGTACAGCCCTATCTTACTACTTCTTTACAAAATGTCTAGTAACTCAACAGTACAATGCTTTCTACAACAGAAACTAACCTCAGCAAGTATGTTCAGAGATGAAAAAGAGAAATGGCCAGCCAAAAGTTTACAGTGTGAGCCAAAACAAAAACAAAAAACAAATCTTTACCTATAAATACAAGGAAATAAATCACCAACATGTCATTCAATAAAACAGACTGAAATAAAATGCACTTGAGCTAAGTATATCCTTCAGTTAAGTGGGGATTATATTCCTATCGCCTTTCCATGATAGGGTTTGTTAGAAATACCATCTATTGAGAAACTAAGAGAACAAAAAGCATTTGGTCTTCTGTGCCCTTCCGACAACAGTCACCATCGCTACCATTTCTTCAACTTCTCCGGAAATACAGCTCTGCCAAGCTTCTCAAAGATAGTCTGTTCAAAGAGATTTGTGTGGGGGCGCCTGGGTGGCTCAGTCGGTTGAGCGTCCGACTTCAGCCAGGTCACGATCTCGCGGTCCGTGAGTTCAAGCCCCGCGTCGGGCTCTGGGCTGATGGCTCAGAGCCTGGAGCCTGCTTCCATTCTGTGTCTCCCCCTCTCTCTGCCCCTCCCCCGTTCATGCTCTGTCTCTGTCTCAAAAATAAATAAAATGTTAAAAAAAAAAAAAAAGAGAGATTTGTCTGTCTTTTTCTCCAAACTTTCTATCAGTGACAGAGCAACCAATACCTACGATCATCACTTTACTTCCACTAGTCCTCGGAAAGAAAATAAAAGCCAAAACTACAGGTTAAATACTTTCTACCTATGATTTTACCCTCAACAATGTCATTCCCACCCACCTCCCCCTCAACAGCTTCAAAGGTTTCAGGAAAGAATGAAGAGCGTGGGAGGAAGGGACAGCAAAGAGCCCCCAGGAACTCTTCAGAGTGATGAATATGTTCGTTACGGTGGAGCAGGGCCGTGCGGTGTGGGCACGTGCACACCCTTCACTGCACACTTAAGTCCGTGCCATTTATTACATGCCAATTAAACCTCGAAAAAGCTACTTAAGAATGAGGGGGCATGCAAGACAGAGACTCTGCCCACCCCTACACCCTTTGAGCCACATGGCCGTGCTGTGGCCCCCGTGCAGAGAAGGCTGAGAGCCAAGGGGGAGTGTGGGGGAACCACTTATTGCTGAGCCGCTGGACCCCAACTCTAGAACCACATTTTCTAAATGGAAAATCAGAGAACTCTGACCGTTTCTCCGAAATGATGCAATCAGCTTTAGACATACTCCTAGCTTTGCAAATGACATGTAAATTCACCGAATATTCTCACATTTTTTTTCTTCAGATTTGAAATTTATGTCAACTTGCTGTAGCCAACGCCCATTCCTTTCTGATACTATCCCACTAGGGAAAAAGAGCAACACAACCTATGCCAAATTCCCCCAAATACAAATTTATAAGAAATAAAACAAAAGGGAAACGGGCTGGTCCACTGCGTACCTTACTTGTATCTTACTCGTTCCTCAGTTTACTGACCGCGCATGCCCGCGCTCCCTTTAACTGCTCCATGGCTTCCTGCACGATAATCAGGATCATTAAGACTCCGACCTTTGCCTTCTCCTCTTTTCACTGATGCTCAGACTTCAAACTCAGTAAGTCTTATTTATTTAAACCAAGTCACTTGTAAAAATGGTTTCCCAAGTCCTGTCACAGGGAGATTACAACCCAGTGCATCAAACAAGGAACTACACAGACTGCAGTTTTGGTAAAAGCACCAGGAGAGTCGGACCAGAACAGTCACAATCATCGCTGTAAGAAACAGGGCCCAGGTAGGTCCAACCACCCCCTCCAGCCCCACACATGACCTGCCTCCTACAGGCAGGTGTCAGTCACCATGTCAGAGCTGCCAAAGTGGACAGTTAAGGAACAAATTCCAGCTGATAACAGCTTTAAGGCAGTCCTCCCTCCCAAAACTATTAACATTTTTAAAATGCCAACTGATCCCTAAAAAGTCTTTAAAACCCAAAAGAATGAAGAAGCTACACTGAAAGGTCGGTGGCTTCACAAGACACAGCGAAGTCAGTCCTTCCCGGGCTCTGAAACCAGGTCACGTGGTTCTAGCTTCCAGTAAGAGTTCTACCACTTAATACTTCCATGACCTTGGACAAATTATTTAAATTTTCACTGAGTCTCACTCTCTTCATTGACAACATGAAGATAATGACACCCCCACTTCATAGGGTTACTGTGAGAATGACAGTAAGTAATATAAACTGCTTAGCATAGTGCTTAGGACCTACAAAGCAATCAACATTAGCTGTGTGATTGCAACGATTATGATCCTGATCATCTTATATCCTTTTTCTTATCTCATTCTTTCCAAGGTTTACAATGCTGTTCCCATTTCTGCAGGCGGAAAAGGTTAAGTTCAAGATATAGACCTTAAAAAGGTAGAGCTGGAATTCAAACTACAATCTGTCCAGATCTGCCCTACTCCATGACTTAGCACCAGAGGGTATGGAAGGTTCCCACTGGCCCTACCCCGTCCAGGGCTCTGCACATGTTAGGAAAGGCAATAAATGAATAGGTAGGTCCTTCAGGTGAATACATGCTTCCAGATCCACTGCTGTACCCATCACAGGACCTTACAAAATGCAAAAGGATACAGGTAGGGGGGCACCTGGGTGGCTCAGTTGGTTAAGCATCCAACTTCAGATCAGGTCATATTTCATGGCCGGTAGGTTCGAGCCCCGCATTGGGCTCTGTGTTGACAGCTCAGAGCCTGGAGCCAGCATCAGATTCTGGTCTTTCTCTGCCCCTCCCCAGCTCATGCACTGTCTCTCTGTCTCCGGTCTCTCTCTCAAATAAAAATAAACATTAAAAAATATTAAAGGATACAGATAGGATTTACAGCAGTGGAATGATAGCATTAAATTCAAAGGCTTATTTGCATATTTGCATGTTTGAAAAAAGGAAGATAAACCTGTTTTCCACTCTGCAGTTCTACCCACTATTGTAAATAAATGACAGATCTTGGGGTGCCTGGGTGGCTCAGTCGGTTAAGCGTACAACTTTGGATCGGTTCATGATCTCACAGTTCGTGGGCTTGAGCCCCATGTCTGGCTCTGGGCCGGACAGCTTGGAGCCTGGAGCCTACTTCGGATTCTGTGTCTCCCTGTCTCTCTCTGCCCCTCCCCTGCTCACACTCTGTCTCTCTCTGTCAAAAATAAACAGTAAAAAAAAAAATTTTTAGGGGCTTCTGGGTGGCTCAGTTGGTTGAGCGTCTGAGTTCGGCTCAGGTCATGATCTCACGGTTCGTGAGTTCGAGCCCCACATCGCACTCTGTGCTGACAGCTCAAAGCCTGGAGCCTGCTTCAGATTCTGTGTGCCCCTCTCTCTCCACCCCACCCCTGCTTGTGCTCTCTCTGTCTTTCAAAAATGAATAAACATAAATTTTTTTTTAATTTTAATAAAAGACAGATCCATTTATTCAACAAATACTTACTGAGTACCTAACTCTGGGGCGGGCTCAGTACAAGAGGTGCCAGGGGCACACAGTGAAGGGCAGAGAGGCCTCAGCCTGCGAGTGAGGACTCCCGCACACAGGGCACCATGCAGAGTGAAGGAGTGCAAGGCCATGTGCAGATCCCTGCAGGGGTGTCCCTGCAGCTCTCAAGGGGGCCTGCAAGTTTCCCCTAAGGAAATAACATACAGCAGAGATGCGAAGGACAAGGTGGAGAGTGACCATCTTTTAAGCAGCGGAAGTGACATGTAAAAGGCAGCAGAGCAGGAAGCAGCTGACAGTGCAGAAGGAGGGACTCAGGGAAAAGAAACAGGGGACGGAACAGGAATCAAGGGGAGAGGAGCTTGGCCGGAGGCTGGAGGGTGACAGATCGCACAGGCCTCACAGACCATGTTGAGTAGTTGGGATGACATCTCCAGTACAACAGGAAATCAACTAGAGGACTGAGAAAAGGGGTACTGTAACCCTGCTGCATGTTTAAAAGACCACTCTGGTGTCTGGGTGGAGACTGGGTCGGGAGGAGGCAAGGGTACAAGTAGGGACAGGAGCCAGGAGATCCCTCAAAGCAGTCTGGGCCCAGGTGATGGTGGCTTAGACGGCAGTGGTGGCTGTAAAAAGTGATTTGGACAGAAAGGAAATTTATCTGCAAACAGAACCAGTAGGTATGGATTCAGTGTGGAGTAAAAGGAGGAAGAGGAGGCAAAATGGCCTCTGAGGGGGAAAAATAGTAACGCACAGAGGAGAAACCTGATCAACACCACCTCAGCTAGGTGATCAAGGTTAACACCGTCAGTGATGAGTCATGTTGACAGCAGGCACCCCTTGATAGGACGTGACAAGGATGGCAGTGTACCTCTGGGGTCTGCCTTCCCCAAACCCATAACCCCAGCCTAGTGGTGAGGAAAAGAGCAGACAAACCCAACTGAAGGACATACAAAATATGTGATCTGTCAAGGACAACAAAAACAAGGAAAGTCTGAGAAGCTGTCACAGTCCAGAGGAGCCTACGGAGACCTGACTGAATGTAATGTGGCATCCTGGATGGAGTCCTGGAACAGAAACGGACTTTGGGGGAAAACCAAGGTAATCTGGATAATGGGTGGAGTTTAGTTTATAATAATGCATCAGTACAGATTGGATGGGACCAGTGTACCAAAGTAACGTTAAGAGAGAAACTGAGCAGGGGGTACACAGAAACCCTCTGAAATATTCTTGCAACTTTTCTGCACATCTAAACCTACTGTGAGACTGTAGAAGTTTATTTTAAAACTGCCCCCCTGCCCCAGGTCTAACTGGAGCCCTTTATTGAGACAGGAGAGACAGAGAGGAAGACAATCAATTCTTTTTCAGACACACGAAGCAGAAGCTCATCAGACCCTCCAGCAGAGACATCAGGTAGGCAGCTCTGGCGTGGAGCTGGGCAGAGAGCGCTGGGCTCAAAAACAAACAGGAGGGGCGCCTGGGTGGCGCAGTCGGTTAAGCGTCCAACTTCAGCCAGGTCACGATCTCGCGGTCCGTGAGTTCGAGCCCCGCGTCGGGCTCTGGGCTGATGGCTCGGAGCCTGGATCCTGTTTCCGATTCTGTGTCTCCCTCTCTCTCTGCCCCTCCCCCGTTCATGCTCTGTCTCTCTCTGTCCCAAAAATAAATAAACGTTGAAAAAAAAAATTTAAAAAAAAACAAACAGGAGCCTGGATGGGCCCGAATCTGTGGAATGGACGGGCGGGGGCAGGCAGGGAGGTGTCACTGAGATAAAGAATGGAAATCAAGATGTAAAGGCCCTCAGATTCCCAGAAATAATCCACACTTAACAGTCACACAGGAAAGGTCTACTTTCAAGCCCCGAGGAAATTCCACCTTCAGATGCTGAGTAGAGATCACAAGAACAAAAACCAGCACGTGGGAGGAAAGCCAGGAGCAGACACCATCCCAGAGGCCAAGGGAAAAGGCGTGTTCAACTTGCTTGACTACATCTGAGAAACCTAATCGGATAAGCCCAAAAAATGAAGTTTCAGCAGAATAATGGAAGCTAAAATCAGACTGGAGTATTTGAATCAGAGGCAAAAGTGGGGGGAAAGACAACTCTTCTAAGAAGTCTGGCTCTCAGATCTGCACACCCTGTTCACAGCAATATAATCACAACACCCAACAGTGGAGGCAAGCCAGGTGTCCATCAGCGGATGGATGGAGAAATTAGGTGCAGTGTGTACGTAACAGAGTATCACTCAGCCTATAAAAAGGAAGGACATTCTGACACCTGCTACAACATGGATGAACCTTGAGAACGTTATACTAAGTGAAACAAGCCAAACACAAAAAGACAAACATTGCATCATTCCACTTCTATGAAGAACTTAGTAGTCAAATTCACAGAGACAGAGAGGGGAACAGAGGTTTGCCAGAGGCTGGGGGGCAGGAGAGAATGGGAGTTACTGTTTAATGGGAACAGAGGGGGGCGCCTGGGTGGCTCAGTCGGTTAAGCGTCCGACTTCAGCTCAGGTCATGATCTCACGGTTCGTGAGTTCGAGCCCCGCGTCGGGCTCTGTGCTGACAGCTCAGAGCCTGGAGTCTGCTTCGGATTCTGTGTCTCCCTCTCTCTCTGCCCCTCCCGTGCTCACGCTGTCTGTCTCAAAAATAAATGAAACATTAAAAAAAAATTTTTTTAATGCGAACAGAGTTTCAGTTCCACAAGAGGAAAGAGTTCAGGAGCTAGATGCTGGGGACAGGTACACAACAATGTGAATATAGGTAATGCCAAAGAACTGTATACTTAAAAATGGAGCTAAGATGATACATTTTATGTTCTATATATCTACCATGATTAAAATGTTTTAAAAACAAGTCTGGCTCCCAGAATGGTGAATCCATATGAAGCTATGATGACCTATGATGAAAACTACTTAACTCTGGAACACCTTAACCTAGATCAGCACTCCCTCATGACATGCCACCCATGATACACGGGTAACAGGCACTGAGCCCTTCAGGCCCTGCAAGGGGCCCAGGCCACCCAGAGCCCTGCCCGGTGGGCTGTGACCTCAAGAGAACTCACCCACTAACCCAGCATACCCTGGAAATACTATTATTTTTGGATGTGTTCCCAGATGGGAGGAAAGCTGGGAATCAACAGCTAGAGAAATGAAGGTTAGCCATCATTTCAATTCTACTCTCAGGGGCAAGAAATGTTGCTTTAATTCATTTTCTTCATCAACCCACAACATTTGCTGCCAAAAGCAAAAAGAGATTGTGACCTCAGCTTACAGAAACTGGTGTTCAGATCATTCAGAGAAGCCAATGAAGTCACACTCCAGTTTCTGAAAGATCTCCGAGAACAGATACGAGTAATAATATTCATGATACATCAGACCGATCAAAACTAAGTAAGTGTGTAAGGAAAGAAGAGCACACAGTGTGGGTCTGATGAAGACACAATAAAGAGATCAATGAACAGGGGGCATCAAGATAAAGAACCATGTGCTTGTGGAAACTTAGCACAAGGTAATCAGGCAACATTTCAATCAGTATGAAAGGCTCAGAGATTCAATAATAAGCATGCATGGGGGGGATGAAATTAGCAATCTACCTCAACCTATCTACCCATTTACAGAATACGTTTATTTGTATTAAACATCTAAGGATAAAAGCACAAAACAGGGAAGAAAATCTAGGGAAAACACTACGTAACTGAGGTGGGGAGACTGTCCCAGGCACACTATCAAGGCCAGAAAGAGTCATGAGTGCATGACACATAGGACTGCCAGGGGATGTATAACGAGTTCAGAAAAGTAAGACTGAAATACAGGTGACTAGCCACGGAAAAATGATACACACACTTGTTTACAGAAAAACGAAGAAATCAGAAAGAAAAAGATGAAGAAAACGGCAGAAGAATGATCAGACAAGTCAAAAAAGTAATACAAGTAGCCAAAACATGCCAAATCTTAGGAACATACAAAGAAATGCAAATTAACAGACACGTAATTTTTCACCTGAGAAAAGAATTTTAAAACCAAGTGTTGGTTAGGGTTTGAAGAAATGGACACTCATACTCAACTACTGAGAATACAAATTGGTACAGCCTTTCTAGAGGGCACATGACAAATGTTTACACTCTCGGATGAATAACTCTACTGGCAGGCCTCTCTCCTATGGAAATAACTGGAGAAGTGTGCAAAAATATGAGAACAAGAATGTTAAGTGCATCATTGATTACATGAGCCAAATGCTGGGACAATCCATAAGGGATTGCTTTAAATTTTTACAAAACATCCCTGGCTATGGCTCTGGCGTGGGAAATGAGCACAACAGAGAATGGCATGGGCAAAAGAATGGTCAGGCAAGAGGCATGCGTGATTCCTCCTGTGTGTGTGTGGGAGAAGGGGGATGTATGTTCTCACGTATACATATACACGTAAACACACACACACATATGTATGCATATTCATTACACACTCATACGTGATTTACATATGCACCTTTAACGTTCAGGGAAGGATATAAATCAAATTGTTGACAATGGTTATCTCCTGAGGTGTAAATTTTAAGAAAAAGTTTCAATTTTTAATCTCTACACTCCTTTGTTGTTAGCATGCTTCCAATGATCACTGATTATCTTTGTAATTAAATATACGTTTGTATACATTTATAATAGAAATCTAATAAAGTGATTTCATTGGGAGGGGTAGATTACCTATGGCAAAAAGGATGTAGGCGATTTAGTATGCTCCCTGTTCCTCATTCACAGTCCTCTGAATATAAGCCAGCTTCCAGCTATGACCGAATGGTCTTAAAACATCTGTATCAAATTCTTTTCAACAAAGGAATGCCCTACACTCGTCAGAAGTTACATCTTCTTGAGCTAGGACATTATATATGGCATTGGAATCTTCAAATAAAAAGCCTAAGACTTGACAAATAAAGGGCAATCTTCATGCATACCTAAATGAGAAGAAGGAGTTATGGTCTGTCAATACGATTTCAAGCAAACAAAAGATCACCACAAGGCGAAACTTAGCAAAGGCTACATGAAACACTCACTGAAGGATGAGTCCAGTTAACTGATCGGAAGAATAACGGCAAGGAGTGTAACTTTAAACTCAATACATAAGCGCTGCAGTTGAACTCTAGCTAAACTGGTTTAACTGGTATTAAACTGCCACCGCACACGCGCGCGCGCGCGCGCGCGCGCGCACACACACACACACACACACACCCCGCCAGCACCACCACTTTAAGGGAGCAAGACAAGTTGTAAAAGAATTTCAATATATAAATCAATATATACTACCAATTTGATTTTTAAATTACTAGAAACAGCCACCTTTCACCTGGGTAATACCCCGGATGATGAGGAGATATGTAAATTATTATTAATATAACTGAGAAACATACAGTGGACAAAACTAATGTCATGAAACAAAGTTAACTCAAAGAATGCAAAATATAATTAAGCCCTCTAAAAATATAGTTAAATCCTCTAAAAGCAAATATAATTTACAGGAGTCCCCCCTTATCTGCGAGGAACACCCTCGGTGGATGCCTGGAACCACAGAGAGAACTGAGCCCTCTACAGACTGTGTTTTTTCCTATGTATATGTTCTCTGATAATGCTTAATATATACGTTAAGAGATTAATAACTAATAATAAAATTGAACTGTAACAATATACTGCAATAAAAGTTACGTGAATGTGGCCTTTCTCTCAAAATATCTTACTGTACTGTACTCACCCTTCTTGCTGTGATGATGTAAGATGACAAAATGCCTACACCATGACATAAAGTGAGAGGAACGACATAGGCACCATGACAGAGCGTTTGGCTACTACTCACCTCTGACAATGTCAGGAGGAGGATCATCTGCTACCAGACCACATCCGATTGTGTGTTAGGTGATACCGCAAACAGCAAACCACAGTTAAGGGGTGACTGCTGTAATCTGAATTGGGGGTATCAGCAATTATACCCCTACAATATGCAGACCCTCCCTACAATGTATCATCATCCACGACTAATCTCGTCTTGGCCCCTCAATGTGAGATAATAGAAAATGTATATTAGTCTCTGGCCCCATGCATGTCACAAAGCTCCCAAACCCTTATAATTTTCCTAAATGGTAAGATTATCTTTTGTTCTGATATTTAGTATTCAACCCTATCTGTGACACAGGGCTCCTAAAATCCTTGTCTATTCCTAAACGACAAGAGCACTTGAAGCATCTTTTGTTCTTATGAGGCAACTTCACATTGCCTCCTGGATGGTTCCTGAAAGGTGCTGGTCACCAGAAAAACCAGGCCACGATCAGAGGCTTGGAATTTTCAGCCCCACCCCACCCTCCAGAGAGGGAACAGGGGCTGGAAATGGAGTTAACAACTGATAACGAGGAAGCCTCCACAAATCCCCAACAGTATGGGGTTCAGGGAGCTTCCAGGCTGGCAAATACATCCATACATGGCAGGTGACCTACCCCACCTCCACAGGGACAGAAGCTCTGGACCCTCCCAGACCTTGCCCTATGTATCTCTTCATCTGGCTATTCACCTGTATCCTTTATCGTGTCCTTTAACAGGGGAACCTGGGGGGCTCAGTCGATTGAGCATCCGACTTCGGCTCAGGTCATGAACTTGTGGTTCATGAGTCTGAGCCCCCTGTCGGGCTCTGTGCTGACAGCTCAGAGCCTGGAGCCTCCTTCGGATTCTGCGTCTCCCTCTCTCTCTGCCCCTCCCCTGCTCACACTCTGTTTCTCTCTCAAAAATAAATAAAGGTTAAAAAAAAAAAAACTTATCATGTCCTTTAATAAACTGATAGACATAAGTTTTCCTTTCTACAAGAACTCTCCTGAGTTCTGTGAGCCGCTCTAGCAAATTAATCAAACCCGAGGAGGGTGTCATGGGAACCTCAGATCTGTGGCCCATCAGAAGTACAGGTGAGAACCTGGACTTGCCACTGGCATCAGATGAGATGGGAGTGGTCTCGTGGGGCTGAGCCTTTAACCGGAGGTATCTGATGCTATCTCCAGGTACACAGCTTCAGAATGGAGTTCAACTTGTAGGACACCCAGCTGGTGCTGCAGAGAACCCCTCCGACATCCAGTGTCAGAAGCGCTAGGAGCATGGCCGGGGTGTGAGCACTGTAGGGGGACACAGGAGGACTGAGTTTTTCCGCAACTCCTTCCTTCCGATCCCCAGGATCCTGTCTCATTCATCGTTCACACATTTACTGAGCACCTACTATGCGCCGCGCACCACTCCAACCTCTAGGGGTACAGCAGTGAATAAAACAAAAATCTCTACCCTGGTGTATCCTGCATTCCAGTGACATCCAATCCATCAATGCTGCCCGTACCACTTAAAACTACATCCCACCGCCCACCCTACCTCAGCTCCTATATCTCCCTGTTAATAGGTTCTATTTGTTTTCCTTTTTACAATTCATTTAGCACCTTACTTTGTTTACGTTCAGTCTTCTCCATTAGAATGTAAGCCCCCTGAAGACAGATTTCTTTTTTGGTTTTATGTGTATTCCAAGAGTGGAGAATACTGCCTGGCGTAAGACATTCCAATATTTGTTTACCTGACTGCCTTCTCTCTATGGTCTCTCCCTCCCAACACAAATCACTTGTCCCCCCCTCTCCCAACCTCTGTAAAACAAAACACAAGGTTCCCGGCTCTACACCCTACCCCCACCTTCCACTTTACAGCCAAGCTTCAAGTTACAGCAATTACAGAACTGCAGTATGCCGTGGTCTGCACTCCACCTGGGGGCCTGGGGGCCTGGGGGCCTGGGGGCCTGGGGGCTCGAACTTGTCTCGTCCCCAGCCACTCCCTGCCTCCCTGCCCACTTCTTCACACACCCCAGGGCTCTTCTGCCCTCAGTCCAGAACCTCCTCTCTGATCACTGACCTCATCAAGCTAACTCTTCCTCATTCTCCTGTCTCAAGTCATGAAAAGAACAAAGTATCACTTCGTAAGAAAGTCTTCCCGGCTTCCAATCTAAATTAGACCCTCCTCTCCTATGGCAGCCTGCACTTTCCCTTCATTACCCCTTTACTGGACTTTGTAAATATGTGCATATTCTTATGACTATTTGCTTAAATGGCTGTTTCCCTTTGAAGGCAAAGGGTGTCTTTATCACCACTGTATACACCCATCCCCAGGGACTGGAGCAGTGCCTGATTCAGGAGGAGCTCCTGCCTGACAGAATGGTGGGCTATCCTACTAGGCTTCAGTGTCTATTTTGTCCACTCAACTATCTGGTAACAAGCACATTTCTATGTCTGGCATGGAGAGAATGGTTAACAACATGTATTAAATAAATGCTGAACGCATACAAAGAAGGGGAGACACCATAATCTTATTTGCCAAGGGGAAAAAAAAACACCGGCATCATCTTGGCATCTTGATCTATACAGCCTTCTAGATGTTTTCACTTAAGCACTGCAACACGGATGGCTTCTCCAACATCCAGTTCCTGCAGCACGTGCAGTTCCCAGCACCCAGCCAGCAGCTTCTCTGGCCTCCAGACAATGTGGCACACAGAGGCCAGCAACGCCTGGCGGCCAGCAGCTTCCCCCGGCACCGCCACCTTGGGGGAATTTGCAGCAGGGTACCCCCAGTAAGACAGCTCCCCACAAAAAAGCTTTCCTAGGATGTACTAGAGAGCCACTTCGGCCAAGTCCCAGAGGATAGATTCCTACCAAGCTCCACCAGCACGAGGCCAAAAGCCACCTCAGCCACCTCTCGGCCTTGCGGTAAGCCACAGCGTGCCCTCAGGACAAGGTCCGGGTCTCATTCCTGGGGGCCAGGGGCCTTTCCCCTGGGAGCTCGCTCTCTCAGCCCTAGAGGCGGCAGCAGCTCTGCGTCTCTGCTACTCTTAGCTTCTTTCAAGTTCTCTTTACTTCTTGCCAGCCCATCTCTGGTTACTTCAATTCCCTGTCACAGTTAAAAATTCTTCATAGTAAACTTTTTCTTTCAACTTACTGTTTGACTTCTCTTTCCTGACTGGATCCAGACTGATATGGATTTGGAATTAATTTGTATGTTTGTACGGTAGGGCGTCACATTTCTTTTCTTTCCCACATGAATATCTAGATTACCATCTATTCAAAAGACTGTCCTTTCTCTACTATTCAGGAGTGCCTCCTGTGCAATAAATCAAATTTCCAGATCAAGCGGATCTGTATCTGAACTCGTTTGGTCATTTGATCTACCTGTCTACACAACATTCTTTTCATTACCATAGCTTGATAATCAGTCCCACTATTCAGGACAGTAAGTCTGCTCAGGGTGTTCTTCAAAATTATTCTGGCGATTCCTTGCTGTTTACATTTCCATGTATACTTTAACATCAGTTTGTCAAGTTCCACCAAAAAAAAAAAAAAAAAAAAAACTGCTGGCATTTTCAATGGTATCATATTAAATGCATAGATGAGGGCGCCTGGGCGACTCAGCTGGATAAGTGTCTGACTCTGTATCAGCTCAGGTCAGGATCCCAAGGTCATGGAATTGAGCCCCCCTGTCAGGCTCCACACAGAGCATGGAGCCTGCTTAGGATTCTCTCTCTCCCTCTGCCGCCCCCCCTCTAAAAAATAATACATAAAATTTAAAAAAAAATTTTAATGCATAGATGAATTTGAGAAGAATCAACATCTTACAATAGTGAGTCTTCTAATCCATGAACATGGTATATCTCTATTTAGATCTTTAACTTTTCTCAATATTTGTTTTCTGTATAGATACCTCATGTTTCTACAGATTAATTCTGAAAAGTTTGATGTTATTTCAAGTGATATTTTTATTACATTTTGTTAGTTGTTGGTATATAAAATTGAGACTGTGTCCAGCATTACCTTAAATCTTGCAACCTTACTTATTAATCATAATTAACTTATAAGGAAATATTCTGGATTTTCTTCGTACACAATTATGTCATCTACAAAATCAGTTTTATTCTTTACTTTCAGACACTTGTGCTTTTTATTTTTCTGGTCTTATTAAACTAAGTAGGACTTCTAGTAAAATAATGATTAAAAATGGTAACAGTAAAAGTAACTTAATTTCTTCCCCAGCTCAGAAAGAAAATTTCCAACATTTCACTATTAAACATGATGTTTGCTACATAATCTCTATCAAATTAAGGACTGTTACGATTTAGTCATGATGTGTTGTAGGATTTCATTTTAAATGGATGCTCAATTTTATCAAAAGCAATTTTTGTATCTATTGACATTATCACATTATTTTTCTGCTTTACTTCATTAACTTGGTGATTTATAATGATTTTTCAAACAGGAAGCCTATCTTTATAAGTCTGAGTTCAACCTTTTGAAATCTGTCAAGAATTACTTTGGGGATCAGCAATTTTGATAAATGTTCCATGACTGTATAAAAAATACATACAGTTTCTAGATATTGGATGCAGTGTCCTATTTATTTCATATTTCATTTTATTCATTTTTAATATTTATTATTTCAGATTACTTGTTCTCTGTCCCACCGGGTCTGATCTACTGGTAAACCCAGTAAGATCAATTAACTCAAGTTTTTAATTGTGTAATTGAGATATTTTATACCCTGATTCTTTATCAGTTAATAAAATGCATTAAAATTTCCCACTGTGATTTTGGATTTGTCTATTCTTTGTTAATTTTGTCAATTTTTGCCTTGCGTATGTTGAGACTTTATTTTCAGGTACATACAGATGCAGATCTGTTGAGCTGACTACTTTATCATTATGAAATGTCTCTCCTTCTCCCTAGCAATGCTTCTCTGCCCGAAGTTCTACTTTATGAATCTAATCAAGCTTCCTTTCAGATAGTGTCTACCTATCTGCATCCTTGTAAGCAGCATGAAGTTATGCTCCACTTTATTTTTTAAACTGCTCTGTCACTTTTTGTATTTTAAATGAAAACTTTAGTTCATTTTTCTTTCATATAATTACTAATATCACAGGTTTAAATTTACCTTCTTACTGTTTGCTCCCTGTCTGTCCCAAATGTTCTATGTTTCTTCTTCTGTCTTCCTGCCTCCTTTCGGATTAACCAAGTTTTACTTGATGACAACTCCTCCTCCTATTTCCCCTCTGTCAGTCTGGTAGGTATATATTCTCTTACTATTCTTTTAACGAATATCTAGAGATTACAACATGCATCCTTGATTTATCAGTCTAAAGTAAATTAATATTTTTGCCACTTTCTGGACGATGCACAACCACAGGCTGCTAACTCTATTTACATCCCCACAACTTATATGCCATTACTATATATATTTAATTCTATGTATATCATAAACCATGCAAGACACTACTGCTGTCCTATACATCGATTCATTTGCATCCACCCTTGCTTTGTTCTTCACTTTGCCTGCACCTTAAAGCTCTCATGCAGGATCATTTTCTTTCTGCCTAAAGAAAAATCTTTACTATTACTTCCTCCAGTGCACGTCTGGTGGGATCACTTCTTTCCATTTTTTGTTGATATAAAAAAGATGGTATTTTGTCTTCTCTTTTAAAAGTTTTTTTGCTGGGTATAGAATTCTAGGCCAGCAGTTCACCTCCTTGTTTGTATTTCTAAAATATTCCGTCGTCTTTGAGTTCTGCTTCTTTTGAGAAATTAGCTGTCAGTTTTACTGCTCTTTTGAATGTAATGTGTGATTTTTCTTTGGCTACTTTTAATTTTTTTTTTTTTCGTTTATTTATTTTTGAGACAGAGAGAGACAGAGCATGAACGGGGGAGGGGCAGAGAGAGAGGGAGACACAGAATCGGAAGCCGGCTCCAGGCTCCGAGCCATCAGCCCAGAGCCCGACGCGGGGCTCGAACTCACGGACCGCGAGATCGTGACCTGAGCTGAAGTCGGACGCTCAACCGACTGAGCCACCCAGGCGCCCCTCTTTGGCTACTTTTAAGATTTTCTTGTTATCTCTGGTTTTCAGCAATCTTATGTTTCAGCGAGATTTTATCTGAATTTATCTATCCAGCTTAGGGTCTACGGTATTTCTTGAATTTGTGATCCGATGCTTTTGTCTGTTATAGACAACTCTCGGCCATTCTCTCTCCAAATACTGCTTCTGTACCATTCCTCCTTCCTCTCTTACTGGATTTCAAATACGTGCTCATTCAACATTTTCACTGACTCACATCATACATACATTCTCTGACGTATTTCCTATCCATCTTTCTCCGTATTTCTCATCGTTCTGAATATTTCTTTTCAATTTATTGCTACTACTAATCTACTGTTAAGTCCATCAATTAACCTCTGAATTTCAATTCAGTTATAATCCTTCAATCTAGAATTTACATCTGGTTCTATCTTTTTTTTTTCCTTTTTTTAAAATTTCCTGTTCCCTGATTCTTCATCTTGTCTTTGATTTCTATTTATTTTTATTTTTTTAATGTTTATTTATTTTTGACAGAGACAGAGCATGAGTGGGAGAGGGGCAGAGAGAAAGGGAGACACAGAATCTGAAACAGGCTCCAGACTCCGAGCTGTCAGCACAGAGCACGACTCGGGGCTCGAACTCACAGACAGCGAGATCACGACCTGAGCCCAAGTAGGAAGCTCAACCAACAGAGCTACCCAGGCGCCCCTTGTCTTTCATTTCTTTAAACATATTATGTATATCACCCTTTTCTAAAATGTCATTATCTGGAACCCTGTGGCTCCTCTTCCACAGTCTGTTGTTTCTCTTGGTTTCAGCCAAAGTGTCAAAATCTCATCTATCGGATGAGTGCCAGTTGTAAATAAATGCAGATATCATTTGAGGTTCTGGGTAACGTTATCTTCTTCCAGAAAGGATTTACATTTATTTCTATCAAGATCACCTTGATCCAGTCAAAAACTAAGAGGATTTGAAGTTAAACTTCAGCACTTCTGAGAGACTGCTATTCCTAGCGTGCAGGCCTTTGAGACCTCGGCTCACAGCCTAAGAAGTTTTCCAGCGTCCCTCCTCCCTGATCTGTATCAAAGTATCATTTTTGTCCTCCACCCTCCAATCCCTTGAGTCCATCAAAATTTCTGTTCAGTTTTTCAGCTTCTTGTTTGCCTGCCTCTTCTTGAATTAGCAAGTTCCTCTAGGGCAGGAATAGATTCAAATCTGGTCGCATATCTATTAGCTGCCCTCCTCCCACAGATCTTGGCCTCACAAATAAATCTTCACCATCTTCTAGCTCCCCATTACCTTCGTAAGTTGTGTCCAGCTTTTCTACTTGGAAGAAAGAGGGTCAAACCACTTGATCTACCATTTCTCCACTCCCATATTTTCTATCTTTGGGAGTTTATACCTCTTGTGATTCTCTTCTATCATTTTATCAAACTTTTGGAAGGAAGTAGAGATAAATCCACTTCAATGACTAACTGCTTAACCAGTTATCTCCGGTTACTCATTTTATTAATAGATCTTCTATATATTAAGGATATTAAACCACTGTCAAATATGTGGCAAATACTTCTCCCAGTTTGCCATTTATATTTTAATTTTACGGTATTTTTAGCACACAGAAATGGTGGATTTATATGCAGTCCAATTTATAGCCTTTTCCTAATTTTGGTGTCATTAAGAACACTGAACACTGTGTAAATATGGACCCATACTTTCTTCTAGTATTTTTGTTTTATCTTTTTAATGTTTATTTATTTTGAGAGATGAGAGAGACAGAGCATGCAGGAGGAGGAGCAGAGAGAAAGGAGAGAGAGAATCCCAAGCAGGCTCCGTGCTGTCAGCACGGAGTCCAACAGGGGGCTAGTATTTTTATTATCTCTATTTTTTACATCTAATTTTTAGAGTCATTTTGTATCAGGTATAAGGGACAGACCTAACCTTATCTATCTTTTAATTGGTAAGCCAATTGTCCAAATTCCATTTACATAAATAACCCTCCATTTCCTCCTCTAAATGATACACCTCAATCACACAAAAATTAAAAAATATTTTCTTAATATTTATAGGAGTTTTCTTTGCAGTGTGGTACTGCTGATCCCTCCTGCTCATTCTCCTTGCTACGCTGTCCTCCCTTGCTTTCTGTGATCCTCCCAATTCCCTTCCTCTCCAGCTATTCCTTCTGAGTCTCCTTCATAAGCTCAACTTCCTTCCTATTCCCCTCATTCTCTTACTTTCCAGACAGAATGAGGGAAAATGGTTCATTTCTCAAACCTCCCCCTTTCCTGATTCCCCCTACTCTCCTTGGGACGTGTCACCTATAACATCAGTTTCTTCAAGCTCTCTCCCGAGCACCCAGATCTATACACAACTGCCTTCTAGGATCTCTATCTAGATGTCCCACAGATGCTCTAAGCACAACTCTACAATATTAAGTTCAATGCCTTGAAACTTGCTCTTCTCTCCATATTCCATTATCTACAGTACCACTATCATTCAAACTACAGTCTTAGTCACTTCTCCTCTGCTTCGCCATCACATCTCAGAGATCACGACAAATCCTACTGATTCTAGGTCAGTTCCTTCTCTACTGCCATTGCCTAGAAACAGGTCTTCATTATCCCCGGTATGGATTCCTCCCCAGATTTCCAGCTTCCCTCCAAACCATTCTCTAAACTGTCCAAGGAGTGGCTGTATAAAATGAAAACCTGATCATTTTACTTTTCTGATTAAAATCTCTCAGTTGATCCCTACTACTTACGAGATAAAAACGTAAACCCAGCGTCACACGAGGCTTTCTGTGAGCTGGATGCCACTAGTCTCTCTAACCTCACCGCCTCCATCACTCTCCTCAAACCCTGTGCCAGCCATTCCTGATCACCCACGTCACTCCTGCTTTCACTCCTTTACACAAGTAGTTCCTTCTGCCTGGAAAGTTTTCTTGCTGATTCTTTCTCGTTGCCTAGCAAACTCCTAATCATCTTCAAAACTTCATCTGCACTTTTTATACAACGGCCACCGTTTATTTGCCTCAAATCTACCTTGTACATACATACTTCATAATTTCATTATATGCTTTATTGCACCATACTGCAATTACTTTTTATCTATGTCTTTCTACATGACTGTGACCACCTTTCCCTTCCTTCCAAATGGCTAGACTTATCTCAGAGTTTGGGGCACACAACTGGCACTCAAAATGATCGCTGAACAAATAGATTAACAGACAAAATGCTCAACTAACTAGCTTAGAGAAATTACCAAAAGTGTTGCTGCTGTTGTTGTTTTTTAAGTAGGCTCCACACCCAGAGCAGAGCCCAACACAGGACTTAAACTCATGACCCTGAGATCAAGACCTATGCAGAGATCACGAGTCAGATGCCAACCAACTGAGCCACCCAGGCCCCCCACCAAAAATGTTATTTCTTTAATGGAAAACTATAGAGTGACACTTCATTCAAAATATAACCCTAAGAGTCTCATTATTTAACAAATGTATCTCTGAAATTTCGCAAATAGTCCAGAGGCACTATAAGTAACAGTAACAAGGTCCTATATTAGAAATTTAGGGGCACCTGAGTGGCTTCGTCGGGCCGACTCTTGGATTTCAGGTCAGGTCATAATCTCACGGTTTGTGAGTTTAAGTCCCACAGGGCGCTGCGCACTGACAGCAAGGAGCCTGCTTCAGATTCTCTCCCCTCTCTCTGTCCCTCCTGCTGTTCACACATGCAAAATCTCTGTCTCTCAAAATAAATAAACTTTAAAAGAAAAAGAAGAAGAAGAAAGAAATTTAACCCATGTAGAAATAATGGTTAAGGGACTTCTGTTAGTTAAGGAGTTAAAATGGGTCATTCAAAAAACTGGCTATGTATGCCTTACACCAAAAGAACATAAAGCTAAAAGTGTACATAACTACAGCAGAAAATTATCTGGCCTTTACAAAGGAGGGTACAAGATACTCTTTGTTTCTGAACTTCTGTTAAAACCTTCACACCCATTTCCTCACTCTGGTACAACTACAGCCCCAGGCAGGAAAGCTGCAGAGCTTTCTTTATTTGGGCAATTGCTTCCTCATTACAAAGAGGATAAAAAGAACCATAACAAACATTCAAATAAAAAAATGGCTCCATGTAAAATGAAGAGTAGATAAAGTAAGTTTTAGATGATGAGAATGTTTTGATTTCTCATTATCAGAACAGATTTGTTACGAATACTCACTTTAAGTACAAAGAAATATTAGTTGAAATTTTAAAATCAAACATATGCAGTAAAAAGTGATAGAAATACCCCATTAACCTATTTTCAAAACTTACTCATGGATGTTTCAGGAGCCCTGGAGGCCTCGATGCCCACCCCTGCATCCCTGGGAATAACGCCTCACAGTTACATGGACGCGGACGACTACCCTCAGACTTCCAGATCCCAAGCCGGGACATTTAAATCATCCACCTTAACATCTTCTAATCATTAAAAAGCTAGAAATCAAAGACTAGAGCACACTGAGCCCCCACAACTTGATAAACCGCAGACTCCCCACCTACTGCACTTGGCTGTGAATTTCCGTCTCCTGTGTGTGTGTGTTGCCACACGTACCCACGGAAGACTGAGCACTCGTGAAGCAAACACTTGTGGAGGCCCCACCCGTAGAAAGAAAGAATTCCTAATCTCCAAAATCTCCTTTCTCTCCCAAAGGTAACTACTACCCTGATTTTTGGCCTCATTATTCCCTTGCTTTTCTTTGGGATTTTCAACCTATTGCAGTCTTTGTTTAAATATCAGCTTTACAGAGATATCATTCATTCACATACGATAAAGAGTATTTTAGGATATTCACAAGGCTGTGCAAACATCGCTGTGGCCGTTTTTACCTCTATGAATTTGGTCAAGCTGGACTTTCCCAGGATCCCTCTCTGAGTCCGCCTGAGATTTAAAAGGTGGAAGCGAGGGGCGCCTGGGTGGCTCAGTCGGTTGGGTGTCTGACTTCTGCTCAGGTCACGATCTCGCGGTTCGTGAGTTCTAGCCCCGCGTCGGGCTCTGGGCTGATGGCTCAGAGCCTGGAGCCTGCTTCCGATTCTGTGTCTCCCTCTCTCTCTGCCCCTCCCCCGTTCATGCTCTGTGTCTCTCTGTCTCAAAAATAAATAAACGTTAAAAAAAAAAAAAATTTTTAAAGGTGGAAGCGGAACAGCCTCAGCTCTCAGAAAGTGGGGGCAGACAGAAACGGGGGCCAGAGGATTCCAGCTTGTCTACTTGCTTCCTCTTGGGACACTAGCTTTGTTCCCCCAATGGCTAGCCCTGATGACAAAGAAAAGACACTCTGCCTCCTGAACTTCCCGGCCCCCCCTCCGGCTCCACCTACCCCTACATGCCAGGCAGCAGCTGGCCAGAGGTGACAGCATTTCCTGCCTGGCTTCCCAGCACCCTGCAGGCTGCCCCTGACCCCCAAACCAGAGATTCAGGAGGGGCTTCTCGATGCTTCTCTAACCTAATTCTCCCTCTGGGCTCTTCCTGCTCTAGCTTCTCCCACAGGTGCATACAGTCTATTCTTCCAACAAATAAATCCCTTATTCCGTAACACTCGTGGTGCTTCTGCTGCCCTGACTGGCGCCCAGAGTTACGTGTCTTCCTTGACACTGGCTGAGCACTGGCTCTTTTCAAACTTCACACAAATAGAATCAAACATTACATTTCGAGATTCCTCCCTGCCACCGCATGGAGCTGTATTTTGCTCATTTCTCATTGTTCTTTAATAACCTATTTTATACTATATGCCATTTCAACAAACTTTTTATCGAAATATTATATACAAACAAAAAAACACATATCACAAGTATATTCATATGTGTCCGTGTACACGTATCACATCCATAATCAAAAACAGAACATTACTGGCTCCCCTACTCTCCAAAGGTACCTACTTCTGACATCCAACCTGTAAGTTCATTTTCCTGCTTCTGAAATGTTTTGAACTTGTATCCAGAAGCATACAATATATACAATATAATTTGAGAGTCTGGTTTCCTTCATACCACACTTTGCGAGTTATCCACTGCCTGAATATAGAATAAGCTCATTCATTTTCATTGCTGCACAATTTTACATTATATGAATATAACACAATTAATTTTTCCATTCTGTTGTTGGTGAGCATTTGGGCTATTTCTGGTTTTGGGGAATCTGGAATCACACTCCTGAGAACGTTCTTGTACGTATCTTTGGTATACATACGCGCGTTTCGGCTGGGAATATGCATAAGCAGGAGCGCTGCCGAGACACGTGGCGTGCATGTCTTGCACTCTGATAGGTAATTCTAGTTTTCCAACACTAACGTAGATGCCCTTCAGCAGTGTACAAAAGTTCCCACTGCTCTGTTCCCTCCCAGCACCTGATGCTGTTTTCAACTTAGTCATTTGGGCGTATGATGGCACGGTGCCACGGATTTAGTTACTTTTTCCCCAATGACTGTTGAGGACCTATGTATGCTGACCATCTGTGAAGTGCCTGTTCAAGTCTCTGGCCCATTTTCTATTGGGTTTGTCAGTCTTTTCCTCAAAATATTCTGATTACAGGCCTCTGTTGGCCAACCCTAGTCTATGGCCTGACTTTTCATGTACTTGATGGTGTCTTTTGATAAACAGTTCTTCCAATGTAATCCAACATTTCAACCTTTTATTTTACATAAAGTGCTTTTTGTATTTTATTTAGTATTTATTTACTTTAAATACAAGCAACTGAACTAATGTTTTATAACGTATTATGTTATTAGCTGTTGTACCTGTTAACTCCTGGGATCCTCCAAACCATTCTTAAAAAGTAAGTAGGATCACAGGGAACCCGGGTGGCTGAGTCGGTCGAGCGCCCGACTTCAGCTCAGGTCACGATCTCACAGTCTGTGGGTTCGAGCCCCACGTCGGGCTCTGTGCCGACAGCTCGGAGCCTGGAGCCTGCTTCGGATTCCGGGTCTCCCTCTCTCTCTGCCCCTCCCCCATTCGCACTGTGTCTCTGTCTCTCAAAAATGAATAAACGTTAAAAAAAAAAAAAAACCTGGAAAAAAAAAAGTAAGGAGGATCATCCTGGAGGCACAGGGTGCTGGAGGTGCACTCAACAGGAGAACAGGAGGCTGCCAGATCCAGCCACCTCGTACAACCTTAGCATCGTATAATAAACAACTTGTACCAAGAGCGCTCTTCAAACCGTACCTAATCCTCATACATAGCACACACACATACACACACACACACATAACATTCGGCCACACACAGGGAACACATGTTACACACGCATACATCACACCTATTAACATTTACCCACATACATAGCACATATATGTAAATATTCATCCACATACACAGAATATATACACACAGACCTATAAAATTTACCCACATAAATAGAACACAGGCATGTACACATACATATAACATTTACCTACATACATAGACATAAACACTGACCCATACGCATATATGTAACAATACCCATGTGCACAGAACGCACATACACATACATAACATACATGTAACAGTTATTCACACACACATAACGTTTCCAGTCCACATTCCAAAAACTAAAGAAGTCAACCTGGCTGAAGACTAAATTGTATTTCCAATGCAATCTCATGAAAGAAAGAGAAGATACAGGGCTAAACCAATAACACCAGCATCAATTCACAGAAAATCACAAGTAGATAATTTAGTGGTAAAGAGGAATAATGCAAAAAAAAAAAAAAAAAAAATCAAACAGTAAGAAAACTGAAAATTAATGAGTGGGTTTGAAGGAAAACAACTATTTTGGTAAAAGAAAGCCAAGTGAGATTAATCTTCACTACATATTAGTAAAGTATTTTGAAAGCCATACGAATTTGTTGTCATGGTGCACTTATGTCAGTGTCAGAGACGAACAGTACAGTGAAGGAAATGTGGAAATACACAGTGCAGATGGCTGTACTTACTCTCACACCAGTAAGACTGCCCGCAATGGAACAATTACGAGAGACCATCAGTAGGTAGTACCTACCCTGAGAACTCCCTACATAAGGTTTGAACTAACCTCTTGGATCTTTTTTCCAGATCTTTCCCTGACGAAGCCAACAACATCAGTCTTCTGACAACCGAAGTTTCTCAAAAACTGATCATCTTATAAAATATGGTGTCTTTCCAAACTGGCTGGGTGGGCACTTTATCTGGAAGGCTCACTGTCACAGTGCTCTGGGATTAGATGGAAAATGGAACACTGAAGAGCCTTTCGGTATAGACAGAGAACAGTAGCTAACTGATGGAGACGGGCTATGGGAAGAAAAGTAGAAAGAATAATTTGTTACAAGCAAATGCTTCATCACATTAGGCTAAAATATTCAGAAAAGAAAAAGGATAAAGAAGGTGACAGGAAAAACAGAAACAGATCACCTCTGTCCAAACAGACACCAGACTCCGAATGTTATCCACTGCTTGAGTCTTAGTCCAAATTCGGGAGTGTCAGCTGGTCCCAATGATCTGTGTTCTAATAATGTAATTGCACATTTCATAAAGTCCACTTGACTATTACAAATGTTCCCCTCCAGATTTCCTTCTGCTTACTTTTAACCACAGTGTGTTTAATTACAACGAAGGCTTCTTCTGAAAGCAGTCAACAGTACAGTTGAGGTGGTGATTCTCAACCGTGGCTGCACTTAGACTCTCCCAGGGAGCTTTTAAAAATCCCCAGCCTAGGGGCGCCTGGGTGGCGCAGTCGGTTAAGCGTCCGACCTCAGCCAGGTCACGATCTCGCGGTCCGGGAGTTCGAGCCCCGCGTCAGGCTCTGGGCTGATGGCTCAGAGCCTGGAGCCTGTTTCCGATTCTGCGTCTCCCTCTCTTCTGCCCCTCCCCCGTTCATGCTCTGTCTCTCTCTGTCCCAAAAATAAATAAACGTTGAAAAAAAAAAAATTAAAAAAAAAAAAAATCCCCAGCCTGGGGCTCATCCGAGAGACCTCTATTTAATTGCATGGGGGGGGGGGGGGGGGGGGGGGACCCAGGCCCTGATATATTTAAAAAGCTGTCCAGATGACTCTAATATTCAGCCAGGGGTGAGAACCACCAACATAAAGAATGAGCACTGGGAGAAAGAGCAGGGACCGGTTTGTCTGAGCTTCTCCATGAGGGCATTTTTACCATTTTGTACAGAATCAGAGAAGACCCACATATACACTCACCATGACACCCAAAAAGCGCTCCCCCCTATTTCTAAATACCCTTTAAAGTGTCAGTACCAGCCCCACGTGAGGGCCACTGGCCCAGAAAATGAACATGTCTGGTCTGCGCTAACTTGGGTCCACCCCTCTGGGCATCAGTTTCCTGAGCCACGGGTCTGGTCAGACACGCTCTAACTTGCTTCCGACACCCTGGGCTCCCAGGCCTCACTGTGGCAGCTGCCTGTAGAGGCTAGAAGCCCGAGCAGGCAGAGTGCAGTCCTGCCCCCCAGCTTCACCCAAACCATCTCTACTTTCGTCTATTTTCTACATTTAGGTTCCCCACAAGTTTATGTTTGAAAAAAATGGTTCAGCTGTTATAAAGACATTTTTTAGGTTTGAAAACTGCCAGACCTTCCCGTTCCAAAGTACTAGTATTCAACTGAGAAACACAGGGCACACAGGAGCTGAGTCTACATTTGCAAAGAGGTAGACGCAGCTCTGACACGTCATGGGTGGCATGGCGCACCGTGACCACAGGGCATTCTGTCTGAGAGGCAGTCCTCTGGAGAGAGGCGTGTGGAAATTTTGTTTCTTCTTTCAAGGATATGTGCCTGGGTTGGAGGGTGACATGGGAGCGGGGTGACCAGCGAGCTCTAGGATGGCTCCCGCCATCCTGGCCTCCAGTGTAAACTTCTTCCCTTTGAGTGTGGGCAGGAGGACCCACCTGGGGACCCGAGAGTTGCTTCTAAGCAACAGAACACAACCACATGATGGGATGCAGCTGATCACACGTGTGATAACATCAGTTAAGACTACAGCATTAGCACTGTCTCTCCCTTGCCGCCTTTGAGCCAAATAGCCATGTTAGGAAGGCACAAGTAACGAGGAGCTGACAGCTGTCTTTAGCTGCTAACCAGCAAAAAACTGAGGCCCGCAGTCCAACAGCTCACCAGGAACTGAATGCTGCCAACAATCCCATTAGCCAGGAAGAGGATCCTTCCACAGTCAAGCCCTCAGATGAGAATCCTGACCAAAACCCTGAATGCAGCCTCAGGAGACCTTAGAGCAGAGGCCCCGGCTAGGCCTTGCCTGGACACTGGACCCACAAAAACTACGAGACAGGAACTGTATGGTGTTTAAAGGCACTACGCGTATGGTAACATGGTCACACACAGTGTGAAACAAAGGACAGAAACAGCACACTCCGTGGTCCTGCACTGAGAAGAGCAAGGCACAACCGAAGAGCTGGAAGAACATGGCTGAAGCTCAACCAAAGCGGGGATGCGGGCCTGAGATGAGGCTGGAGAGAGGGGGCAGCGAGGCTGAGCAGGGAGCAGGGAGCAGGGAGCAGGTCGGCCATCTTAACGTGTTTCAATTTCTATCCAGAACACAGTGGAAAGCCCCTGCAGAGTGTAAAGCTAGGAAAAACATGATTTGATTCGCATTTTCTATTTTAAGAGGGGAACTCTGACTGCTGTGGGGAGAATGAACCGGAGGAGATTCAAAACAGAGGCAAGGGAGGCACACGGGAGGCTCCTGTGGGGTCCAGGAAAACAGCGGTGATGGCAGCACTGGTAAAATGGAAGGGTCACAGTGAAGACGGAACCAGGCTCATGAGGTGGGATGAGAGAACTACATCCTCATTTCCCTAAACTCCAAGTGAAATGCAGTATTGTGTCTAACTGTGAGTAGAGCAGCAAACCTCAGCAACACAGGCTGCACCTGTGACTTGTAAATCGCAGATGGTTTTCATCCCAATCACCCATGTCATGATCCAAAGTAGCACTTGTGTTTATCATTTCTTCAAATTTATGGTAGTTACCGACCCACCACTAGATCTTGTTATTTAAGAACATTTAAGAAGTACATATGTTGTCCTGCCACAAATCACATCTGTGATATATTAAGACTTTGATAACTATTTCAGTACATTGGTTTCCTTCGTAATCCCAGAAATGGTTTGCTTTAAAAACATCATTCTGAGGGGCGCCTGGGTGGCTCAGTCAGTTAAGTGTCCAACTTCAGCTCAGGTCGTGATCTCATGGTTTGTGAGTTCGAGTCCCATGTCAGGCTCACTGCTGTCAGCATGGAGCCCACTTCGGATCCTCTGTCCCTCCCCCACTCGCTCACATGCATGCACTCTCTCTCTCTCTCTCTCAGATATAAACATTTAAAAAAATAAAAATAAAACATCGTTCTGAGAAAGTATCCACTGGCTTCTTTGCTACAAAAAAAACCCCAAGAAACCCCTAGGCGGGGGGTGAGTCGGTAAGGCCTGGTGATCTCAGGGGGTGAGAGCGAGTAAAAATAAAGACTACTACAGGGGCAGCAGATTTGGGGAAAGATCCAGAGTTCGGCTCTGGACAAGTTGCCTGAGGTGCCTATAAGCATCTGAGTAGGTGTCCGAGGAAAAGTCGGGGCCTATAACTTGGGACATACATGGTATCTTGAGCTGCATCGCTAGATGAGACAGTGCAGCGTGTGAACAGAGACTGCAGGGCAGAGTCTGGGGGAAGCTGACCCTTGACAGGCTGGATGAGAAGAAAGAGGTGCCTGGGGGCTGAGAGGCAGTGGCCCTAGAGGAAAGTGCACCCCAGAAGACGCTCGATCGCGAGCACAGAGAAGCGTCTGGGGAAGGAAGGGCACCGATGTTGAAAGCTGTTAAGAGGCTGCAGAGCGTCTGCCGGGTTTGGCGACTTGTATGATATTGGAAAAGATGGGCAGTTTCACTGGAGCAGCGGTGGAGGGTGTAGGCAGGAACTGAAGAGTAACTGGAAAGTCAGAATGTAGAGGAAATAAGCGGATCGCCTGCTCGAGAAATTTTAACGTGGAGGATTTAAAAACGGGGCTGTTGATGGAAAGGGAAGCTGGGTTTTGTGGACATTAATCTGGACGATCTGGTAAAATGGAGGGACCAAGGATGCAGGAGAATGCAGGACGACTGCTGGACTCAAGCCCTTTGCAGGAGAGAGGGGTTGGCATCCAGACCTCCTGTGACCAGACTGGCCTCTGACAGAGGGAAGGAAGACACAGTTTAATGGTGGAAAGATCCGGAGAAGCAGCTCAGCAGCTGAGAGGCGGGGGTGTTGGTCTAGTGAGAAACACGCAGAAAGTATGAAGTGGTCATGAAGCCGGAACAGGCTGGGCTGGTGGAGAATCCTAGAAAACTGTGGGTGGTGAGAAGTGCTCACTTGGTAATCAGAATTAACAGAGACAGAAGTCTGATTCTTTATCCTGTTTTTCTCTGGCAACACTGAGCTGCTTGGGTGTGGGCACACACAAGCCAGGAGATAGGTAGGGTTCACTGGGAACAGGGATTTGTCCAGTTGGGTGTGACAGCAGGAGAGAAGGGCAGGAAAGTTAAGGGCATCTGTAGGAGAGTGACTATGGACTATGGAGTATGGAGTTTGAGCTGGATGGGAAAACAAGAAGGGAAAAGAGGACGCATGCAGATGAGGTGCAGGGAAGGCCCCTCCGAGGAGGGCGTGTGTGAGCGGCACGAAGGTCACACGCTAGGGAAGTGAGGGGAACTGTGGGCAGCTGTGGGTGAGGAGAGGAGCTCTGCCAACAGCAGGAAATGCTGGCCCGCTGGCAAGTGACCATGGGCGGTCCACCAGCTGGCTGGCAAGTGACCTCCGAGGGCCCCAGAAGAGTGGAGCACATAAACTCAGTGCCTTGCCTCCTGGAAATGACAGCTTTGGATGCACCTGTCAGTTATGAGATGGGTCCTCTAGAATGCAAGCTCCACAAGGCAGGGATCCGTTCGGTTCATGCCTATTGTGCCCAGAGCCTAGCATTCCATAAATACCGCTGTGTATGACTGTTATTAAAACGCAATGAAGTGAAGGAAAAACCGAGGCAGGAAAGGGCTGAGCTCTGTGCTGTATGCAGGACGCACTCTCCACCGTGGCACCGAGTTGTGGCCAGACCACAGCAGGTCCCCGGGGAATAAAAGGCAGATGTTCTACCTGGACTTCAGAGATCTGGCCAACCACCGACAGGATGACGACAGCATCTGACAAGGTGGTGGGTGGGGACCCTGTAGTGGCTGCTGACAAAAGTTCTGTCCACGGACCTGGGGGCATCCAGATGAGTCATCAGCACACTCTGCTTTATTGTAAATAACCACGTTCATTCTTTCTCTGGGTATCTCCAACTCTATAAACTGTTTCTTGGTCTTGCTCTAGGTTCCTGGCTCAGGGAACCCATTCCAGCTGACAGTAGACTCGGCCCCTTCCTTAGAGGTCTTCCCTGAATCTCTGCACCGAAGACGGCCCCCACTTCACTCTCCTGGCGCTGGGATCTGTGCTTGCCTTGTAAAATGAACAATTCCCTTTCCTTCGCAGCAAAACTCCCACCAAGAGTCACTAACACTTGCAGCCCCCACATCCTCACCCATTTGCCCTGAGTCCTCCCATTCCATCGGGCCTCGGTGCCCACCACGCTGCTGAAACCACTCATCAGGGTTACTAAGAGCCTCCAGGGGCCCAAACCCAATGGTGACTTCATTCTCATTTTACTCAACTTCTCAGTGGCCTCTGATTACACCCTCTGCAGTAGGAAGATTAGTGGTCCAGCAAAGATAGCCACATCCTAATCCCCAGAACCTGGAAATATGTTGTGTTAACATGGCAAAGTTGCAGGTGGAATTAAGAATTAAGACTGCTAATCAGCTGAGCTTAAAAACCGGGAGATTATCCTGAATTATCCGATGGAACCAATGTAATCATAAGAGTCCCTAAAACTGGAAGCAGGACGCAGGGGAGGTCAGGGTAAGAGAGAGGCGCGTGGCGACGGAAGCAGGGTCAGACATGCTAGGTTGATGGCTCTGAAGACGGGAGGAAGGGGCCACAGCCAAGGAATGTGAGCGGCCTCTAGAAAGTAGATCAGGCCAGGAAACAGATTCTCCTCTAGCACCTACAGAACGGAGCGCAACCCTGTCTCCGCCTAGATTTTAGCCCAGTGAGCCCAGCGGCGAACGTCTGACCCACAGAACTCTAAGATAATAAAGCTGGGCTGTTTTAAGCTGCCAAGTTTGTGGTAATTTGTTACAGCAGCAAAAAGGAAACTGCTACACCCTCCTTGAAACCCATTCTTCCCGGGGCTTCCACCGCACACTTGGGTGGTTTACCACGACTCCGCCGGCTCTGCTGCCTCCCGCTCCACTCCGGGCTTATCTCGTCCCTTCTCCTAAATATCGTTTGCCCCCAGGGGGATCTCATCTAGTCTAATGGCTCTCCAATTTGTATCTCCAGACAGGACTCCTCTCTCTCACTCCCAGACAGCTGCCACTTCAGGGTCTGACAGCCATCGCAGAATCAATACGTCCAGCCCCACCCTCCCTTCGCCTCCGTCTCCTTTGTCTCTGTTATGAACACCAGCAAGGAGGTCGTGGCTGAGGCCACACACTGGCGATCGTTCTCGACTTCTCCTTTCTCCTACCTCCTATGTCCAGTCCGAGTCCTAACACCTCCACCTCCAAAACGCATCCCACTTTTCAACCTCTCCTCTTCCCAAGATCGCCAGTTATTACGACAGCCTCCTCACTGGTCTCTCTGCTTCCCCTGTTGGCCACAGAGCAGCCAGAGAAAGACTTTGAAAATAAAAAAAAAATCCATATTATGTCACTCATTTCCTGACAGCTTATCCTCCAGTGACTTACTGTTACTCTTAAAATAAAATTCCAAGTCTTTCTGCCTACCAGACACTGAGAGCTAGCCCCTGCCTACCCTATCTCACCTTCCAGAGGCTCACTCTGCTCCAGCCAGGAGGTCTTTTTTATTGTTCCTCAAACCAAATGCATTTCTACCTCCCGGCCTTGCTACTCCCTCTGTCTAAAACATTCTTCTCCTAGATCCTCAAGCAGCAAGCCCTCTTTTATCATTCGGGTCTCGGTTCAAAGGTCACTTCCTAACAAAGCCAAACTGCCACTGGGGAGCCTGGGTGGCTCAGTCGGCTCAGGTCACGATCTCACGGTTCGTGAGTTCAAGCCCCACATCATGCTCTGTGCTGACAGCGCAAGCCTGCTTGGGATTCTATCTCTCCCTCTCTTTCTGCCTCTCCCCACCCCCCAAAATTAAATAAACTTTAAAAAATTAAAAAAAAAAAGGGGAAAGTCAAACCACCCAAGTAAAGTACTCATACCTCAGTATCCTGCTGTATTTTCTTCTAGGCACTCTCTGAAATTCTTGTCTACTTGTCTACTTGGGTATTGTCTTTCCTTCTAAACTCCATGAGAACACAAACTTATCTGTCTGTTATCCTCATCATCTTCAACCAGTGCATGGCACACATGAGGCCCTCACAAACATTGCTAAGCATAAATGAGAGCATAAAATGCAATGGAATACTACTATGCAGTCAGTAAATATGATGCTGTGGATCACTGTCAAAGTCCTAAGATACACACAGCATAGCAAGAAAAAGCCAGATTACAAAACTACATACACAGTATATCTATTCTGAGTTAATATAATATACAGCTACATCAGCACAGAAAAATGTCTGAGGAGACATCTATCAAAAAGTCAACTGTTTCTTTTCTTTTCTTTTCTTTTTTTTTATATTTATTTATTGGGAAAGTGCACGCAGGGGAGGGGCAGAGAGAGGAGGACAGAGGATCTGAAGCAGGCTGTGCGTTGACAGGCTGACAGCAGTGAGCCTGACGTGGGGCTCGAGCTCACGGACCACGAGATCATGACCGAAGTTGGACGCTCAACCGACCGAGCCATCCAGGTGCCCCAAAAAATCAACTGTTTCTTCCGGATGGTAGACTTTGGGGAGATTTGCCCACCTTTCTACCTGTGCCGCGTGCTGTGGGAACTGACGGCAGGGAGGTGGTGGTGAGTGGGTTGTCCCTCTCTCCAGTTTCATTTTCCATAAGGCAAGAGCTACTCCACAAAGCAGAGACTTGGCTTCCCACCTCAACCCTGCTGCCACCCTGGACAGGAGTGACTTATCTCACTGCTGAGTTTGAGATAAAGAACTGAGTGTGCCTGCCTGGCTCCTTCCTTCCACGGGTTTGGGAACTGGAGCTCGCACACAGGCAGCACACTTTCTGCTCTTCTCTTCCATGTCAGAATTTTTTCAGGGGTAACTCCCATGGATGTGTTTGTCACTACCAATCACCAATACCAGCCCAGGCTGGATAGTTCAGAGACAAAGTATAAGCCGTGTCAGTTGGTCACTGAACACCCACGATGTGCCAGGCGCTGTTTTAAACTCTTTGGATCCAGTAAACAGGGCAGAGGAAGACTCCCATCCGCCTAGACCTTATAGTCTAGCAGGGGCAGCCGGACAACACACAATAAGAAGTAAATTATACAGTCTATGAGACGATGTCACATGCTAATTCTAGAACACTTAGGTCTCATACCATCTTCATTCGCAAAACAAAAAATACATAATCACCCCACAGCAGGTTCTCTGAATTGCTTGAGAAATTGATTGTTAAAAATTACTGGAAAATGCATAAATACAAAAATTGTGATTAATAATGACTAAAGCATCTAACAAAACTAATTCTTAAAACAATTAGAGTTAGGGAGTCGAAATGTTGTTCAACAGCACAAAAATAAAGTAAAATTCTAGCATTCTAGCATTCACATTAACAACTGTCTTCTGATGCCAGGAAAGGGGTGCTGTCGCTACATGGTTTAAACACAGGAAAAATGGGAAATGACTCTACTCTGACCTCAATTTTATAGATCCTGCTTAATTTCAAGCTTTTTTAATGTATCCTTTCTCAGAAATGGGAAGCAAATGGCACTGTCCCTTTCAAATCTTTCTTAACGTTTAAAAAGGTAAATATATTTAAGTGTTTTTTCCCCTGCTCTTTCTGAGAAAGCAGCTTTTGAAGCCCTTTCTAAATAAGAACGCAGCTTCCAACAGGATAGCTTTCTTCTTGGCCAGCTTCTCTGAATTCGTCCTGTCCGGGACCAGGAACGTGAAGAGGGTGTGGCCTCTCTCACTCTGTCCTTAACCTTCTGTTGGGACTTTCCCCCTTTCCTGAAGTGCTACCCACCCTTTCTTTAAAAGGGAACTACTTCACAAGTGAGTTACACACAGAATAATGGTCCCTCTTTTTCCAAAGGCTTTTGGTCACTGAAGACCCACTATGTGCCACTGTTTTAAGTGCTATGGATCCATCAGTAAACAGGACAGGTGTCTGCTCTGCAGATGTTAGGCCTTTTGAAAAACCCTAGAACTAATAAGCAATTATACTAAGTCTATCACCTTCCTATATACCAGTAATGAACAAGTGGAATTTGAATTTTAAAATACAATATTAGCACCTCCTCCCCCCAAAAGTGAAATAACTATGCATAAATACAACAAAATACGTACTAGGTCTGTATGAAAAAAACTATAAAACTCTGATGAATAAAATCAAATAATTATGTAAATAAACGGAGACATAGTCCATATACACAGATAGGGAGACTTATTTTGAAGATGTCCATATGTCCATTCTTTTAAACTTGATCTACAGATCCAATGTAATCCCAATCTAAATCCCAGCAACAAAATGATTCTAAAGTTTATACAGACAGGCAAAAGACCCAGAATAGCCAAGTCAATACTGAAGGACAAGATCAAAGTCAGAGGTGGGTGGTGCCTGGGTGGCTCCAACAGTTAAGTGTCCAGATTCTTGATTTTAGCTCAGGTCATGATCTCGTGAGATCAAGCCCCACATTGGGCTCTGCAATAAGAGCAAGGAGCCTGCTTAGGATTCTCCCTCTCCCTCTCTTTCTCTGCCTCTCACCCGCTCATCCTGTCTCTCTCAAAATAAACAAACTTAAAAAAACATACAAAAAACAGTGTGGTATTGCCAAAATAGACAAATCAATGTAAACAGAGAACCCAGAAATAGACCCACATGAATACAGTCAACTCATCTTTGACAAAAGAGCAAAAGCAATACAATGGAGCAAAGACAGTCTTTTCAACAAATGGTGTTGGCTCGTAGGTGGAATTTAAGGAACAAAACAGATGAACATAGGGGAAGAGAAGGAAAAATAAAGTAAGATAAAAAAGAGAGGGAGGCAGACCAAAGAGGCTATTACAGAGACAAACTGAGGGTCGATGGAGGAAAAGAGTGGGGGGGGGGGTGGAGGTGGGCTACATGGGTGATGGATGGGCATTAGGAGAGCACTTACTGGGATGAGCACTGGGTGTCATATGTAAGAGATGAATCATTAATTCTACTCCTGAAACCAATACTACACTATGTTAACTAACACGAATTTAAATTAAAAATAAAAGATAAATAATTTTTTAAAAAAGGCAAATGGTGTTGGAACTGGACATCCACATGCAAAAAAAAAGAATCTAGATCATACATCCTTCACAAAAAAATCAAGTAAAATGATTCCAGACCTAAATGTGAAATGCAAAACTATAAAACCCCTAGAAAATAACACAGGAGAAAACCTTGATGCCCTTGGGCATAATGTTACTACACCAAAGGCACGATCCACCAGGACCCATGAAAGAAGTAACTGTTAAGCTGGACTTAAAAAAAATTGAAATCTCTGTCCTGTGAAAGACGAAGTCAAGAGAACGACTGGGAGAAAATATTTGCAAAAGCACATGTCATAAAGGATAACTCTCCGAAATATACAGAGAATTCGTAACACTCAACAGTGAGAAAGCAAACAACCTGATTAAAAAATGGGCTAAAGATTTTAACAGACCAAAGAAGAGATATAGATGGCAAACAAGCTTATGAAAAGATGCTCCATGTATCAGTCATCAGGGAAATGCAAATTAAAACAAGGAGATACCCTTACACACCTATTAGAACAGCCGAAATCCAGAACACCAACACCAGCAAATGCCAGAAAGACAAGGAACAACAGGAGCTCTCAGTGTTGCTGGGAATGCCAACAGGACAGGCACTTTGGAAGACAGTTTGACAGTCTCTCATAAAACTAATCATACTCTTACCATAGGACCCAGCCACCACACTCCAAGGAGTTGAAAACTTATGTCCACACAAAACCCTGCGGATGTTTATACCAGCTTTATTCATAATTGCCAAAACTTAGAAGCAACTAAGATGGCCTTTAGTACATCAACAGACAAACCATGGTCCATCCAGACAGTGGAATATTAGTCATCACTAAAAAGAAAAGAGCTACCAAGCCATGAAATGACATTTTCACACCAAGAGTGCACCATAATGGGAACGAGGGACTCTGGGTGATGATGGTATGTCAGTTGTAAGAGAGGTACCACTCTGGTGGGGGGCACTGGTAGTTGGGGAGGCTATTCATGTTTGCGGGCAGGGGTTGTTGTATGAGAAAACTCCCTGTGCCTTCCTCTCAATCTGCTATGAACCTGAAACTGCTCTAAAAAAATTTAAACCTTAATTTAAAAACATTTTTTCTTCATAACAGAAAAGGTAGAATGGGTGGCCTGGGTTCAAGGGCTCCTGTTGCAGCATCTCTGGTGGCCATGCCCTCCATCATAAGCTCCCTCTGACTTCAAGCACAAGAGGCTCTACTTTCTAGACCATGTCAAGCTACCTCTCAGCTTCCTGTTTTCTTGGACATGGAACCTTCTCTTTTTTTCCCCAGAAACTCCTCGGGAATCCAAAAAGAACGAACTCAAGGTTAAGAACTCAGAATTCCACCTAGATGTGCGCACGCACCCCTGCTCAGTCCTGCCCAACTCCCCAGAGCCGCAGCCCCTTCCCCTCTCCTCCTTTCTCCCCAGGTATAAACAACAGGTTGGTTGAGTTTCACATTTATTTCAACTCTACACCCTTCACCAGACCAGAGAACACACAAGCACCAAAGCATATGAGAAAGCCTCAAGAAATCCACACATCCTGCCCATAATACTCTCCCCTACAGAGAAAACACTCTCCCAAACACAAATGTATCTTCATCACATCCACCCCAGCCCATCTGTGGTTTCTCAGCCATCTAGAAAGGATTTCTTTGTGTGTTTTTTCGTTTTCCTTTTTTTCCAGCTTTCTAAAAGCATTTAAATTGGAAAACTTAGGTTATATTTTAGGAACTTCTCTTAAAATCTTCAACAGAACTTCATAATCACCAAGAATACAGAATTTATCATTAGAAACATTTGGTAGGTAGTATTAAAAAGACTGGAAGGTGGACAGACAGGTAGGTAAGTAGGTGTTATGAGGTTCAGCTTTAGGGATCTGCTGTTTTCAGCTATTTGGGCCAAATGGAGATGGGAAAGAGAGTGGAGATGATCCTTCAAGCTACCTCTTCAGAACAAGGTCACAAAAATTAGAATATGCCTCCACATAACTCCTACTGCCACCCGTACTTTTTTTTTTTTTTTAGTTTATTTATTTATTTTGAGGGAGAGTGCAAGTGGGGAAGGGGCAGAGAGAGAGTGGGGGAGACAGAGAATCCCAAGTAGGCTCCATACCACCAACACAGAGCCCGGTACAGGGCTCGAACCCACGAACCATGAGGTCATGACCTGAGCCAAAGTTAGATGCTTAACCGAAAGTCAGATGCTTAACCGACGGAGCCCCTCAGGCCCCCCTGACCACCTGTAGTTTAAAAGGGCTTCCTATATAACAAGATATTAACAGATGCTTTAGATAAATACCAAAACACAAACTGCATTCTCTTACTTCTAGGTACAAGAGAAAAAGATTCTAGAAAGCTCAATTGTATCCCATGAAGCCAAAGTACACCAAAATATACCTGAGAGGTATAAGGGCAGCAGAGCTGGGACTCAAGTCAAGTGAAATTAATCAGAATACACTTCTAGGGGGCTGAGATTCTTCATCTAGGTTAAGTTTCTACCCAGAACTTGTTAGAAATGCACATTCTTAAGCCCCACCCCGAACCTACTGGAGCAGAAACTGGGGGTGGAGCCAAGCAATCTGTGTTTTTAACAAGCCCCCCAGGTGATTCTGATGCCAGCTCAGCTTGAATACAACGGAGCTAAAAAGAATGCCCACCTCTCCATGTATCCTTCCCTTTTCCATCTCAGCTGGTTTTCCAGCAGGACTCAGCTTCCCTTATGGGAAGTGATCACCACCAAAGTCTCCACCGTTACTACATAGCGCAGGGCAGTTTATCCCCATGAGACCCACTGCTCGGAGTGCACAGAGTATACAGAGTTTCAATGCAACTGAAAACTCTACTCAAGCCCTCTTCTTCCCTCAGAAAAACATGGGCCCAACTGGATCCTCACTGGTACTTGAACATTTTAAAAATCTCAGGAAACAGCTGTGTGTTAAGACCTGTGCAAAAGGACAATCTATTCAAATTTCAACTCCAGTGCCAGACAGGTATCAAAGCTTGGGAGGAGATACCAAAGAAGAACCTTGAGGGTGCTGACTCCACTAAGTCCAGGGAGACGGAAAACCCCTAAGCTGTTGGGGTGATGAATATGTTACAGAATTACATGGTGGTGACGGTGGCACAACTGTGTATATACTATACTAAAAACCTCTGAACCAGGGCGCCTGGGTGGCTCAGTCAGTTAAGTGTCCAGCTCTTGATTTCGCCTCTGGTCATGATCTCAGGGTTTGTGAGATGGAGCCCCGTGTTGGTCTCTGTGCTGACAGCGCAGAACCTGCTTGGCATTCTCTCTCTCTCCCTCTCTCTGCCCCTCCCCAGCTTGCGTGCATGCACGTGTGTGCGTAAGTGCACATTCTCCCTCTCAAAATAAATAAAAACATTTTAAAAAATAAATTAAAAAAGTAAAAGTCACTGAACCATATGTTTTAAAAATAAAGGATGATTAACAGTAAAAAATAAATAAACACATACCCCAGCTGGACCCAAGCCTGCCTTGAACGTCCTCCACTCCCAAACAACTCTGAAAGCAACAGTGATTGAGCCTCCAAAACTGGAGAACTGGGCTTGCAACATATCCTAGAAGGTGACTTAGCACGTTCGTGAAGACTGAATAGAGGCCAAGCAGGTGGCTCACCCAGCACTCAGCTGACAGGTGGCAGAGTCAAGACTAGACTAGATAGAACCAGTTCCTGTCAGTTCTGTACCCTTTCCAGGTATCAGTGGTCCCTGAGTTCACTACGAAAGTTTTCATTTCACATCTTAATTTAATATAACCTGAAAAAAATAAAACCTAAAAACCAATTTTTCTGGGGCGCCTGGGTGGCTCAGTCAGTTAAGCGTCCAACTTCGGCTCAGGTCATGATCTCGCGGTTTGTGAGTTCAAGCCCCACATCGGGCTCTGTGCTGACAGCTCAGAGCCTGGAGCCTGCTTCCGATTCTGTGTCTCGCTCTCTCTCTGCCCCTCCCCTGCTCACACTTTGTCTCTCTCTGTCTCAAAAATAAATTAAGAAACATTAAAAAAAAAAAAAAATCTTGGGGCGCCTGGGTGGCTCAGTCGGTTAAGCATCCGACTTCGGCTCAGGTCATGATCTTGCAGTTTGTGAGTTCAAGTCCCGCGTCGGGCTCTGTGCTGACAGCTCAGAGCCTGGAGCCTGCTTCAGATTCTGTGTTTCCTTCTCTCTCTGCCCCTCCCTGCTCATGCTCTGTCTCTCTCTGTCTCAAAAATAAATAAAACATTAAAAAAAAAAAATCTTTCTACCACACAGATCCACTGCTCAAGTTCGTGGTCTATGATTACAACTGCCTGGGTAGCCATTTAAGATGTTCTCAGGCTAATGAGAAAAAGCAGAAGTGAACTTCAGACTAAATCATGTATTTGTACCAAGGCCTAACAAGAGACTTCTAGAAATGCTTGCTGAGCAAAAATCAGTTTCTAAATAGTTCAACGGAGAGAGGGATGGGGTCACTGCAGGCCACGTGCCAAATTCAAAAGACCCTGCCTGAGAACACTCACTCTTACATTCATGTTGCAAGAGACTTTGTGTGTGTGTGTGTGTGTACATATGTATATATATATGTATATATATATATATATATACACGTGTATGTATATACATATATATGTATATACGTATATATATATATACACATACGTATATATATGAGTTTTATATCTGCACAAGAACTCCAAGAGTTCACAAATTTATACTGAGTTTTTTGCGTTTTTACCCATTTCATTCATTCAACAAATATTTATTGTACAGACTATGAGCCAAGTATTCTCCTAAATGCTACATTTTGAAATAATATTATATAATAAAAATCATTTGGATGAAAACTAAGGTAGGTCTGCAGGAATTTCCTTCCTTTAAAAAAAACTTCTTTAACATCTTATCCAAATATCATAAACATTACTCTAACTCTCTGCATGGAAGAGCTGCTTCTCCTGCCGTTCCTCAGAGCCAAACCCGCCTGCTTTGACCTCTCCTCACCTGTCGTGCCCCACAGATGTGGAAGGACATCTGCCCCCAGCATTTCAGTACATCCAATCTCCCTCTGCTACTCCCAATGCTAAACTGATACAGGCTGACTGATTTGCACACTCATTTGGATTCTGGTATCCATTCATCTCACCTCATACTACTAAGTTAAACAGAGGAATTATAGTTAGCCCAACTGCTACAAAATTGTCACATTTAATTTGACATCTGATGCCATACATTGTATTCAAAATTCAATGGCTTCCCTCTTAAAACTTCACTCTCTGTCATGGTCCCATCTGCACTTGCCTATCTGCATATTAACCAGGAGGGCCCTGCCTGGCCTCAGAGAATAACCTGAGAACATTTGAACTGTTCTCACAGCCAAAAGCTACACAAAACAAAGGCCAAGCTCAGGTTAACTAGCCTTCTGAGTCATCGATGAATACCTCACTCACTTTCCTAAGGCTAATGCTTTTCCTTTGAGCTCCCATCATGGAAGTCTGAAGGGTGCTCAATGATCCCCCCCCCCCAAAATGTGGATCTATATTTCAAAAAGACAACATATATATTCACTAGGAAAACCAATCATTGCAAAAATTACAGCCCTAAATGTATGATTCTATAAGGTATACAAAAGAAAAATTAAAATACAAAAAACACTCAAGAATATATGCGAACACAAAAAAAAAATGAGCAAAGGAATTTTGAAAAGGTGGCTTCTAATTAAAATTAAACAACTGAAATGAAGTAGAAAATCATAAACCTCAGTCTTAAAGCCTATTTTCCTGACCTGAATATAAAAAATTGAAGGAAACAAAAAATACTCAGGACTTAAAAGTGTCATTCTCTCCCTATAAAGGGACCCCTCAGGTTCCTTGGCCTGAGTTAGAATGCACCAGTCTGTAGCTATAGGCTCTCTACCGACATTTTAGGATTAAAGAAGACACATTTTATATGAAGATCTCTGAAGCTACCACCAACTTAAAAACCTTCGATGCAACTTTAAGATCAGTACAAACTAGAACTCCACTTTGCTTACTCTAGAGAAACTCTGCATTAGAGGAAAAACAAAAGAAAGAGCATTAATAGTTCAAAAATAGTAGCAAGCAAAAGCGGTTTGAACATTTAAGGAGAACATTCTCATTATAAAAGGTTTGTTGGTGTGGCATTAGTTTGGCTTTGGAAGAATGCCATCTGAAATCCAGACCCAGCGACAGGCCGGGGGGGGGGGGGGGGGGGGATGCAGTAGGTATATTTTAAGTCAAACAGCTAATTAATGACTAAACAAAAGAAATTTCAGTCTGGACAACATACACAGAGTACTAATATGTGTAATTACGAATAGTCATTTGTGCAATCAGAAAGTTACATTAGCATAATTATTTCTGGCTCTGGGCCTTAAAAATATTAACTTAAAATGTAGAAACCTTATAATAGCGCACCTAATGAAGATGTGAATACCAAAACTGATTATGAAATAAGAGCTGGTTCTTTAACAAATTTGCTCTGTTTAAATGCATTCCTTCTCTCCTGCCCTGGATATAAAAATCAAAACTAACCCTCAAGTTACACACAGATTCAAAATTTCTACTTGTAATATTTTTTTCCATTATCCGGAGCCTACATATTAATATTCATTAAGACTCAAAACTACTTCCCTAGGAAAGGGGTGCTATTTAAAAAAAAAAAAAAAAAAAAAAAACTTCATACAAACACACATTGAGTTTATATATAATACTTAAGGATGTGAATAAAGAAAGAAGCCAAACAATTTTAGAAAACAAGAAGATTAGAAGTCACTAAACAGCTCGCAAGATCTTGAGAAAGTCTATTTGAAATTATTCTTTGGGACCGAACTGTAGACAGAACAGGCTCCGAAAGCAGGCTGCAAGGTTAAATTCCCAAGTCCACCACTCTTGGGCACATTACTTAACATCTCTGTGGCTCAAATCTCCTCATCGATACCGTAAGGATAATCACATAACCTGCCTCACAGGATGAATTCAAGGAGTAAATGCGATTATTCACATCAAGGACCCACCAGTGCCTCGCACACGATAGATGCTGGCTCAATGCTGGTTGCCATAATTACTGCCACCATCATCATCATCATCATCATCATCATCATCATCATCATCCCTCCTCTGTCACCTGCAAGAACCTGAGCAAAGGGTGTGTGTGGCTGAGAAAGCACAGTCCAAAACTGATTTGTTTTTAGACACAACATTTGTTTTGCAATTGCAAGTAACATTCAAGAAGGGCAGGAGCTTTTACCTATTCCAATGCAGTAAGAAAGGTTAAAGTAGCTTAGTTGGACCTCCCTACCTTCTGGTAGTCTTCCTTTTTAGTGACTTTCACTTCACAAATATTTGCACATGAACCCACAAGATGAATCCTATGTTAACTCTTTTTACTCCAAAAGTAAATTACAGAATGGATTTGCCAAGTACACTAATGTGGTTAAGAGTTATGGGTCTTTGATTAAAAGCCAAGACAACACACAACAGAATGAACATTCCTACGAGTTAGTAAACAATATACAAGAAATTAAGCTCGAAGAGAGATGGGCCCTTGCAAGTGTGCTATCTTGACCAAATTAGTCAACCACTTTTTACCAACATACCCTCAACGGTAAAAGGAAATACTGCATTATCTTGTAATGTTATTATACGGCTTAGAAATAATTACACACGGTGCCAGCCACCAGCAAGGAACACAGGCTCGATAAATGGCAACATCTGAATGGGCACAACCTTACTCTCCCTCTCGCAACAAATACGCGGCACACAGTACAGAAGTTGGGTTTGCTCAAATAATCACCAATATTGCAACACCGACGTGAGTAAAGGAATCTCTCAAAAGTACGGAGGAGTCCCATCATGCCCAGGACGTGCACTGCACACACCCAGCAGAGAGCAAGCGCGGGCGACAGGGACACCTGGTACAGGCAACTCCGGCCGCCAGGCTGCCGTGCATACGGGCCGCACAGGGACCTGGAAAACAGGGATCGGCCGTGCTCTCCGCCACTCTCCCTCCCTCCAGCCTCTCCCAGTGGGGGCGCTTCATCCCAGGCAAGGGGGATCTAAAGCAGTTTTTGTACAATACCACTCCTAAATACAAGCTTCTTCACTGAGTCCTCCACCAAAACACAGCAACCTATTCCAACCCCAGAGGGAAACGGGCCCCTGCTAATGGCAGGATGGCTACACTTTATGAGCGACTCGAGAGGCCCCACGGGCAATTCTGACTAAGCGTGCCTCTGCCGTACACAGGGCCTACAGCCCCAATGAGAGTCAAGTCCACAAAGTACACCTCCATCGGGTCCAGTGTCAGCGTGCAGGCTGGCAGGCTGAAGAGTATAGGGAAATGCCAGTACCAAGCTAGATCAAAGGAGGCGCTTTAACACAAGTACTGACTGTTTTGTTCCTATCAGCCAAGCCAGTTAAAAAAAAAAAAAAAAAAAAAAAAAAAAAAAAGGCAGGTTACCATCCCCACATAACACTGCAGAATTAAGGACTCCTAAGACTTCAGCTGTCACTCCAAGATTCCCCTATTTTTCCCAAAGCCAAAAATAAACAAGAAAGAAAGCCGATGTCCTCTGCATTGAAATGAAATATGGGCCAACCTTTAAAGTCCGTTCTCTCGTAAGAGTGTTTGTCGGTGTTGAGCTGACACAGAACTGAGAGAACAATGGGTCACGAGGGAAGAGGGTGCGCGCCTCGACCCCTGTGGGCTGAGCCACCCCTGCTGCCTCCAGCCACCCTTGGGACCACGCTTTGTTCACTGGTGTTTTCAGCAGCAGTGACAGCGTGCGTGAACCATCCGCAGGTCTCAGAGCCCCCAGGTGTACGTTTCGCCAGAGAGGGGACCATGGTCTCCCCGCTAGACGGCGGACTTTCACAACACTGTGGTCTCCGAGGAGCAATGGGGGCCAGCGTCCTAGAAGGAAATACAGAAGAGCTCTGTATTTTCCTTTTAAGCTCATCATCGACAAAAATTGTTTGTTATGTATTTTATAACGGATCTGAAGTAAGAGTCGAGTGGAATGTGTCAACCACCGGAGGTAAATAAACATGAAAGCGAAGGCCTGTGCACAGATCCAGTCTACCAAGTGGGCTTCGGCTAACCGTGACTCCAGCTTCAGAAGACCCTTAAGACCACGAATTTTAATTAAGCACTTGCTGGTTCTGGTTTCAAATATAATTTCAAAACGTAATTAAAAATAAATTGCCAATTTCACGTAAAACGTAATATGGAAGAAATACATACCAATTACATGTTTTATTTCATTTCTAAATAAACTGGAGATAATGTATAATGGTATGGTAGCAGATCCATGTTGCAGGGAGAACTAAGAAACATATTGAGGTTTTAAATAATTCATGACCTAGTTATGACCTACTGAACAGTTCCCAAATCATACTATTTTGTTTAGAGAGTAATGATCTATGATTAAGACTAATTTTCAGCATATTTACTTCGTTTTCACGTTTACAATACTTAATCAATGACTGATTAAAACAACAGGCCTCTAAACTGGCTAATGTTTGTCAAGGTAACAGTGTTCTGTCTAAGGGGGAAATATAATTTATGCAAATAATCAAAATATACGTACCTCAAAAGAAATTTAAAATCAGTGGAGACAAGGAAACAAAGCTATGAGGGTCTAGCGAGTATTTAAATCTGTACACTGGAGTAAGTAGAGAGACTCTCACCCACAGAACCTCTTAAAACTCAAAATAAAAGCACTCTGGGTCAAGAAGTTAGAGCAAAATAATCTTGCAAAAGAAGGTAAACAGGCAGCACTATTTGTCTTATGTCTTTTAACAAAACCGAGAGCCCAATACAGAGGGTGCGTATTTAACTTAACTTGGAAGTGAACGCCGAACCAGCAACACAAACTGACTTAGAGCAAGGTTGGAAAACGAGTAATCACAGCCATCTGAATCAAAGGAATACAATTCCCAAACTGAGGGACACATACCCAGCTCTCATCCAGTAACAATGAATGGGTATTACCCTACCTAAATTGAAATACTCGGATTTCAAAATAAGAAAGATGACAAAGGGATCCATGCCTAATATCAAGACTCCCAGACAAGATTCACCAAAAAAAGAAACCTCATCCGAGAAGATCCTTTCATTCATTCTCCTTTACCAGATCTTCTAATTGGACGCCAAATATACAATCTACCATACGGCCTCCGTTCTCAATAAGAATTCCTATCATTAAGGTAAACCCATTAATTCTCCATGCAAACCCTTCATCACAGAGGACTGGGAGCTGTTTTGCTAATAAGAAACCTGCCCTTCCCACAGAAACTTCACATTGTCAAGACACTGCATGTTCTATGGAACACTGGGGCTGTATCTTTATTAATTCATGACGACATAAGAACTAGTGTTTAACTGAGATGCAAGCAGAGTTAACCACCAAATGCAAAAGCCGCCAAAATGCAAGAAAACACAAATACAGTAGCTCGTGCTACCTTACTTAGTAAGTCAGCGTGCACGTTAGATTTTTCAACACAAGCCAAGCAGATTAGAGACCGTTCAAGAAACATGTTGGTTTCTGTTAAACCCAGATAAAATATTCTTCTCATTTACAACTTCCTAGTTCAGTATTTTGATTTTAAAGCTAATAAAAAGTAGTACTATGCAAAATGACCTAACAATTTTGCCCTTAATATAATTATACCCCTAAAAATAGAAATTTATCTACCTCATTAGTGTTCCAACGGTGCCTCTCTTTGGGTAAACTTGAACATTTCGGCAGACATTCAAGCAGCTTTTTCGGTAAAAAGATTTTTACATGACTACTATTGCTGTTCCCATGATCATCTATAAAGAAGAAAACAATAGATTCAGAGAAAATAATAGAGAAAATCTCCTTTTAAGTATACTGGCAAGGTCAGAAATGGCAGCTTAGTTTGGTCACTGTGAGACCAAGAGCACCATCCCTCTTGGTTAGCAACGCTCATTTACACACTGATCAGATAGGTGGCAGCAGGAATCTGGTCAAGAGGCTCTAACGTAAGATCGAGCTTTTGCTCCGTGACAAGCGAAGAACAGGGAATATCCCAGCAGCTGCCCATAACCAGAACATTACTTTTAAAGGTTCTCCCACCAGGTTTCCATGAAGTACATGCAAATTGCAAAAGGAGTTAACCTCACAAAACCCTGAAAACTTCTACTAACCAGTTGAAAAAGTTTTAAGTGTTTTAGGGAAGAGGAATTAGAATAAAATATGACTATTTTATTCATAAACTAATACTACTTCATCCCCTTGAATACAAATGAGACTTATCCTTTCAAAAGCAAATTACAAATCTTATCAATATAAAGACTCTAAGCTACAGTTAGCTACCTAGGTAAATACAGAGGCTGGTCCTTCTAGCCTAAATCTAAAAACATACCATCTTAATTAACTTGATTTACATATACATATCTATTTAATTAATGTCTTTCATCAAAAAGTAACTCTTCTAAATCAGTGATAGAAAAGTTCATTACTTTCAGACAAGACGGTATGTCTGACTATCTGATAATCAGTCTCCCAGATACTTTATAGAAGAGATCATTTCCTTTATGTATTATTTCATTCATTCATTCATTCACAGATCATTTCTTGTTTCATTCCCGTAACAAAAGTCTCTTCGCCTGGCTCAAAATTTCTTGCCCATTCTGGCACGTTTAGGTCAAAGTTTCAAACTACCCAGTCTGGTTTCTGTTTTTTGTTTTTTGTTTTTTTTAATGCAAAATGGAAGCCCCAATATCCAAAGAGTGCAATGCATAACCAGGTACTAGGAGCAATACATTAAAATACTAAAGACTGAATTTGCTCCAGAAAGTCATAGTTAAAATAACTTATTCTGATACTAAAAGGTATAAACTGAACTCCAAATCAAGAGTCCAGAATTCTGACCCAGTTCTGCTACTTTCTAATTGTGTGACCTTGGGTAAGTTACTTAATATCATCGGTTTTCTAAATCAAGGAGAATTAAGTAATCTCCAATTCTCCTCCAGGCATAAATCCCTAGGAAATTTACTGTCATTCAATAAATTTAAATGCCTTACAACTAAAAAACTTTATATAGGCATACAGGAACTAGTTAATAATATTAAAAGTGAAATACAACAATATATTTTTCCAGTCATTTCCTGTAATTCTGTTTAGCATAGCCTATTTTTTGAACACATCAAAACCATAAAAGAATAAAAAACTTTCCACCGTCACAATAAAATCCTCTCCAAACATTTTTCATCTGATTAAGACATTTCTTCTCAAGGAAAAGATCTTAACAGAAAAATATTGGGCACAGAAAGAATTTGAAAAAATTTACTACATCACATGGAAATATTTTAAAGGGAGGAACTTAAGAGAATTTTAGCGTACTAAATCTTTTTTGGTCCATGAACTACACAACCAATTGAATTATAATGCCCAATCCTCTATTTCTATAAGCAGTATAAGAGCTTGAAAAACTTAAAAGCTGACGGCTTTTAAGAATCCAAAATTTTAAGAGCAAAATAAAATTAAACTTTAAAAAAATCTTGCTATGAAATCAGAAAACGAAGTGTTCGACTGAGAGAATGTTCATAGAAAGTTCTTTATTAATTACCCACTATAAACCGGTGTAATGCTATGCGCTTATGCATGCTCCCTGCACTTCATCCTCCCGAGGGAGGCACCATGGGCCATAAAACTTTAAAGCGCAGAATACCAAATCACATGAGCCTTCACCTCCCTTCTCTCTTCCCCTAAAGTGGTTTTATTCTCGTTTTCTAAAAAAATCTCCCATGATGTGTACAATTCTGAAAGCAGAGTGAAATTCTAAAATCTATACTCAATTCAAATAGTCCCCATTTATCGGATGCCTTTTATGCAAACAGTACTACCCTCAGTACTCAATCAGCAGGCTTACTCTGAACTGTATGGGACTAGTCATATCTCTGAGAAAACTATTATTTAAAGGATAATTCTGAACAATAATGAACATAGTATTAAACCCCGGCTTCTATTTTTATGTTTGTGATCACAACCTGAGGTTAATTATCTATTCTTTTAAGCCTCCTTGAGGGACCCAGCTGTCCTGTGGCTATAAAACATATGAGTGTGTGTGTGTGTGTGTGTGTGTGTGTGTGTGCACGCTCCTACCTATGTGTATACACATGCATGTACACACAGACAGGTGTGTGCTGCTGCCTGCGTGTACATGTGTGTCCGTCCACACATGTAGGTATACACACGTGTGTGTGCATACACGTGGGATGAGAGAAAAGAGATACTCTTCTCAACAGCACAACTAACTGCCACAGAAAACGCTTCTGTCTTCCACTCTGATACCAAATCAGGCAGCGGTGAATCGGCCCAAAGGCTTTTAAAGAGGAAAAGGAGAATGGCTGTGTAAGCACGGTCTCAATCACGATTCCAAATATAGCATTTTATGGGGATGTGCAGCCATGGGTTCAAAAGGAAGAGGAGTATGACAGGCCAATGGGTTCCCCTTAATCAGTTTTTAAACTGTGCTATTTCCAGAATTTTAGGTTCCTGCCGAATATAAATTGGATGTTTTTTAGAAACACAACAATGGGTAAATTTTCCCACTGTGCATTATGAAGATGGCAATTTTAATACTGGGTAAAGAATATTAGGAACTCAAATAGGCAGAATCTTGAAACTCATATTTTCAAATTTCGTTTTTTCTGGTTATAGTGTGATGAAGAGTAACTGCTTTTACAGGAAAAGAACTGCTCACGTGGCTAAACTGTATAACTGTGTTTTTCAATTAAAAGCGGCTTTTTAGTGTGTTTGGAATGCCTATGCAGGATACAATAATTAGATAAGTACATGTGCCAGTTTTCAAATCTCCACGTCAGTACTAAGACTGTAACAGAATCTTGAGTTAACGGTAAAAGTAAGGTTTACACCGGTTTCAGCTCCATCTCAGCATTTAATCCAAATCGTTAAACTTTGACACTGCAAAATGGAAGTGTCAACCAAATACGGTACAACATTTCATTATCATTATCTGGCAAAATATGCGTGTATGATATATGACTTCGCAAAATAATTTTCTAACCTACTTCACAATAAAAATAACTAGTGAAGCTCTTGAAATTGACAGATGATGTGCCTGGCTGACAGCTATAATTCTAGAGAATGAACCATCTTTTCCAGACAACCTTCAAATATTTTCCAAACAATAATTTTAGAGGCACAGTATAATTTAACTAAAACTCTCTAAAATGTGCGAAAATGCTCATTCGCTTAATTAGGCAAAAAGTGGAATTCTTGTTTTCATGTTTTATTTCTAAAAGCTGAAAGTCACATCACCAAATCCTTTCCAAAGATATGTATTTGAACTCTCTCCTTGGAACACATTTTGGCTTCTGCAAGGGAAATTGTAACTACATTAACTCTAACCTGGAAATGATAACATCCATTTTATTTTGATTCATAATTAATAAAAATTAAGTAATTTTGGTGAATAATTATGAACACAGTTATTCAATCAAGTTGATTATGATTAATCTCTCAACCTCTAGACCAAACTGTTCAAAATTAGTTGGTATAACAGTGAACCCAATTCCTAAATCTTATTGGGAATATATTTGATCAACAACTTGGAGTGGTAAAATTAAAAGGAAGCTCTACAATGTTTCTGTTCTGCTCTAATTATTATGTGCTTAGATTTAATTAGTAGGAAAGGAACTGATTCCAGAAAACATAAGCACATATTGTTATATTCAAGTCAGCACAGCGCTCACAGTAGCAAATACCACCGTTAGTAACCTAAGACCTTCAAATCATTACTCATCCAAAATAAATATTAATTAAGCACCAATGTGCTTAATTATGTGCCAAGCATCGGTATGATATCTCTCTAAAAGAAATTCTCCAAAATGAACTGAACTCAGTTGTAATTATCCGAAAGACTTTCTAAAGTTGAAAAAAAACAATAAAGTTTTGTTTTGTTTTGAAGAAAACATACCTAATGTTGCTATTTAACAACCCCATTCCTCTTCTTCAAGTGTGTGATCATCACATCTTACCCTTTCTTTTTTTAGGCGGCCCAGATTTACCCTCTCCCTGTCAATCACACTGCCAAAATCTCTGGTCCAGGTTTAGGTCAACTCCTAACTCGGGTTCAATAAACTTCTCACTATTCAGCTGCATTTACATTTTCCATTTAAAAATATGCGAACGGAGGCCAATAAAGTGGGAGCACAGGAGGTTTGCAATCGACTGCTTCAATTTGGGTTTTGGGGCATTCTCTCCTGCTTCATTCCATTCCATTCCATTCCATTCCATTCCATTTCATTTCAATTTGAGCTACATGTGATCAAATAAACTTATTTTCTACTATTTATTCAGAAGTAAACATTTGTGGGACTCTATGTCAGAAAGAATTTTACATTGTGTTCTCTCATTTAATTTCCACAATGACCCACCAGGGCATAATTACTCCCATTTTCCAGATGAAGAACCCGAGGTTCAGATTAGCTTGCCCAGGAGCCGCAGCTAGTAAGTGACTCAGTGTGGCTTTTCCCACAGTAGCACGCGGCTACTCGAAGTCACGGGAAATGGACACTAGAATTCTAAAACTGTTGTATTAGTATCTAACATTTGCAGAGTGTTTTGAATTTCCCATGTGATTAAACCCTTTGCCTTTTTGAACCCCCACAGAAACTTTACGAAGGGAGTACTGTTTTGCTACCCCCAGAAGGATTAAGTAACTCATCTAAGATCACACAGCAAGTTAAAGGCAGAACCCAGGTCTCCTGAGGCCTGGTCACAGGCTATTTCCACTGCACTACGAGGATGGAATCACTCTCACTGCCAAGCCCACCCCTTCCTGTAAGTCAAAAGCTTTTCGAATCCTACCTTCTAGAGGTGGCACGGTGTTGAGAACACAGTAGGTGCTAGTTCCGCAGAATACACTTTGGGAAACGCTCTAAGGAAACAGAAAATAAAATGTAAAACTAATCTTTGAAAAAGATATATACTGGCTCTTCTGTGATATTCCTGCCAAAGATGCAAAACCTGAATCTAATCATGAGGAAACATCAAACAAATCCAAATTGAGGAACATTCCACAAAATGACTGGCCTGTAATCTTCAAGAGCGTCAAGGTCATGAGAGTCAGAAAGGACTGAGAACTGTTCTGTAGCAAAGGGGTCTGAGGAGACAACACAGTATGGACCAGGGTTCGGACTGGACCTTTCTCTACAAAGGTCACTGCAGGGTCACCTGGCACAGCTGCAGGAGCATCTGAGGATCAGAGGGTAGAAATGTCCCAGTGTTAATTTCCTGATTTTGATCACTACATAGTGGTTACAGAGGAGAATGCGCTCATTTGCAGAAAATACAGAAGCAAGTATTTGAGGATGATGAAACGCATCAGCAACTTATTCTCACACAGTTCAGGGGGAAAAGAACTCTTTTGCACTACACCTGCAATTTTTCTGTAGGCTTAAGAGTGTTTCAAAATTTAAATTACACGTGTGTAAAAAAAGATACAGGCTGGTGAGCACACACTATGTGTATAATTTTTTTAATAGGGACCATATGTGCTGCACAGACAGGAAACGTTTGCTAAGAAGAACCAATGCCATATTCATTTTGCAGTTACAATGCGAACCATCTCCCAACAGTGAGCCCGACCCCCAACTCATTTGGAAGGACCTAAGGAGTCCAGCTAACAGTGTGGCAGGTGCAGTGAGTCAGGAGGAAGTTGGAAGACCACGTCTCTGCTCTCAGGCTGCTTCATGTAGATAAAATTACAGTTTTCATGTAAGGAAAACTATGTAACAGTAACTTTTTAAAAAGGAAAAAATTTCTGTGAGTCTTGCCAGTCAATTATTTCGGTCCTAAAAATATCCTTCTTCGGTTACAGTATTAAATAAGTTTTTAGATTATTCATCCTGCATTATAAACCACATATTTATATACTTAGAAAACCAAGGACAGTTTATAAGTTCAGCAACCACCCTTAACATCTTATATTTAAAATGTGAAAAGCTCAGTTCTCTCACTTGCCAGCTACCCTTGGGAAAGTAAACTAACATCTGCATGACCTCATCACAAAGGGCAGTGACGGAGCCTCTCACCTCTCTCGCAGGGTTGCCCGGGAAACTTACATGGGGTGATGCGTACAAAAGTGTTTTAAATTCAAAACTACGACACAAATATGAAGCGCTATTGTTTCTGTGTTTATTAAGAATAATCTGTAACAATGTTAACACTTTCTAAGAACTGACCAGTTGCCTCAATTGTGGGGGGGGGGGGGGCAAAGAGAGCGTTGAAATCTGACTAAACTCGACCTCTGTGAATTTTCAATTTCTCTCCTTATACAAACGATCAAATGGTTCACCAGAGATGAGGTCTTTCTCCACAGTGTGACTGCTAGCAAACAGAATAACCATCAGCTCCCTACTTTACTGTTTCTAGAAAATTCTCGATCCAGGACTTTTACCGTCCCTTCCTCTGTTTGATTTAATCAACAATGGTACCTACTGATTAGCAACCTGTGGTAACACAGGGATTCTCCCCATACACTATCAACTAAGCTCAGAATTCACGCATCCTTTGGAAAAACCAACATTCATCTCTTCCCGTGACTGTGACTGTGGAATTACGGGGCATTATAAGGAGTGGCTGATGTAAAAGCCAGCAGCAGTCTGACTTCGAGTAACATCTGCAAGAGCCGCCAGCCACAGCCTTCTAACCACATAACGCAACCTCTCATCTTAATGTTTCAGAATGGAAACTTGAAATTTTATGATGTTAAAAAGAATGCCTTACATTCAAAGCTTAACATTTTCTGGCTTCCTGTTACCAAAAACAGATAGTATAAGTTTACACTTAACAAGACACCTTAACAACGGTCTGAGTGTCAAAAGATCCAAAAATTACTAATGTACAGTGGGATGCACTAATGAATGGCTTCATAAAAAAGGGCTTTTACATGCACCTAACTTCAAAGTTCGACAATAGGTAAATGAGCAGTAAAATGTACCAAATAACTAATAAGAAAAATTAAACACTAAAAAAGGAAAAAGTAACAGAAATACCACGAACAGTCAACCATGATTTCTCTTCAGCACTGGCATAATGAAGTCTTAATAGTTAACCAGAAAAGAAACTCCTTCACAAACACTGAGAGTGAAATCAAGTCATTCTATCCTCAAAAACGCTGGGTGCTCAAGGGAAAGAAGCTAAATCACAAGAAAACTTCCATGAGAAATGGCTACCTGACACTGAAGACCCACAGGCCAGACTCCAGGCGAGGCACTTTCATTCCACGGACCCTTACAAGGATTTCTAAAGCCTGTTCACAGCACAAAGCCAGAGGTGGCTCTGGGAGGAAGGAGCACCGGTCTGAGGGTCTGACTGTATCCCAGTCCCACAAACTGCTGAGGTCCAAAGCAAACGGCTGGCCTCTCTGTCCCCAGGACAATGCTCTAAGTGCAAAACCACAAGTTCAAGGGCAGACAGATCTGGGTCCAAGTCCGCCCTCAGCTGCCCGTCTCCATGCTGCCTGCCCTTCCTGGCTGACTCCAGCTCAACCGTCAAGAAGCCTTCCAATGACCGAGTTAGGCAGCCTTGCCGGTGCCATCCGAGCAGCCCGCGTTTCCCTCTCTGTAACTCCTTCTACTTGTTCTGCAATTATTAAAGGAGCACCTAATGTGTACCAGACATTGTCCTAGGAGCTGGGACCTAGCAGTGAACAAGACAGACGAAGACAAAGGTCCTACCCTTGTGGGGTACCAGCCCGTGGGGGAAGGGGGGAGGGGGGGGTAGTGTGGTAAATGTCATGGATATAAAATGGATGGTGTGCTACAGTGAGAAATCAGGTAGGGAAGACACCATTTCTGAACGTGCATCCACACGTGGAGTACAAGGCCTCCTTGACTGAAGCATCAGGAAAGCTGGCTTCTCTCAACAACCAGATGAGCGGCTCTTAGCATGACTGCATGTCGGTAGTCCAGGGAGAGTTTCTGAATGCTGATACACAGGCTGTAACCCTGACCAGGTTACGTTGGAACACGTAGGGCTGGGACCTAGGCATCAGTATTTTCTGAAGGTTCCCAAGTGATCCCAAGATGTATGCAAGGATGGGAACCACTGAGATAAACCAGCAATGTGACTCTGGGCAACTCGCTACTTTAATCAGCTTCCTCAGGAGCAAAAAAGGGGTTGACCTTCAACAGAGCATCTCCAACTCTCATGTGCACGCAGGTCACCTGAGGGCCTTGTTAAAATGCAGGTTCTGATTCACAGGTCTGAGTGTGGCCCTGTGACACTGTGCTTCTAAGAGGCCCCCAGGCAATGCCCATGCCATGATTCAGGGCCATACCTTGAGTATCAGGAAGCAGATGGTCTAAAAGATCAGGAATTGGCTTGAAAAGATCCTTCCAGTCCTAACGTTCCTCCAGAATTCTATGAATTCCCAACAGACTAAAAAAGCATGGCTGTCTGTTAACACAAACTATAATAAAAAACCATTCCAGTAAATCCAAGCAAGACAATTAAAAGAAACTACAGGGATAGTGTCCGGCATCTCCAGAAGTACCCAAGAGGGGAGACACAGAAGCTCTATAAAATGTATTCCCTGACTTCAGAAAGTACTCTATCAAGTTGCAGATGATACTAAAAAAAATGTAATGAAAAAATAATACATGATTTATTAAGGGCTAAAATGAGCAGATGGTGGCAGTACAGAAACTCAGTAACTCTCTGTGTACCAAGCACAAGGTCTTTGGAGGCATGGGCTCCCTTGAGAGAACCTAGGTCAGGGTGTGACACATACTTTTTGGATGCTGGAATAAATTAAGCAAAATGCTACATAAGAAGTGATTACAGGCTTTTGAACAGAGAAGTTGCATGATGAAAACTGTATTTAAAGTTCTTTGAAATAAGGACTCAGAATATTTAAGTCTCCATAGAGTCCCTTTAAAGCCAGCTGAGGCCCCACACAGCTCATTAAATCAAAGGAGAGAGGCCACACTGAACGCAATAAACCACTTGCATCAATTAGAAACGATACATTAAAAAACTTTTGCCACATATTTTAGCATGACTCACATCGATTCTGCAAATTAGCTGGTCATTTCACATAACATGACATACAAGTGATGGAAATGAAAGCGGAGTCCGAAGTTCTCAGCACCTTTGCTCAACTCACCAGTGTTGCCTAGCGTTCCAGGCAGTACGCCTGGATCAGTTAGGGAGGCTACTCAGAGCAAACTGTACCATGGCTCAAATACTATAAATATTTACTTCTTGCTGGTGTAAAGTCCAAAACGGGTGTTCCTGATCAGTAGAGGGCTCCCCTACCAGCAGCGGCTCTGGCACCCGGGCTCCTTCCATCCCGTGGCAGGCGCCCTCCCAGGTCACTGGGCTCTTCTGCCTCAGCCAGCAAAGAGGGCAAGCGCCCGGATAACCATGCCTGGAGGGTTTTACGGGCCAGGCCTGGAAGTGGCACACTTCCCTGCTCTCGTTCCATTGGCTAGACTTTGGCCACAAAGCCACGCCTAATTGCAAGAGAGGCTGGGAAATGTGGTCTGGCTACCTGCCCAGGAAGAGGAGATGGATTTCTTGATCAGCTACCAGTCCCTTGAACAATGCCATTTGTGTGTGTGTGTGTGTGTGTGTGTGTGTGTTTTTAATTACAGAAGAATCACTCCTTTCAGAAATGTCTTCTGTTAACCTACAACTCCACCTTCAATCCCTAAGGCTATCCAGCATCTAAAACCAATCTAGTAGCTTTTCTTCTCTGACAAATATTTTTCTAACATACTCAAAATAAGATGATCTCAAGGGCATCCTTAAAGGGATGTCAGGCTCCTTCGTCCCGGTATCTCCAGTACTTAATACTTAATGTCTAACACACAACAGAAGCGCAAATGTTTGTTGAATTCCCAGATGAATGACATTCCCAGGAGCTTGTGGAAAAGAAAAGAGAGTGGCCCCATGTCTTATGACGGTGTAGGTGGGATTTACTGTAGCCATCGGCCTTTTTAAGACCCTCTCTCCCTCCCCTAATGCTGCCCTGAGTAGCCACCCATCCTCTGGTCCCATGACGAGCAAGCAGTAAGACAAAAGCTACTTTAGACCAACTCAGAAGAACTAAGGGGTAGAAATACTCAACAGCGTTCACAAGACACCAAGAGGCCCAATGCTAACATTTCTGGCGAGAGCACAGGTCTGCTGAACAAAAAGGAACACGAGGTCTGGCGAAGGCATGCTCTGGAGACGCTCCGTAAAATCGGGCTGATGATCTCTGAGAGTGTACCCCTAAACACAAGTAACTTTATCCTTTTTCTTTCTGAACCACAAAAGGTTAGTGGAGAAAAAAATTAGGCGGTACAGTACAAAAATATTTTGTGCTCACATATTACCTCTTTTCAAGAAGTTTAAAATATACCATAGGCACTACTATAATAACCTTCCCAACATTCCTATGGGACAGAGACAAAATTAAAGTATGTACTCAAGTTAAAAGGAAAACCAGCTGATAGGTGGTTGACTCCCTACTACCAAGGCAGGCTCAATAAAAAAGTGAAGTGGTAACCTCCAAGGTAATTGGGGCACAAACCATTTTAGGCTCTCAAATTGAGTTCAACACCCAGAATTGAGTTCAAAAGCAAACAACTAGCTAAAACAGACCACAAAACAGCTGAAGTCCTAAGAAGCTTACAGAGGAACAATATATCAAGCCTGATTTATGACCTGAGAAATCACATTAATTGATTCGCTATTACCAGAGATTCATGTAAAGCGTATTTAAAGTGATTTCAGAATGAAAAAAAAATTATTCTTTCTAGATATGAATCACAGTATCATTAGAATTTTCATAAATTTAATTTGGCTAGGAAGCCAGTATACTCAATATTCTGAAAATAATCAAAGAGCGCTTATTAAATGTCCACATTTGCACAAATAGATTCTAGCAGAACACATCCGGAAAGAAACTGTATGAAATTTAAAATTACATTGTTTTACTTGCACTTATTACTAGCACTAATGATAACAATGGTTTTTAACTCTTCAAAGACAGAGCACTATAAAATATCAACAAAATCAGCCCGATAAACTAGGCATTCTATTTGGGTTTTTTTTATTTTTTCAATGTTTGTTTATTTTTGAGAGAGGAAGAGAGACAAAAACACGAGTGGGGAGGGGCAAAGAGAGCAGGAGGCACAGAATCCGAAGCAGGCTCCAGGCTCTTTGCTGACACAGGGAGCCCGATGCAGGGCTCTAACTCACGAACCATGAGATCATGACCTGAGCCGAAGTCGGACGCTTACCCAACTGAGCCACCCAGGCACCCCTAGGCATTCTATTTGATACTATGCACACGTAACAAGCACTTTCATACCTAAAATCCTATTTTGGTCCCAGCAGGTAGAGAGCAGACACGACGCCTGTTCTAGAAAGGGAGACACCACAGCACGGGTAGACGCTTGACAAGGCCATTGGCCAAAAAGGAGCAGAGCAAGACCCAGGAGCAGGTCTTCCCACACACGCCCACGCGGTCTCCCGAAGAGCTCAAAGGCTCTCTCCCCGATGATGGCAAAACACTGCTCCACGAAGACACAGCGCGGAAGTTCAGACAGAGCAAGGAGACAAGGCAGTCTGACGGAAAAGCCAAAGGAAGTGTGGACACTGAGGGAGATCCAGGAATATCGAGTACCTGGGCTGGGAGCTCAGCATCCTGAAGGAAAAGGCTAACAAGGATATCGCAAGGCTACCACACAGGCCTAGACGTTGATCTGGTGGGAAGATTTTCTGGGCTTCTCAAACATTTTCTGGTCCGTGAACTACAGACCACCCATCACCTGTCACTACTTGCTACTGCCCAAGGACTAAAACCTCATCAAAACTAAAGGGGAGAATGACACCGTGTCTCGTAACACAGCAATGAGGCATAGGCCAAGAAAATGGCAGCCGCACTCCCCCGGATGGAACCAGGCTACGTGGGAACCTCACCTAATCCACACACAGCCAGAGCCAGGAAGGAAGCCAAGACATGCTCCGAGGCCAAAACAGATTTTTTACAAAGTCCACGCATAAAAGCTCCCATACTTCACTGTGAGGAGGACTCTCTGATCCGTATTCCTAAGCTTGATTACTATTAAACTACTCACAGTTCTAATAAGCTTAATTATCAGGTTGCCAAGCCCATGGAAGATCAGAAACAAATCAGAAGGAGAAAGGATAGCTAGCAATTGACAGGTCGGGAGAAGCAAGAGTGACAAGGGACAGCAAGAACAGATTTTTTTTTTTTTTTTACACACAATAAAAACTGGATACAAGGGCTTGAAAGGTACAGCAGTTTGGGGCCATTCATCATAAAAGCAAACACTACTCAAAAGGCCCTAAAAATAGCACCGTATTAAATAAAGCCCAGTTCAGTAACTCAGGTACAACATAATAAACCCACATTAACAAGTAAAATGTACATCAAAGTCCACATTTTCTACTGAACGTGGGGGCAAGGGAGAGGACACACAATTTAATACCTTTGTTTGCACACCAGTTTACATTCAAAAAAATACCTGCACAGCAATTACCTCATTTGGTCCTCACCAACATCCTAAGGCAAACAAGACAGATATATCCACTGACCAAAAATTTGCTGGTACATAATTCAATTTTAGCAAGGCAGAAGGGTTTGTCAATGGCAATCATAATACAGTCTGTTAACTGGTTTAACAGGAATGAGCACTTCAAGAGGCACCTGCCCACCTTGTCAGGGGACGAAGAAAGAGGCCAGGGAAGGTTGCCTGAGAAATGTCACCAACGCGACTAGATCTGAACCCTCACCTGGAACTTCACCTCCAAAACTTCCCTCTTTAAAAGTTCCCATTCTGTCATTTGCATCCTACAGGGTCTCTTTCTGAAGAACAGTCCTATGCCTTCCACTGCCGTCGTCCCTCTCTTCTGTGAAGACAAACTCTATGAGCGGATGCTCCATGACCCCATCTCTTGATGTTAACACTTAAGACACCCTTGTGTAACTCCTCCCCGTGGGTGTGCGCCGGACCTAGTGACCTGCTCCCGCCCTACAGGACATGGCACAGGTCACAGGATGTCACTTCCATCATCAGGTGATACAGTCGTGCCTTCTGTCTTGCTCACAGACTCTCTCCCTTGCTGGCTGTGACAACGCGGGCTGCCGTGCTGGAGAGGCCCGTGAGGCCGGGAACTGAGGCCCTCAGTCCAACCACCCACAGAGAAGTGAATCCTTCAAACTGCGTGAGCTTGGAAGAGTATCCTTCCCCAGTCGAGCCTTCAAATGAGACCCCGACCCTGGCCAAACACCTTGGCTGCAGGCTTGTGAGGCCCTGAAGCAGAGGACCTAGCAAAGCCCTAACTAAACTCCTGACCCACAGGATCAGATAATAACAGTATCCTGTTCTAAGCCACTAAGTACATGGTAACTGTTACAGCAGCAACCGATAACAAGCACACCCACAGTCCATCAGGTCCCAGTGACCTCTCTTCTCAGCAGAGACTTCAATCATCATGCCGCTACCGTGTTCACCAGCACTCTGCACTTATCACCACAGTCCTTGAAGGAATTATCTGCCCTCCTACCACCTCTTTTTCATTCTCTCAACTCACTACCAAACTGACAAAATCAACAGCTTCTTCTCAGTCTTCATTCTGCCCAAACTCTCTGCAGCATCACAACTGATAACCTCCTTGCAACCCTCTACATTTACATTCTTCTTATTCTATAACCCCTGACCATTCTTTCTCAGTGTCCACTGGTCCTCTGCTCTCTGGTGACACATTTCCATCCTCATGCCCCTTCTCTTCTCCCATGACAATTTTACTCACTACTAGGTCTCCCAATTCTTTTGAGCTGATTCATTCATTCAACCAACTGGCACTGTTCTGGGCAGAGATATTAACAATAAATGAGACAAACAAGGTCCCTACTTTCATGAAGCTTGCATGCTCTACCAGAGGCCCTGCAAACGTATCTCTGTTTACCCCTCCAGGTCTACTCACTACCCTGCTCCCACCCTGCCCTGTGCCAACGAGGCTACTCTCTAAGGACTCCCATCACCACAGCCCACTTGCCCTCTGAAAGTGACCAATGAAAAAGAAAAAAACACAGGGACAAGAATGACTCCCCTAATTTCTGACCCATATTTGGAATGCCATATTGTACAGGTATTAAATCTAAAAGACAACCGACACATTTGCATCCAGTCTCCAAAACACATCCTCCTGGACTGCCTATCCCGGTTAGCAGCCTTCCCTAACCTCAGCTGTGGAGGTTCAAAAGCTAGGAGTCATCTTCAACTATGCTCATCCTTCAAGGCCCACGACACTGTGTCTCTCTCACACACACAGACTCAGTCACGCTCACTCCTTTATCCAATCCACTTCTACACACATTCTTGCCAGAAGCTTTTTCCTCCCTACTCCAGTCCCTCATCTTCGTTCATTCACTCATTCAACCAACAAACATTTACCAAGCCCATCCTAAGCGCCAGGTACTCAAGTCTCTGACTCTAGATTGTACACCTAATGGAGGGAGAAAAAGAAATAAACAAGCAACTCCCATACAAACTTAAATATGCCTAAACGTGGAAAACCATAAAGTGCTGTGGGTGCACACAGGAAGGGCATACATTCCAGTCTGAAAAGAGAGGCAAGGTCAACAAGGCTTCTTGGACAAGTCTCATTTAGAGTGAAGCCCAGAGGACAAGGAGCATCAGTAAAGCAGAGCACACGTAAGGGGATGTATGCATGTGTTCTAGAGGGAGGTGCACCTTCGAAGCGGAGGCAGTGGCAAGGTACAAGCCCTAAAACCAAGAGAAAGCATGGTGCTCCTGCCAATCGGAATCTAGAAAAATTCAACACGGCTGGAGAATGGAGAAGAAGCTGGAGACGTAAGCAGGTGGCCCTTCTTAGCACCTTCAAGGAGAAGTGACTTTATCCAGTCAATCCCACTCCTATGCTAAGGAAAAATAATAAGGCTCTAAATGCCTCTGTCCCAGAGCAGACAAAATAAAATCCAGACTCCTCGGTCTTGACTTTCCGAGCCCCTGCAACCTGACCCCTACCTACTTCTCCAGGCTCAACTACCCACATGCGCCCAGAATTCCAGCCACCTTGTACTCTCCTGGCTCTGTGCCTTTCTTTGTTCCATTCCCTCTGCTTGGAATTTCTCCTCCAACTACCATGTTTGCAAACCAGTGATGCCAGGTCAAATTCTACCTCCTTTAAGAAGTCTTCTCAGGTCCCCCCAGTGCCTGCTGAAAGCATTTTCTACGACCTGCCTTGAATGAGTCACATCCGTATCTGCTGCTCTGTAGACTGGAAGCTTCTGGGGTGTGTATGAACTGAAGTGAATCCCAATTCCAAAGACTAGGAAAAATGTTCAGGAAAATATTCAGTTTACCAGTACTGCATTCCTAAGTAACCAACCATGGGAGATCATGAAAAAGTAATTACTTTTGAATTCTATAAATACAATCAATCAAAAGCCTAGATTTACGTTTTCATAGAAATACCTCTAAGTAAAAATGTTATGCACTGCTTCATAAGATTAAAAGACATTAAGTAAATAAGCTCAGAAAAGTTACTTGTGCAAAGTCACAGGGCACTTAAGGGGCAGAGTAAAGATCAGAGCCATGTGAAGTCGTCACTTCACATCCTTTTTCTCAGAAGCTTTAAAAAGCCAGACTATAACCATTGCATCCCCGCACATCTCACTAACCAGCTCATCCGATTACCTGAAACATTTTCCTCACTCTTCTCTCAATTAATTCCCACTTTGCTTCAGAGCTCAGCTCAAGAGGCCTCCCCCAGCCCCACAGGGTCAGTCAATCCCTTCATCATGCACTCGCCTTCACGACACAGAGCCCTGCGTGGCACGTGGCACTTTTACTGTCAGTTTCCCAGTCAGCTCCATGAGGACAGGGGCAGTGTCTGTCCTTCTCTGTGCCTGGCACTTTATTATTACTTGTCACGTAAATGACCCGACTTTAGGGTATTAACAATAACTGATAGTCACAGGGCCCCCACAGGAATACAAGACCCTAAACTCTCTTCTGACACATCTGACAATAACAATTACATGAATTTTAACATCACAATTTCATAGTAACGCATTCTCTTTGACAATTAAATATTCATACGTGGAATCTGTTAATTCTTTATTAATCAGAACCAGTGTTAAGCAGAATACCACATGTTTTGCAAACAAGCATGGTACCAGCAAACTTTCACGTCGGAAGAACACACACCACAAACCAAACTACAGGATATACGAAAAGCTATTTGCTCTCTTGGAACCTGGGAAGTCCAATTCCAGCCTAAAAGTGAATTACAGTGTTTCAACCAAAGCAGCCTACTATATTAATAAATTAAAACAACAATATTCCTTTTAAGGTAAGATGCTTGGCTTCTTGAGTTACCAGTCGTTCCCAAAGCAAACAGCAGATCCGGATTCATAAAAAGGATTTAACCTCCCCAAGTTGATCCACAGATTTAACATAATCCCTATTGATATCAAAACTGCCTTTTTTGTAGAAACTGACAAGCCAATCCTAATATTCATATGGAAATTCAAGGGACTCAGAACAGCCAGAACCATTTTGAAAGAGAAGAACAGGGTTGGGAGAGAGACACTGCCCAATTTCAAAACATAACTGCAGAGTTAACTATAACTTAACCAGTAATCAAGACAGTGTGGTATTGGCGTAAGGGGAGACATACACATCAATGGATCAGAATTGAGACTCCAAAATTAAACCCACACACTCATGGCAAATTGATTTTTGACAAGGATCTCAAGAAACTTAAAATGGAGAAAGTATGCTCTTTTCGACAAATGGGGCTGGGACAACTGGATATCCACATACAAAAGAATGAAGTTGGCAGCCTACATATGTCACAAAATTACAAAAATTAACTCAAAATGAATCAGAGACCTACATGTAAGAGCTCAGACTACAAACCTCTTTTAAGAAAACACAGGTATACAGGGCGCCTGGGTGGCTCAGTTGGTTGAGCGTCCGACTTCGGCTCAGGTCATGATTTTGCAGTCCATGAGGTCGAGCCCCATGTTGGGCCCCGTGCTGACAGCTCGGAGCCTGGAGCCTGCTTCTGATTCTGTGTCTCCCTCTCTCTCTGCCCCTCCCCTGCTCACGCTCTGTCTCTCTCACTCTCAAAAATGAATAAATGTTAAAAAAGAAATTTTTAAGAAAACATAGATATAAATCTTCATGACCTTGGATTAGGCAGTAGTTTCTTGCTTATGACAGCAGAAGCACAAGCAACAAAAAACAGATAAATTGAACTTGAAACTTAAAGCTTTTGTGCTTCAAAGGCCACTATCAAGAAAATGAAAAAACAATCCACAGAATGGGAGAAAACATCTGCACATCGCACATCTGATAAAGGACTGATATCCAGTATATACAAAGAACAGCTACAACCCAACAGCCAAACAACAAACAACTTAAAAATGGACAGAGGACTTCAACAGACATTTCTCCAAAGCAGACACACAAGTGGCCACTAAGCACAGGAAAAGATGATAGGCATCACCAGTCATTAGGGAAATGCAAATCAAAACCACGGTAAGATACGACTCCACATCCACAAGAATGGCTATAATCAAAAAGACAGATAATAACAAGTATTAGCAACGATGTGAAGAAATTAGAACCTTCAAACATTGCTGGCGGCAATGTAATATGATGCAGCCACTTTGGAAAACAGTCTGGCAGTTCCTGAAAAAGTTAAACACAGAGTTACCACATGACCCTGTAATTCCACTCCTGGGTATATACCCAAGAAAACTGAAAACATGCCCACACAAAAACCTGTACACAAATGTTCATAGCGAAATTATTCACAATAGCCAAAAAGTAGAAATAACTCAAATGCCCATCAATTGATGCATAAACAAAATGTAGCGTATCTATATAGTATAGTATTATTCCCCATAAAAGGACTAAAGTTCTGATACATACTACAACACAGATGAACCTTGAAACCATTTTGCTTAGGGAAAGAAGCCTGTCACAAAAGGCCACCCATCGTAGGATTCCATTTCTAAGAAATGTCCAGAAAAGGCAAATACATAAAGTAGATTACTGATGGTCTAGAGCTGGGAGGAGGGAGGAACACAGAGTGGCTACTAACGGGTAGGGGTTTCTTTTGGGAGTGAGGAAGACATTCTGGAATTAGACAGTAGTGAGAGTTGCACAACTGTGTGAATATAATAAAAACCACTGAATTGTATATTTTAAAAGCTGAATTTTATGGTATATGAATTACATCTCAATAAAGCTGTTACTACAAAAGAAATGTATCTAATGTATCTAATCGTTTTAACTCCTAAAAACCACTTCGATGGTTGGTTGTGTTTCTTTAAAATGTTATATTCTTTACTCTCTTATTAAGCAGAACACACTAAATGTTGCTTTTCTCCATATGCTCGAGGGTCACCACTACAAAACATCAATCACTAAAGTGCTGTGTATTCAGAAAATTCATTGTGCAGACGATTAGCCCTTTACACAGTACCCCCAATCTACTGGCCTTTCACCTACCTCCACCTGCCTACCCTGTAAAATCAAGAAAAACCAGAGTAGAGGCAAGAAGGACATACCAAGGAAAAGCCAAACAAGCGTGCCTACCCGTGGCCACATGCACTTCAACAGAGGCTATTTGCTGTTTTCTTCACCGCACACCACCTCTTCTTACTTAGGATGCGTGTTTCCAACTTACCAAGTTCCACAGCAACAAGAAAATTAAGGAAACCCACCCAAGTGTCCTAACTGTGGAAAACCTCAGATGCCAATGGCATCCCCAAACTGCCTTATTCTACCTGAGAACCACACACGGCAAACACTGCAGAGACCATCTCGTTCCAGTGTGTCCTGCCTGCATCACCAACGCTCAGAGCACAAGCCCTGGGGCAGTCACTCATTCACGCTGCTGACTTACTCTGTGCACACCTAGGCTGGCCGGCCAAGGACACCTGGCCTCCTACCTGTAGCTACAGTGAACACCTCCTCTGCAGTTTACTCCCTAGAGCAACCGAACGTAAGTCCACTGTGGAGTCAATCCTTCTCTCGCACTATCGGAGGCAGAGTATAAGATGCCAAGACCCCACGCTACCGAACCCTTCTCACACGATTCCCTCTGCCCCCTCTGAACGGTCAGCAGGTCCATGGACCGTAACCAACCCTCCTTCGCTGTCGACTAGACCAGGATGAACACCTGGCCGAGAGCAGTCAGTCCAATTGTCTGGAGTATTCTAAATACGAGCCTTCGGGGCCAGAGCCATTCAATGGCGAGCACCGGGACCAGAGCGAGGATATACAGGAGCCACGCCGGGGGCCGTGGCAGGCTACGGTGGAACGAGGAAGCCACACAGCAGTAAAGAAATCTCATCTGCAAGGAGAAACACAGGTAACAGCAGAGCTGGGACATGTGGTGTCACAGAAGAGACCCCGGCTCAGCCCAAGGCGTCTCTAGAGGAAAAGTCTACTACCTCAGAGTCTCCAGGTGCAGTTCCCAGACTGTCTAGCTGCACTTCAGTGTGTCCTGGGAGGCTGGAGAGTGCTTCTAGCTCTTCTTATACATAAACCACCGTCACCGAACCAACCTGAATGGCTTGTGTCCCTTGCCATCAAAACCGCTCTAACTAAGGGGCGCCTGGGTGGCTCAGTCGGTCGAGCGTCCGACTTCGGCTCAGGTTATGATCTCGCAGTCCGTGAGTTCGAGCCCCGCATCGGGCTCTGAGCTGACAGCTCAGAGCCTGGAGCCTGCTTCTGATTCTGTGTCTCCCTCTCTCTGACCCTCCCCCACTCATGCTGTCTCTCTCGCGTGCTGTCAAAAATAAACAAACATTAAAAAAAATTTTTTTTTACTTTTAAAAACTGCTCTAACTAAAGTAGGGCCTGTTACTCTCCCCGACCTCAAGTGTCATAGCATCTACTTTCTTATAGAAATAAACCTCAGGGCCTGACTACCATCATTTATTTATGGTGCATGTTTGCGTGCGAGAGATTTTGACACACTATTTAAGGCACAATCTCTCACCTTGGGGTAATAAAAATATTGTCAAATATTTATTAAGACCTTATAGCAACTCTTTCCATTAGGTTTTGAATCCATCTGGAGTGTGTGGTAAAATATACAGAACACAGAATTTACCAAATAACTCTGAGTATACGATATGGGGCATTAAGCACATTCATTGTTGTACGACGTCATCACTCACCATTGTTTGTTTTTATTTTGGGTTTTTTTTTTTTAATGTTTTTTATTTATTTTTGAGAGAGAGAGAGAGAGAGGAAGCACAAGAGGGGAGGAGCAGAAGGGCAGACGGAGGATCTGAAGTGGGCTCTGCATGACAACAGAGCCCACCACGGGGCTCGAACTCACAAACTGTGAGATTATGACCTGAGACAAAGTCAGCCATTCAACCGACTGAGCCACCCAGGCACCCCTGTCTGGGTGTTTTCAAGTTTATTTATTTTGAGAGAGAAAGCGTGCACATGCACACACAGAGGGGAGGAGCACAGGGCAAGGGAGACAGAGAATCCCAATCACTGTCAGCGCGGAGCCCAACATGGGGCTCGACCTCACCAACCAGGAGATCATAACCTGAGCCGAAATCAAGAGTCACACTCTTAACCGGCGGAGCCACCCAAGCGTCCCGCTATTGTTTATTTTGAAAAGCATCCTGAAAATCAGGAATTTTCCATTCTTATTAAACAGGTGATTTCTGTTTATGCTCCTTCATCAAATGCTAAGGGCAAAGAACCTCACTGAGGTGGTACTGAGCAGGCTGGTGAGGCAGGTAGCCGAGAACATCCAACAGCTTGGAGCAGCCCCAGAGCAGCTAAATTCATCCTCGGTTCCTCTAGACGTGGCCACAGAGGCTAGAGACTAAAAATACCTGGACAGGATAGATAACAGCTGTCAAGGATACTCAGCCAGTTAGAAAGGTTGCCACTATCACCAGATTTGCATCAGAAGACACCTGGACAGGCGGCAATGGGTCACATGTAGAATAATCAGATTCAGTGGAGAAAGACTGATGTGCCTTGCCTCCCAGGATGCCTGGAATAAATCTCTGGACCTTGAATCTGGCCAAGCAATCTATGGTCAATTTCTGGAGGACCCCTAGGAAGAAAAACAAGTACTTCAAAAATGCTGGGTGCCCACGCACCACTTTCGGCTCATGATTAGCTTTATCTTTAAGCACAATGGCATCTATCGATAAAATTAAATCAGGAAGAAACCTCCATCAGAAACTTCTATCAAAGCAAATGATCCGACCAGCACATTTCTGAACAGCAGAGACAGAAAGGATAGGGCAAAGAATGTTGACAAGAAGACCAGAAACTTGAACGTTCCCCTCAGTACCTTTGAATATGAAAAAAAGTTTAAAATACAAATTACATTCAAGGCCTCTCCAGATGCCGTATCTGTAGCATATGGGGGAGCATGCCCAAGAGAAGATCCTACGTGATCAGTTAGTGAAACTAACTCCCCGATCCACGAGGTTTTTTGTTTAATGTTTATTTATTTTGTGAGAGAGAGATAGAGTATAAGTGGGCGGAGAAGCAAAGAGAGAAGGAGACAGAGAATCCCAAGCAGGCTCTGTGCTGTCAGTGCAGAGCCCAACGTGGGGCTCGATCTCATGAACTGTGAGATCATAACCCGAGCCGAAATCAAGAGTCAGACACTTAACTGACTGAGCCACCCAGGCACCCCAAACCCATGAGTTTCTTAATAGGAAGAGTCCTATTTACTGAACTACTAGCTATCTATACATACTCACAAACGTTGTATCAACCAACTCCAGAAAACACAACTAAGTGAATATAAGTAAGACTACTTTAAACACAAAAAGTCTGAGGTTAGCAGCCACATCTTCATCTGTACTCATACGATATGTCAGTCTATTTCTCCACCACTGGGGAGCTCTCCTCCACATCAGAATAAAGAGCTGAAATGTGGCATAGGGAACATCTCTGTGCTGCGCATCTTTAACAACTTTAATAATGTTTTACATCTTTTAAAGTAAATACTCATGACAGGTGTTAGACCTAAAAAATTAAGTTCTCTTTGTACACCCGGAAGAAGGACATCAGTAACTATAGTTCAAACTCCTCCTGCACAGCTTGAGTCAAAAATACTAATTCTTGACCTGGAGCGAGTACCTCAAAAAGAAGAGACGAAGTTACACAGAAGAGCTGCAAACCAGCAAAGGAGCCATAAAACATATTCCATACATTCAATTTCACTTTCTGTCCATCCTAAGTGAGGATGCGAAGGAACTTCAGAGGTCATCACTAGGACAACCCTTTACCCAACACATGAATCATCTCAAAATTATCACCAACTAACTCAGTACACGAGACCCAAAGTCGAGGGAAAGCAGGACGGGAAGTGGGCCAGAACCAAGAGTGATGAAGAAGAATCTGGTAAGAAGAGAAGGCTGCAGAGGCCCAGGGAAGAGGCTTCTAGCACGTGGCATACAGACATGGCAGCAAGGACGGCAGCAAATACACCGCTAGCTGGAGTCCTTGGGTCCTACCTGCCAGGTTCCTGGCTCTAAGAGAGAGGAGCAGGAGCAGGGGGTCACAGTGGGCTTGTGCTAAAAGCCACGTAGGAAACCTAAGCCTTTGAGACCAGAGGACGAATATTACACTGTTTGGGTCAGATGACAAAACCACAGCAAGTCTTCCCAATGTTTTGCAATCCGAGATCGAAACCCGTAACTCTTCATAAATCTGAAGTGGAACACAGTTCTGAAAGTGAGCAAATGTTCACAGAGACCCTCCACCACTAAATATTCCTTTCTTCGGTAGTATTTACAATTAGGTTCCTTCCTAGAAGTTACGTTTAAACAATTTTAAAACGACCTAGTTCTTAGAGAAAATAACAAACATCACTTAAGTCATCTTCCAACGCTTATTCACATCTACTTGCTCTTATTTTTGTTCACAGAGCACCCAGTTGGAGGGCAAAGCGAAGCGAGAGACCACACGCTTCTCTAGGGAACGAGAGGAACACGAAGCTCTCGTTTCACTCAGGACGGGAGGAGACGGTCTCTTCGAGTTGCCAGGAGGTTTAAAAAGTCATCTCAGGAGCAACACTGGCTATCAATCAAAATGGCTGCAGTTTGAATCGTCTACTCTCACCATAAATTGTAGCTGCGCTAAAATGATTTCTAAATATAACACACTTTATCTCTAAATGTTTCTTGGCAATTAAATATCTAGAAAGTCAACACACCCCCGAGAAAGCAGAGAAAATGAACTTTTTTAAAGCTCACCATTCATCAACTACAGGAGGCTTGAAAGATGCCACACGCCGGAGGCTCAGCCTCAAACTCGGCCCTGCAGAGGAAAACTCCAAATAAGATTTCTTCCAGAACTGCTCTCACGCAGTACTAAATTACAAGCAGTGACCTCCCTGCAGTGACCTCCCTGCAGGAGAAACGGGTGTTCAGGGCTACAGAGAGGACCTGGAGGGGGCTGCGCCATCCAGCTGAGGGGCGGGGGACAGAAAACCTGCTCAGACACGGGTAGCAGCAAGTGGGGGGGCAGCACGCTCCTTACAGGACAGTTAACTACCACCTACTGAAAACAGAAGTCTCAAGCAACAGTTATTGAAAATATTTCAAGGCCAACACAATGCCCCGCCCCCCCAAAAAAGAAAGAAATCCGAATGCATTCCAAAAGCAATTTGTGTGGAACATAACCTAATATCCAGGCCTCACCTCTCCAAATTTACAGGAGCTCCTCCACTTTAGTCAAACTGCAACCAAAATGCGACTTTATGACAAAGGAACTGCAGCAGAGGGCTCTGAACTTCACGGAGGAGCAAAGCCGTGGCGTCGATATGTGTGCAACACCGCTCAGTCCGCAAAATCATGAAGTAATCAAACGGACTGTTTTTAGGTTTCAATCTGTTTCACCAGAAACCCTGTCCAAACGACACTGATGCAAATCAGCATGAGCAACTACAGCTCTATCGAAACAACCCCAGCATCTTATCTTTTGTTTTACCTTTTATCGCTGATTTATGGGCTGACTAATGGTAAACTGATTTGTGCCTGTGCCAGAAGTCAGTTCAGGAATACAGAAGGAGAAAAGAGAGTTAGAAGAGCAAATTCATGAATGAAAGTGCTGACGTCATAGTTCAGCTCCCGGCAGAGCTCAGGGTAGTCTGTGAAGAAACAGTGTACCTTTTGGGATGGTAAATCGCCAGCCATTTAGTAAAGGAGATAAAACAGAAAAGGCCCTGGCTCAGAACCGGGAGGGTGGAAAAAAAAAAAGAGAAAGAGAAGAGGCTGGATTAACCTTTTCCTTAGACCAAAAATGAAAAATACACGATGCGTATGCCACCAACAAGCGTAACTCCTAAACCATGGAACTGTTTCATGGTACCGTTAAAAGTGGTATTTTTTAAAGATAGTTAGTGCATCTCTAAATAAGTAGAATATAGTCCTATTCCCACCTTCAATCTTCCTCCTACCACATGCCATCACGTTCAAAAAAAGAGCACATAATACAGTTTTAGTTCTTCCTGAAAACTACCTGGCACTGCCACACATACCCCACCTAATTTTAAGCAATTCTGAATACAATGGGGTGGGACTCAATGACCTCAGGCAAGCTACTGGAGTTTTTATGCGCAAGGGGAAAAAAATGCTTTTATCTAATGATGTAATATAAACTAATAAAAAAAGAGATTATAAAAATTTGATTTACTTAGTACTATTGAAAGCGGCTGGTGGTGTGGACTGTTCACATTTTTCATCTCTTGCCAGGGCTGAAAATACAACCCGCGATACAAACTTCTGTAAAGTTTAGACACAATTTCCTAAAATCCTTTCACGAAGGACACTTAAGGAACTGGTTCCTAGATGCTCAATGCTTCCCAGGAAATTTAAGATTATTGCATCCTTAGAAAATCAGCGACCCCCAGAATCCCTGGTAACCTTGCTCTAGAGCCCAACACTACAAGGACATCGTCTCTTCTTTACCATTCATACGGCTTAAATAGCCATTCACCCAAAATGGGATTTTTTTTTAATTTAAGCAATAAACAATTTTGCCAATAAACATTTTAAAAAGAAGATCTTATTAAGTTAAAATGCAAACATACCGGTTTTATCTGTAAATCTAAAACGTTCAAAGAGATCATCTCACATTTCCACCACAAATATCTTTGATAGAACATCACTACCCCCTTGTGGATTTGCAATAAAAAATCCTTATCTTTTATGTTCACTTTTTAAATATTTCATTCTGAACTTCCATTAAAGTTTACATTTTCTTCACTAAGAAGGGTTATTTTATTCCAATTACTTTTCAAAAAGAGAAGAAACACTTAACATTTTAAAATAATCAATCCCATAGGCTTCTTTATCTTCCAAGCATCTCCATGTTGGGGAGTGTCCTTTAGACAATAGCTATGTGAGCCAATTTCAACGTGATAACCCCACCAGCATTCCATTCTTCCTCAGAATATCTGACTTTACACTCCCAATCACCACTTTAGATTAGCTTCAATAATAAATGGCTATTTTCTTCACTGTTGCATCTTTTTTCTACTTGATAATTTCACACTTCATACCAATCTCTTTTTATGGCTTCCAAATGGTTCGATATCCAAGTGCCCCAGAAAACCAATGGGGCACGTACACGTACATCCTCAGAAATAACTTTTCAGACGAGGATTAAAAACCAAATCTAAATTTCAAAAATATTAATTCTTGATCGTATTACTATACCTTCAGAAATGCGTCCTGGCAATCTCAATCAAGCCCAATGAAGGAAAACAGATAACACCTGTTTTTCAAAACTAGAAAGAAAGGCTTTTTCTCTTTGTTTTTAGTTGCAGGACTACCTCTGGTTGTATCTGCGTATAATTCTAATAAAACACACAGATACATCTTGTTAAATGCATACTGTAAAAAAGATTAAATAAACTTAAACATCTGGTTTATCACGTGTTACAGACACCAGATTTAGCTTAAAGTATATAAATCACCTCCACAATAACGTACAGGCTACAGAGAGAAAGTCTGAGTCCTGACTAGTCGCACTGCCATTACCGGGAGCTGACTCCCCGTTTTCTCGCAGATGCTGAACATGAAAGTAGGAACACGGTAACTTACTATTCTTATGAGAAGCAAACCCCAGTTTTCACTCCAATGGTTAGATAGAAATGAAGGAGGAAAAACAACCCACTTTGCAAGTGTTTTTAAGAAACTCAATACACAACCTTACCTTGTGGTAACCTAGAAGGAAAAACGAAAAGACACGATGCGGGGTCCGCTAGATGACCGAATGCTATGTGTTCCAAAGGCTTTTCACATGTCCACCCCAGTGAATACTGTACACATAAAAAGTATCAATTAAGCAACACGTGCGAACTGGTGACTGAACTGCAGAATAGGGACAGTCAGAGCCCGCCTTCACGGTTCGCTTTTGGGGTTTTGTTGTAATTGCTGTTTGGGGACTTTTTTTTTCTTTTCAGAGAAGGTAGAGGGAGATACTCCAGATGACATTAGAAGTAAAATTAGTGGTGAGAGTAATGCTACTCAATTAGTCTCCAAGCAGTAAGAAGTTTAAAACCATTAAGAACTCAGATCGAAACATCTCTTTCAAAGTATGTTACTCTGTCCCCTGGTAACTACAAGACCACACTGCACACAGCAGAGTGAGGAACACAGCCCCACTCCTGCGCATCCTCCCCCCAGCCTTTCTGCGAAGTCTCAGGCAGGGATACATTATGTGACTTGAAAGGCTTGGCTAAATCGGAAAAAATAAAATAAAATAAAATGTGACTGCGCTTTTCCAAAAAGGGGGAAAGGACTCGTGTATAAGAGAACATGCAACTCTACTGGAGCAAAATACTGGGGTGAATGTAGAAGAACTATTCAAAAAATACCTCCGGTCATTCCATCTTATGACGCGAACATCAGTTGAAAGTAAACAAACAATCGTGTAAAAAAAAAAAAATTTTTTTTTTAAGTGGAAAGTAATGTGGCTGACACTTGGCTTCTCTTTGCAGTGGGGTACATAATATTTCTTTTTTAGTCCAGGGTAATGAGCTAAAAAATGCTCAGGAAGCATTACCAATCTTTACACAAGGAGGCCCATGACCTTCTACAAGCAATGGCGCTCAAAGCAGAAAGATGCAATGCAACCTGAGAAATACACAGCCAGCATACTGATGGGGGGAAAAAAACACCACCTTTTACTTCGTCCCACCATATGAAAAATCAGGGACTGGTGTCCATTCTCAATAGATACAGAGAAACACTCTCCTTACCAATACGGGACAAATATCACGGAATGGAAGACGAGCACGCGTTTGACAGAATGGCAACGCATCTTAATCACAGGAGAAGGGCACTACATCCGAGGACGGCACAAAATACGGGGATTGGATAGTGTCTGGTCAACCTGTATCCTGAACCTGATCTGGGGTGCAAAAAAGAAAAAGGAAAAAGAAAAGAAGAAGAAAGAGAACGACAGATGACACACTATGCCCTGAAAAAGAGAGTGAATGACCATGCGGCCCTATTCGTGTTATGTGGCCAAAGAAGCAGAGCACAAGAACACTTCCTACCCTCACCCCTTAACACACCAAGGACCATAGCTAGGAGGACAGTAACATGAGAAGACCCCACCTCCTTGTGAACAAGGTCCCAAACGTGGTATACTTGTTGGCTCTGCCCAAAGAATTTTACCATTACCAAGCCAGAGAGACAGAAGGAAGCTGGCTAAATGCAGCAAAAACAAACTTCCAAAATCCTACGTGAGGAGTCCCAGACGCCAGAAGGACACAGTGTTTCACCCGGGCTCGGTCTCCACTTACAAATACTACTATCACCGCAGCCTTGTGGCCTGAAGCCCGTTTTATCCCTCTGTCCCTCGGGAGACAGAAGGGATACTGCCTCTTGCTACAGGATGAGAGGAATGGTGGGCGCCCCCCTTAACTAAAAACCGAAAGGCTACAAATACAGTAGATCTGCAAATACCTCTTTATGACAATGACAAGGGCAATAAGGAAACTTCTTCACGTGGGAAGGAAAGGGAGGTAGGCCTTAGGTCATCTAGAACATCAAAAACTGGCATGATAAGTGATTCTAGAAGATACGGAACACTTTAGAAAATGATCTGTTATAATGGAAACACACATCACCTGTCACCTCAAAAATTCTTCAGTCACATATTCACGTGAATAAAGGACACTGCCAAACCACACACAACAACCCTAAACAAGAGTTCTTAAGAGTGAAATACCAGCAGAACTGGTTTCTACAGACATTGTAATGGGGAAATCTGATTTAATATAGAATGGAAAAAAAAGTGCATGTCAGGTTACTTCTTTATTATTACTGTCATCATTCTGTATACCAAACCTACATCCAAAAACAATCAGAGACTATTATTTACCCAAAAGGGGCACCTGGGTGGCTCAGTCGGTTTAGGCATCACACTTCAGCTCAGGTCATGATCTCACAGCTTGTAGGTTCGAGCCCCGCGTCCGGCTCTGTACTGACAGCTCAGAACCTGGAGCCTGCTTCGGATTCTGTGTCTCCCTCTCTCTCTGCCCCTCCCCCACTCACGCTCTGTCTCTCTCTCTCTCTCTCTCTCTCTCTCTCAAAAATAAACAAACATTAAAAAAAAATTTTTTTTTAAGACAAGACACATGGGGCGCCTGGGTGGCGCAGTCAGTTAAGCGTCCGACTTCAGCCAGGTCACGATCTTGCAGTCCGTGAGTTCGAGCCCCGCATCAGGCTCTGGGCTGATGGCTCGGAGCCTGGAGCCTGTTTCCAATTCTGTGTCTCCCTCTCTCTCTGCCCCTCCCCCATTCATGCTCTGTCTCTCTCTGTCCCAAAAATAAATAAAAACGTTGAAGGAAAAAAAAAAAATTAAAAAAAAAAAATAAAAAGACACAAATAAAAGTACTATTCAAAAAAGTATAAAATATTCAAAGTCACGAAACAAACAAGAGTAGTGGTAATTTATACCAGGTATCTAGCCTAAGAATGGTCACCACGATTGAGCATTAAATTTACATAGAACACGTTCTGGCAGCAAAAGTGTAACAGCATCTCATACAGTTCTTACCATTTGAGCACATGAAAGATAACAGTCAGTCATAAGAGGAAATTAGTTTTCTGCCCCTTCTTTCTACAAAGGATGCATTTGATTTTCTGTACTATACAAGACCCAGTATGTTCTATACTATACCTGGTAGGCTGCTGTTCAAGCGTTAAACAAGCATTCCCACCAACCATGTATCTAAGTGACCTAAAAGTTACGCCTACCCATTTAAAAAGAAGACTGACCTTACTTTTTTCTACACATACCCTGCACACAGTCTGAGGGAAAGCTGCCCTCCACCCTCTCCCACACCCCCACTCCTGCAGGGAGTGGGTAAGAGTTCTGGGGGATAGTACACTATTCAGAGTATATTTTTGTAAGACTACAATCCAAACAATGAAAACCCAGAAAAGAATTCCTTGAAAGAATATAGAAAAAGATAAACACAAGACTCATTGAAATGTCATTCATACTAAAAGGTCTCAAGCACAGTCACATAACCCACAGATCCCTGAAGCTCAGTGAATGTCTCCAGAATGCACGCACTCAGTAATGGGAACATGGATGCAAAAACAACTCCTCTGCAAAGGACAAATTCAAAGGTCCCACAAAGGAGGCAACAGACACAACCACGAGGGGAAAGAAGGAGAGCAGGAGAATCACCTTTTGTTGCTTTTTCCATAAGGAAATCAGGAAGAAGTACAACTGCACACGACGAGTATTTCCCGGAACCTAGGGAACCTAGGGAAATGGGAAATGAAGAATGGCCCAAAGCAATGAAGGAAGAGTTAAAAAAAAAAAAAAAAGTTAACCTACAAAATGGGCTCCCTCAAAATCAGAAAAAAAGTCTAATCCCACCAGGCACATGGGCGAGACCCAGCATAAACAGAGAATTAAAATAACACCACCTGACACTAAAGAATTGGCTATTTTAGAGAAAAAGCCTAAAACTAACAAGATGGAAAAACACAGGTAAGCAGGACGTATGAATACATCTCCAGGAACACACAAGAGCAACCCTACTCTTTTGGAAAGGAAAACCCGAACCAATCTGACCTTGAGCAGAGGATGCTATACACGCATCCGCACTCCAAATCCACTGAATGAGGAGATGGAGAAACCCAACATTTAACAGCAAGGTAAGTCTTCAGGAAGACAAGGGAAGAGATGTCCCATGAATCACCCAACCTTGTCCGAAGAGCTGGGGTGGCAGGGCTGAGGGGGAGGCCAGAGGGATGTTCTAACAAGAAGATGTGAGAAAGAAAAGTCCTTCAGGGAACCCATCTAGCCTGACTAGCTGCAAGAGAACACTGTCCACTGGCAGAGTAAGGGAAAAGTGGACTTCCCATCATCTAAGGGGACGAGCGACACAGAGCACAACTGCATTTGAACTCAAAGAGCCCAACTTTACACGCTAACCTCAAGTGTGCTCCTCCAACCCTTACCATTTTCCTTCCACTGCCCACAGTACGGAGCACCCCGATTAGCAGGAGACCTGGGAAGGCAGTCGGTGGTAGGCAGGACAGGAAGGGATCCACCACTGGAAGTGAGATGGGAACGCTCACTCTCCTGGGCACACCCCAACATCTACAGCAGGCACTCAACTCTCGCTTTCCAAGGCTCGTTAATACCACATCCTAAAAATACACAATTCCATCAAGCTGAGTATAAATACAGACAGAATGACAACAGCATGAGAACTTTTTTAAAAAACTGGAAATGGAGGTAAAAAGTGCTACTCTGGGGCAGCGGGTATTGTGCCCACCGGGTAACTCCATGTGAGCTGAAGGGCAAAGTCTCGAAGTCAAAGCCTAGCGCTGGCCCAATCTTCCAGATCACCCTGCCTCCTTCCTCAGTAACCCGGGCAGGGAGAGTGTCCTTGCGAGAAAAACGCTTAAAGGTCCAAATGCTCAGAGTCTGACAGAGCTTGTTGGGGAGGATCAGGCTCCACACTAAGCCTGTCAAAAAGTGAGACTTTGCCGCTGAGTGACAGCAGCCAGCAGCCATTCCCAGCTCAGGGAGGGAAGGGACTGGGGGCCCCAGAGGCGGCTCCACCATCGCCCTGCCCCAGAGCCAAATGGGCAGACTGTGATAGTCAGGACAAACATGGACAACAGTCCCTCCCACCCGATGATGAAGTGTCACGGGCCTTCCCAAAGGTACCTTTTCCTAATGTGCACAACCTCTCTCAATTATTTAAATGGCCAAAATAAAACAGCGACATATTTACGGCTGCTCATTCCTAGTTCTGTCACAGAAACACATATTCTCACCCCCTCCTCTCAATGCCCCAAATACACGAAATCTCTTTCCCCTACACAGCAGTGAAGAGATCAAGATGAGAACCTTTCACCCTACGAAGAATCAGGCAGAGGATACTACCCCTAAATTCAGAATGCCTAAGTTTTTGGTGTGCATCAGCAAGCACTCTACACTTCATGCACTCGGAGACTTGGTGAACGCTCAGGATGCCCCTCTGCTTACTCCATACAGCACAAATGACAGACGAAACAGTGGTAAGAACTGGCCATTTATCAGTGAGTTTTCTGATTCCTCTAAGGTTAGAGAGTTACCGACAACAGTAACGTATGTCCCTATCTGTACACATCAAGGTCCCCACCTACACGCAGAACGCGCAGCTAGCCATCTAACCCTTCCAACTTACCGCGTACACGTAGCAGATGTGACTTTGTCTGAATGCATACCTACACGTGTGTACGTATAAACAAATGCATGGCATCATGTTTTTCGCCAAAAGAGAACCAGAGCAGTAAAAAAATAGAAAGCATCCAAATTTCCCCTTCACCTGAAAGCTACAATACAAAAAAAAAAAAAAAAAAAATGTTCAGATCCCATGAGAGACAACACGAGGCCAAAGGAAGGTTCTAGTACAACAAGAAGCACACTAGCAACCCCTTCCCGAATGGCACGTGGGCGACATGAGTGTCTACACTCCCTTTTCTAGATGGAAAGGCATATGGCTTCTTCTTACCCAGCCAACATGAATACAATTTAAGAAAAATCAGAAAAAGTCAAGGTAACAGGCTCACTAAATATGGCTGACGGGGAAACCGAAGCCGCAAGGATATGGGCTCTCCTAAAAAAGAAATGGGAAGTTTATTTCCAGGGAAGGTTCAAAAACTCTTGAACGTAGAATGCACAAAGTCAGGTTCTTACGGCACAGAAGACAGTAATGGGACCGCCAAAAAACAAGGGCACGTGACCATGTTGCGGGTGGGGTGGTGTCAACTGGTGAGCGCTGCCCCCGCCTAGGAGGCAAGAGTAGGCCGGAAGCAAAAACAGACCTGGTTCTGCTCAGACACAGAGGAGTAATCACCGTGACCCCTTCTTACTCAGGTACCAGGCACAATGGAAGCCCTGCCCTACATCTGATCCCGGGCCCCCACCAACACCCACACAAGAAACTCTGAGGAGAGAGAACACGCTAGGGGAGACAGCCAAATGGGGAAAGGAGCTCTGGAACGTCCAGTTTCTCCCCTAAGAAAAAGAGGGCAACTCAAAGGGTATTCAGGAAATGAGCTCACCCTAACCCAGGAAAGTGAGCAGAGAGTATGCATAATCTGTAAGAAGTATCTGCTTTCCTATTTAGAAATGACTTCAGAGCTGCACAGGCCCCCACTACCCACTGGGTGAGGAGGGAAGAAGAACATGGGGAGCCCGAGTCCCCTTGTCCTGGCAAAAGGGTCACTAGACGGTGTGCAGAGGCCCCAAAAGCTTCCAGAGAAGATGAGAGGTTGAGACAGACCCCTCTGCCAAAGAAGGATCAGGGTCACAGAAGGTAAAGGGCAAGGAGTATGGAGATCCTCACTTGCCATAGAAACGGAGACCCCACCCTCCTGGCTGCGAGGGGTGCAAGGGCAGGAGTAGGATGGGAACGACTGCTAGGGGCGGGGATGCTGCGCAGGCCCCCTTCCCAGGAAGGGAAGGGGGAGGGGTCACACGAGGCCCTACGGCCCGGGGACGCTCAGCAGGAGGGGGTCCCCCTGGCGGGGAGAAGCACGGGGACCCCCGCCGGCTCTGGGAGGCGCCCACGGGGCTCGAGGGTGATGCTGGACGGAGTCCGCCTGGCCCTGCCGCCCGAGAGCCAGGGGCGGCGGGGCTGAGCGCCGACCGTGCCCCCGACAGGGACCGGCCCGGGGCAGCGGGGCGCAGGGCCGGTGGGGGCCCGAGGCGGATAAACTTTCCGCCCCGCGGCCCCCACCGGGCCCGGCGCGGGGGGCGGGGGGCCGCGCCGCGGGCCCGGGAGCGGCGGGGATGCCCGGTCCGGGTGGGGGAGGCGCCGGCCCTCCCTCCGCCGGCTCCTCCTCCTCGCTGGGCCCGGCCCCCGCCCGCCGGCCCCCCGCCCCTCCGGCCCCAGCCCGCCCCCGGGTGGGGGTGTGCGGCGCCGCGCTCCGCCGCCCGGCGAGTCACCTCAGGACCCGGCCGCGCTCCGCCCCCCCACCCGCCGCCCCTCCCCGGCCCGGGGCGCCCGCCCGCCCGCCGCCGCCGCGCCCCCGCGCTCCCGCCCGGCGCCGCCGATGCCCGGGATGTCCGGCGGGGCCGGGTCCCGCCGCCCGCCGCGCCGCCCCCGGCCCCTCACGCGCCGGCTCTTACCTTCCGGCTTGTTTTCGGCAGCCATTTCCCCTCCGCGCGCCACATCCTCCTCCTCCTCGCGACCGGGACCCCGAGCGCGCGCCTCGTACCGCCGCCGCCGCCGGCCCAGCCACCCCGCCGCCGCCGCGCACCCGCCCTGGCCCCGCCCCGCGGCCCACGCACTGCGCCCGTTGGGCTGCGCGGCTGCCACTCATAGTGCCCGCCACCAATCGCCCCGCACCAGGGGTCTCACTACTCTCCGGGAGGAGCGTCCTATCCGCCCGGCCCATTGGCTGGTCACCACCCAACGGAATGAAAGGATTGGTCAAGAATCAACGCCCCCTCCCCACCCACTCCCAGGAAAGCCCGCCTTCCGGACCTAAACAAAGCTTCCCAGTGGTCAGAGTCGGAAAGAACTGCCCAGTCAGGACCCGACCGACACCGAATATTTCCTCGAGGCCGAGACGGGGCGCTTTGATTGGGCGTTACTACAGTGTTTCCCAGGCCGTCCAGACCAATCAAAGGGGGTTCCCGGAACTCGGGAGCGGCGAAGGGAAGCCCCGCCCCCGAGCGTGACCGTCAGGAGGAAGGCGCTCTCTCATTGGCGCGCTGGGGCTTTTCCCGCGTGCTCCCGGGGCTGAAGGACGTTCCCGGGGAAGCCGCTGCCGGCGCGTGGGGTCCCGGTGGCAGTGGAGGACGCGGCGGGATCTCCGGAATCCCGCGGCCTGCCGCTGCCGGGGGACACCGCGGCCCGGGACCCCGGGGCCGGGGTCGGCCGGGCGCCGCGCTCCGGAGCCCGGTCGGCCCGGGAGCCCGGGCGTCGCTGCCGGCCGTGGGGGTGGGGCGCGCCTCCCGCCAAACCCCGCCCCTTCCCCTCCCCCCCCCCGGCGCTCCCCCCCCCCCCCCCCCCCACGCCCGGGCGCCCGCGCAGCCGCGGCCCCTCGCGCGGGTGCCCGGTCCGCCCGTGCCCGCCGGTGCCCGCCTTCCGTTCCCCACCCCCGGTGCGCTCCGTTGTCCCCCTTTCTGGCGGCTTAAAATACTGAAACTTTATTTTGGTCACGTTGGCCATGTGACCCACAGAGCCGATGACTCATAACTGCCTGTCCCAGGATGAGGCCGCCGAAGGAAACCTTGGAGGAGCGCTACGCCGCGGCGCGCCCGCCCGGAGGGCGAGGCAGGCCAAGTTTCCTTCGGTCCTGGGTGTAGGGTCGTGGTTCTTCGCAGCGAATGTTCCAGCGCCCGCGCTGCGTGCGGGGTGGGAGGCCAGCCTGGAAACAGGTCAGGAGCACCCCGCGGGGGACACGCGCGCCGCCGCGGCCGCTCCGGAGGGCTGTGCGCACGCGGGGGACCGGCGCCACCGGGGGTGGCGGGGTCCGGAGTGCCCCCTCCCAGGGAAATCGGCACTGGCGCACGTGGGCAGGTGATACCGGAAACAAAGAAAGGGCTGAGCCCTCCAAGTTTAAGAGAAAAAGGAAGAAAAGTTGAATGGAAAGCAGAGCTCCAACCCCTCTGTGTGGATCTTGCGTGGCTTGCAGTGGGAACATTTCATTCCTCAGATGTTAGGTTTTTTTCCCCTTCCTACCGTTGAAGACGACTAGCAGAATCAGCGAAAGGTCCTCGTTCAAGAATTTTGACGTTCGGATTTGACTGCCAAAGTGAATTCTGTGCCAAGCCTAACATGCGTTCTTGTGGTGTTCACAAGTAAAAATTTAAGTTTGCCAGGAATAAAGATGTCCCAAAAGAATGCTTTGTATTAGACACTCGTTCTTCAACAAACCTTAATTTTATGAACCTCAAAAAAAAATGCAAAAATTTAACAACTAGGGTGCAATATTTTATCGATCGGCATTCTTAATAGTACCTATGTTGACAATTTGAGCAGTGAAACGTCCTTAAAAGTGCTGGTGGCATTGAAAATTAGTATAACCCTTTTGAAAAGCAATTTTACTGTACGTATTAAAAGCCATAAAAAACGTCTGCATCTGTTGACCCAGTAATCTTACTTCTGGGAATCTATTCTAAGGAAATAACACTAAATGCCAAAAAAGCTGTATGTGTGAAGGTATTCTTCATAGGATCACTGTATTTATTACAACAAAAACTTGGAAGCATCCTAAACATGCTAATAATGTTGGGTATTTAGTAAGTACATTGTTTTATATCCACACAATGGAGCATTATGGTAGTCATAGACCTCAGAATAGCTTACCCATTGCTAGGTGAGGGGGAAACTGTTCATTTATCATATGTGTTTCTAGTTAAAAAAAAAAAAAACTGGATTTTGTTAAAGGTTAATACAAAATACACTAAAGAAATAACATTCAGGTGATGAGGAATGGGGTTGTTTTTTAATTGTCTCTGTTATCTATAACATGGTCCTAACTATACAGCTTTTATAATTGAAACATGTATTGAAATTAAAACAGGATTTTATCCAGTGCCTAATGGAGGCCAGACACTGTTAGGTTCTGAGGATGTAAAGGTGAATAAAGTTGAGCGTCTCCCTCCACAGGTCTCGCAGCCTAGCAGGGGCTAACAAACACAAACAACAGGTCACAAGTCAAGCTGCAGTGGGGACGACACGGAGGTCATGAATGTCACCGGAACTTGAAATAAGCAAGGCTGTCATAGCAGAAAGCACCTGTGGGGAAGCTTCTTAGACTCGGGCAGAAATGGCAGTTTTCAAAGTGCAACCTGGAAATCTGGGGAAGTGAGGGTATCCTCGGGACTCTTTCTGTGGGTCAACAAGGTCAAAACTGTCTTCCTAACAATACTACGTCAGTCTCTTACGCATGTACGGTGGAGTTTTCCAGAAGTCACATAATACATGACGTCAAAACAGACTGAGAGCAGAAGCAGCTAGGAGAATCTAGTTGTCTCTTATTAAGTGACATATTAAAGAGATTTGCAGAACCATAAAACAATGCTGCTCTTATCACTAACTTTTTCATTTTGGAAAACTTAGTTACTAAAAAATATGTATGTTAACATGTAATCGTTTTTTTTTTTTAATGAGCTCATAAATTTTTTTTAAATTGCTGTAGAGTATATACGTGATAAATAAACGTATCACAAACAAAAAGCTCTTTGGCGTCCTTAATAATTTTTCAGAGTGTAAAGAGATCCGAGATCAATGGGTTTGAGAACGGCTGGCCCAGAGGATGAGATGTTGGGGGTAGGCTGTGGCTGGTTGGCTGTGCTGTTGTCTAGGTGAGTTCAGGCTGCTGTAACAAGGGACCAGGAACGGTGGCTTGTAACAACTGAAATTGATTTCCCACAGATTAGAGGTCTGAGATCAGGGTGCCTCCTCCCACTGTGGAAACCAGAGAGGGGAAGCAAGTCCCCTCATGACTCTTAAAAGGGCACTAATGCCATCATGGGGCCCCACCTTCATAGCTTCATCCAATCCTCATCATCTCCCCATAGCCCCACATCTTAATACCATCACATGACTGGCAGCCTCCAACATACAAACTGGGGGGTGGGGAGGGACAAAAATATTCAGTCCATAACAGCTGGTGTTTGTCTTTGCTTGAGAGGTTACCAAGAGGTGGGCATTTCCAGTCCGGGAAGCCATTTAGAAAGTGGCTAAATGAGCCCATTTATAAAGGAGAGGAGTCGGGAGAAATGCTGGACACCCTACCCTATGAATCCTTGCCCATTTTGGCCCCAATGTTCTTCAAGGAAAGAATTCTACTGTCCAGGAACAGATGAACATAGGTAAATAAGGGGAATATTAAATGATCGCTTTCTCATCTCAAAAATCATTCTAAAAGAGTGTTCTTTCCTGGTCAGCATAATTACAGTGATTGTGTATCATGACAGGTGATGAAGATAAGAGTGCCAGGACTTGAACATAGTATTGGAAGTCCTAGCCTCAGGAATCAGACGACAAAAAGAAATAAAAGACATCCAAATTGGCAAGCAGGAAGTCAAACTTTCACTCTTTGCAGACAACATGATACTCTATATGGAAAACCCAAAAGAGTCCACCGAAAAGTTGCTAGAACAGATCCATAAATTCATCAAAGTCTCAGGATATAAAATCAATGCACAGAAATTGGTTGCATTTCTATACACCAATAATGAAGCAGCAGAAAGAGAAATCAAGGAATCGATCCCATTTACAATTGCACCAAAAACCATAAAATACCTAGGAATAAACCCAACCAAAGAGGAGGAAAATCTATACACTGAAAACTATAGAAAGCTTATGAAAGAAATTGAAGAAGACACTAAAAAATGGAAAAATATTCCATGCTCATGGATAGGAAGAACAAATATTGTCAAAATGTCAACACACCCAAAGCAATCTACATATTCAATGCAATCCCTATCAAAGTAACACCAGGAGTCTTCATAGAGCCACAACAAACAATCCTAAAACTTGTATGGAACCAGGAAAGACCCCGAATAGCCAAAGAAATCTTGAAAAAGAAAACCAAAGCTGGAGGCATCACAATTCCAGACTTCAGGGTGTATTACAAAGTTGTAATCATCAAGACAGTATGGTGCTGGCACAAAAACAGACACTTACATCAGTGGAATTGAATAGAGAACCCAGAAATGGACCCACAAACATATGGCCAACTAATCTTTAACAAAGCAGGAGAAGAATAGCCAATGAAATAAAGACAGCCTCCTCAGCAAATGGTGTTGGGAAACCTGGACAGAGACATGCAGAAGATTGAAACTGGGCCACTTTCTTACACCATGCATAAAAATAAACTCAAAATGGATGAAACACCTAAATGTAAGACAGGAAGCCATCAAAATCCTAGAGGAGAAAGCAGGCAAAAACCTCTTTGACCTCGGCCACAGCAACTTCTTACTCAACACGTCTCCAGAGGCAAGGGAAACAAAAGCAAAAATGAACTACTGGGACCTCATCAAAATTAAAAGCTTCCACACGGTGAAGGAAACAATCAGCAAAACTAAAAGGCAACCAACAGAATGGGAGAAGATATTTTCAAAGGACATATCAGATAAAGGATTAGTATCCAAAATCTATAAAGAACTTATCAAACTCAACACCCAAAAAATCATACAGTGAAGAAATGGGCAAAAGACATGAATAGCCTCTTTTCCGAAGAAGACATTCAAATGGCTAACGGACACATGAAAAGATGCTCAATATCACTCATCATCACAGAAAGACAAATCAAAACCACAATGAGATACCACCTCACACCAGTCAGAATCGCTAAAATTAACAACTAAGGCAAAAACAGATGTTGGCGAGGATGTGGAGAAAGAGGATCTCTTTTGCACCGCTGGTGGGAATGCAAACTGGTGCAGCCACTCTGAAAAACAATATGGAGGGGGGCGCCTGGGTGGCTCAGTCGGTTGGACCTCCGACTTCAACTCAGGTCACGATCTCGTGGTCTGTGAGTTCGAGCCCTGCGTCGGGCTCTGGGCTGATGGCTCAGAGCCCGGAGCCTGCTTCTAATTCTGTGTCTCCCTCTCTCTTTGCCCCTCCCCCGTTCATGCTCTGTCTCTCTCTGTCTCAAAAATAAATAAACATTAAAAAAAAATTTAAAAAAAAACAATATGGAGGTTCCTCAAAAAATTAAAAATAGAACTACCCTACGACCCAGCAATTGCACTACTGTTATTTATCTAAAGGATACAGGTGTGCTGTTTTGAAGGGTCACATGCACCCCAATGTTTATAGCAGCATTATCAACAATAGGCAATGTATGGAAAGAGCCCAAATGTCCATTGACAGATGAATGGGTAAAGCAGTTATGGTATGTATATATATATGTGTGTGTGTATACACACACACACACACACACACACACACACACACACAATGGAGTATTACTCAGCAATCAAAAAGAATGAAATCTTGCCATTTGCAACAATGTGGATAAAACTAGAATGTACTATGTAAGCGAAATTAGTCAAAGACAAATACAGGACTTCACTCATATGTGGAATGTAAGATACAAAACAGATGAACATAAGGGAAGGGAAGCAAAAAATATAAAACCAGGGAAGGGGACAAACCATAAAAGACAAATATAGTGAACAAACTGAGGCCTGCTGGAGGGGTTGTGGGAGGGAGGATGGGCTAAATGGGCAAGGAGCATTAGGGAAGACACTTCTTGGGATGAACACTGGGTGTTCTATGTACTACTCCTGAAATTATTATTGCACTATATCTAACTAACTTGGGTGTAAATTCAAAAGAAATAATAATAAATAATTTTTTTTAAAAAAAAGAGTGGCAGGACTTGCTTCCTTAAACTGGAAGTTACTGGATTTGACACAGGAAAGCATATACTGAACCCACTTCAGAGGCTTAAAGACCTCCTGCTCACTCTTTCCCAACCCAGGACAAGGAAGAGTTGAGTCGTTCCACCCATGACTCCTTAGCTTTGGAAGGGCTACATTGTTCAAAGTAATACTGTCCTAAAGTTCTACTTCCAAAAAAGTTTCTCCCCTTGCTTTCTCTTTAATTATTTTTTTTTTTATTTCGAGATCACTACAGCTTTGCAAGCAGTTGTAAGAAAAAATACAAGAGATCCCGTACCCCCTTGGCTTTTTAAGACAAAACATAATTAAAACTTGTGAGCTTTAGCAGAACAAACCTTTTTCCCTAGATATCCCATTTTTCCAATCCTGCAAACCCCCATCTTTCCTCCTTTCTACAACCTGCCTGCCTCCACGCACAGAATGTCAGCCGTTGTCATCTGGAAAAGTCTGCTCTCGGTGAGCAAAGTACAGGCTTGTCAGTCCACACATAATGAGCTCTTTAGGCCTAGTAGGGCTAAATTTCAGCTCATTTGAAATGTAATTTGAACATAAAAGTCCTGCTCTGTGGACAAAGATTCTGTTGAAATTTTGAACATTTTCTTTTTATTTCCTTTACTAAAGTACAGCCAAGTCAGCAGGGACCAGATGTCTAAGGCTAAGGACCAACCACACCACTTCTGGTGGGTTTGTTTTCCTTTTAGTATTAGAACCCAGAATAGAACATTATCCTTGTGATAGTGGTTCCAAGAGATGTTATCTAAACGACAGCTTTAATTGCAAAACCTTCCCACAACTAACTAGAATTTAAATAAAAGTTGGCAGGGGTGGGGGGGACCTTTCCACATCACCCAGCTATTGCATAAAACAGGCCTGAGTGCACCCGCTCTCCACGGACCCTCCTTGGACTTAACAGCTAAGTGCCTTTGACAGGATGTCTGTCATTGTCATGCCCTACTTAAAAAATCAATCCAGTTTTTTCTGGACTTTCCCTTTAAAACTAGAGTCTTGGGGCACCTGTCTGGCTCAGTCGGTGGAGCATGTGACTCGATCTTGCAGCTGTACGTTCGAGCCCCACGTTGGGTGTAGACATTACTTAAGGGGCGCCTGGGTGGCGCAGTCGGTTAAGCGTCCAACTTCAGCCAGGTCACGATCTCGCGGTCCGTGAGTTCGAGCCCCGAGTCAGGCTCTGGGCTGATGGCTCAGAGCCTGGAGCCTGTTTCCGATTCTGTGTCTCCCTCTCTCTCTGCCCCTCCCCCGTTCATGCTCTGTCTCTCTCTGTCCCCAAAAAAATAAATAAACGTTGAAAAAAAAATGTAAAAATAAAATCTTTTAGGGGTGCCTGGGTGGTTCAGTCGGTTAAGTATCTGACTTCGGCTCAGGTCATGATCTCACGGTTCATGAATTTGAGCCCCGAGTCAGGCTCTGTGCTGACAGCTGGAGCCTGCTTCGGATTCTGTGTCTCCCTCTCTCTCTGCCCCTTCCCCCCCCCTCAAAAATAAACATTAAAAAAAAATTTTAGGGGCGCCTGGGTGGCGCAGTCGGTTAAGCGTCCGACTTCAGCCAGGTCACGATCTCGCGGTCCGTGAGTTCGAGCCCCGCGTCAGGCTCTGGGCTGATGGCTCGGAGCCTGGAGCCTGTTTCCGATTCTGTGTCTCCCTCTCTCTCTGCCCCTCCCCCGTTCATGCTCTGTCTCTCTGTCCCAAAAATAAATTAAAAAAAAAAAAAAAGTTGAAAAAAATTTAAAAAAAAAAAATTTTAAGTAAAAAATAAAATCTTCTAAATTCATTCATTCATTCATTCATTCATTAAAACTAAAGTCTCTTCCCTCCTTCTTGAGCTTTCTGGTATTACAGCCTAATCCATTGTTATTGAATTTGAACTCAGGATCAAAGAAATGGCTACTTTTTTTTAAAGAGGGAAATGGTTAAAGAGACAGGCTTTGCTGGTTCAGAAGGGTACATACGCAAAGAACTTAACGACTTCAGAAGCTAACAGACTTAGGAGACCAGGAAGCTACCTCTGCTTTCTGGAACCCAGCGAGATACCAGTGGGGCCCTCAGACTCTCTGTAGAGCAAGGACTTGTGGGCAGCAGTCTAATTGGAGGGAGGGGCGAAAGTACTTAGTATCTGCCCTGCAACCCCCACTTACACATTCATTGTCTATTTGTATGGTTCCAGGAGGCAAACAGAGACGGTAGGGCTGCTCATCACCCTCTGGCCACCACTGAAGGCTGGTGAGAGTATCTGGAAGGTTCCTAGGTTTTGTTTGTTTTCTTATTTGCCTCAACATTTTCCATTGTAATTTATTTTGCCTTTCAGTCTTCCAAGGAAACTTTAATTAGTTGTTGAAAATAAAGTGACCTGTCAAAACACCTGAAGGAGAAAGCTGCTGATTACCTATCAGTACTGTTGTCTCTGATGGGTACTGAGGCACACCCAAGAAAAATCAGCCTGCTGCCATCTACCAGAGCCCATAAGCACAGCATGGACTCACAGGCATTTAACTGTCATGAACTTCTCCATTTTTCAAATGAAGTCAGCAGTTTCTTTTTCTTTAAGTATTAAGCTGTGGGATATTATGCAGCCATTAAAAAGATGGGGGTAGCAGTGTATGGGTGGCTCAGTCGGTTGGATGTCCCACTCTTGATTTTATATCAGATCATGATCCCAGTTTCATGGGATCGAGCCCTGTGGGGGACGCCATGCTGAGCGTGGAGCCTGCTTGGAATTCTCTCTGTCTCTCTTCCCTGTCTCCTTCTGCCCCTCTCCCCAACTTGTGCTCATGCTCTAAATAAATAAATAAATAAATAAATAAAGGGTACTGCCATGTAAGTTTCTCCAGTTTAGCTGTTGAATTGGAACAAAGCAAGACACAGGGCATGATGTATACTGCTCTCATACTACACAATCATAACATCTATTGTACATAGAATATTGCACATATTCTAGCATGTACAGAAAACATTTCTGGAAGGATAACAAGAAACCTAAATACTACCTAAATTTTCCTTTGAGAGTAAAACAGAAAAAAGAAATATGGCTTACTCTTCATTTGATATGGTTTAAGTCTTTCTTACCATGTGCATCTACCCAACAAATATTTATTGGGTGCCTACGATATACCAGCTACTGATTCTACGTGTGGGGATACAGCAGTGAACAAAACAGACAAAATCCCTGCCTTCATGGAGCTGGCACCGAGGGAGGAAAGACAGATGATAAGCAAATACATGATCAAAGGTTAGAGAATGACAGACGCTTACAGAAAAATGAAGTAGGACAAGAGGGTGCTGTTTTAGATAGGGCGATGTCCCTGAAGAAAGTAAGAGTGAGCCATGCAGTTACCAAGTAGAAGAACATCCCAGGCAGAAGAAACCGAAGGTGCAAAAGCCCTGTGGCAAATGCACGCCTAGTGTGTCACAGAGACTGCAATGAGGCCATTCGGGAAGAGTGCAGGACTTGAATCCAAAGAGGAATCTGAGGCCAGATCCCACAGGACTTTGAATCCATGGTAAAAGGTTTGGACTTTATTCCGAGGGTCTTAGAAAGTCTATGGAGGGTACTGAGCTGGGAGTATACTTCAGTGGTGTTTTTTAAAAAATCACTCTGGGGCACCTGGGTGGCTCAGTCGGTTGGGCGTCCTGACTTCAGTTCAGGTCGTGATCTCCCGTGGGTTCAAGTCCTGCGTTGGGCTCTGTGCTCACAGCTTGGAGCCTGGAGCCTGTTTCAGATTCTGTGTCTCCCTCACTCTCTGCCCCTCCCCCGCTCGTGCTCTGTCTCTCAAAAATAAACATTTTTTTTTATTAAATAACTAAATCACTCTGACATGAGGTGGAGAATAGGCTCTAAGGGGGTAAGAGAGGAAGCAGAGACACTCAGCAGGCGATTATTACAGTCAGGATCTGATGGTGGCTCAAACAAGGTGTATTAGTTTCCTGTGGCTGCTGTAACAAATTACCTTAGTGATTTAGAACAACAGAAATTTATTCTTTTACAATTCTGGAGGCCAAAAGTCCAAAATCTGTTACATTGGGCCAAATTTAAGGTGTTGGCAGGGCTGTGCTCCCTCTGAAGGCTCCAGGGAAAATCCATTCCTTGCCTCTTCCAGCTTCTAACTGGCTGATGGCCACATCACTCCAATCTTCAAGGCCAGCATCTTCAAAACTCTCTCTGCCTCATCTCCACATTGTTCTTGTGTGTGTGTGTGTGTGTGTGTGTGTGTGAGACAGACAGACAAACAGAATCTCCCTTTGCCTCTCTCTTAAAAGGACAGTTATAATGGCATTTAGAGACCACCCAGATAATCCAGGACCATCTCACTCATCTTAAGATCCTTTTTGTAAAGTTTGTTTGTTTATTTGTTTATTTTGAGAGACAGAGAGAACATGAAAAGGAGGGAGAGAGAGAAGAGAGGGAAGGAATCCCAAGCAGGCTCCATGCTGTTAGAACAGAGCCAAATGCAGGGCTTGAACTCCCGAACCATGAGATCATAACCTGAACCAAAATCAAGAGTGGGTCACTTAACCAACTGGGCCACCCGGGCGCCCCATCCATCTCAAGATCCTTAACCATGTTGGCAAAGACCCTTTTTCGAAATAAGGTAACATTTACAGGTTCCAGGGATTATGACCTGATATCTTTGGAGGCCATTGTTCAGTGCAAGGGTTAGCAAAAAAACATTTTTTTTTTCAATAAAGGACCAGATAGTAAATATTTAAGCTTTGCAAACCCTGTAATCTCTGTCATAACTACTCAACTGTTACACCTGCTGTGGCAGTGCAAAAGCAACCATGGACAACATCTAAACAAATGGCCATGGCTATGTTCCAAATGAACTTTATTTACAAAAACAGGAGGCAGGTCATAGACCAAGATGGGGGACTTAAGAGAGAGGTGGATTTGGACTATGTATTGAAGGTAGAGATATTGCTTGGGTTTTGCTAAAGCATAGGATGTGAAGGATAAAGGAAAGAAGTGCTCTGGGCCAAGGTTTGGCTCCTAGGATATTGGCCTCAGCAATTGAGTTGGTAAGTGTTGCCACTTAAAGATTGGGGAGAAGCAAGTTTAGGAGAGGCATCCAGAATTCCATTTAGGACATGTTAATTCTGAAATGCATATCAGATATCCAGGTGGAGACATCAAGAAGGCGACTAGATATATGCATGTGAGGCACAGAGAGGTTGTGGCTGGAGATACAAATCGGGGAGCAATCAGCATCCAATGGCATCTAAGACCATGGGACTGATGAAGGTTTCCTAGGGCATTGGGAGTATAATTTACTCTCTTACTCATCGTTTTCAAAAAGCTTATAAAAATCATGACTCTCTGGGCGCCTGGGCGGCTCAGTCACTTAAGCATTCAACTCTTGGTTTCAGCTCAGGTCATGATTTCACGGTTCGTGAGATCGAGCCCCACATCAGGCTCTGAGCTGACAATGCTGAGCCTGCTTGGGATACTCTGTCTCCCTCTCTCTCTGGCTTCCCCAGTTCTCTCTCTCTCTCTCTCTCAAAATAAATAAGCTTTAAAAAAAATTATGACCCTCACACAAAGATACAGTGAGTGCGTGTCGAGAATTGTCTCTAGCTCCTTAGGTCATGGGGGAACCAGTAAGATACTGACACCAGTTGGAAGAAGAATTTGAAGAAGAGAGGTATATTTATAGGCAAGCAGGAATGCGTGGTCCAAGATGCAAAAGTGGTTCATATCCTATGGCGCAATGAAGTGTCATATTTTCCTGAGGGCAGAACTCAGTTGTGTCTACGGGTAAGAATCTTCTGTATTCTTCACAGATTTCTGCTCCTACCAGGTCCACAGAAAAGCAGTTAAATGTGTTCACTCCAGGGGTGCCTGGGTGGCTCAGTCAGTTAAGTATCTGACTCTTGATCTCAGCTTCAGGTCATGATCTCACGGTTCGTGGAATAGAACCCCACACTGGGCTCTGTGCTGATGGTGGGGAGCCTGCTTGGGACTCTCTCTCTCTCTCTCTCTCTCTGCCCCTCTCCCCCTCTCAAAATAAACATTTTTTTATGAAGGTGCTCACTCCGGTAGAATCACACCCTCCCCAGAGGGTCCCCCAGGCAATGCCCAATGCTTTGCTAAAATGACAATCTTGCTCATTTCCAAATCTTGGACAACCTTTCCTGTTCCTGTGATTCCACATTTATTGAGCACCTACTAAGTGACAGGCACCATTCAGTGCAATGAAAGTACATCACTGAACAGAAAACACATATTTCTGCTTTCCTGATGCTCACCTTCTAGGGAAGGCAACAAACATAATAAAGAAAATCTATAGTATGTGAGAAGTCCATAAATGGTACAGAAAAAAAAAAAAGTGGAGCAGGTCAGAGGGGATCAGGAGGACCAGAGTTGGGGAGATGTAGTTTGAAATAGAAATGGTCAGGTCAAAGGCCAATTAGCTCAGCAGGTTAGACCAGGGTGCTGACAGAAAGCGTCAGGGTAGATATCATCGTGAACTTGACCTTGGCAGGACGAGTGGGGAGTCTGCCTGGCTCAGTCGGTGGGGCATGGGACTCTTGATCTCAGGGTTATGGGTTTGAGCCCCATGCTGGGTGTAGAGATTACATACATACATACGTACATACATACATACATAAATTTTTAAAAATTGACATTCGGGGGCAGCTGGATGGCTCAGTCGCTTTAGTGTCCGACTTCCACTCAGGTCATGATCTCACACTCCGTGAGTTTGAGCCCCCACATCTGGCTCTGTGCTGACAGCTCGGAGCCTAGAGCCTGCTTCGGATTCTGTGTCTCCCTCTCTCTCTGCCACTCCCCTGCTCTCTCTCTCTCTCTCTTTCTGTCTCTCTCAAAAATAAATAAACATTAACAAAATTTTTTTAATTGACATTTGGGCAAAGAGTTGAAAGAGCTGAGGTAGTTAACCTCATGGATATCAGGGAGAAGTTTGCTTAAAAGACAAAAAGCATTTGGAATTTTTTTAAATTTTTTTAACATTTATTCATTTTTGAAAGACAGAGACAGAGCATGAGCAGGGAAGGGGCAGAGAGAGGAAGACACCGAATCCAAAGCAAGCTCCAGTCTCTGAGCTGTCAGCACAGAGCCCGACGCGGGGCTCCAACCCGTGAACCGTGAGAGATCACGACCTGAGCCGAAGTCGGACGCTCAACCGACTGAGCCACCCAGGAGCCCCATATTTGGAATTTTTAAAAAAGAAGGTTAATTTTGTTTTTAATTAGTGAAGGAAAAAAATGTAAGCAGTCAAATTCGAGTCATAGATTGAGCCAAAACAGTTTGTTTCCCTGCCGGCGACGCCTTCTTTCCGATTCTAAGCAGACTGTGATGCCGTGGGTACAAGATAAATGCTAAATCAGAAGGATGATTCTAACAGTCCTGATCTCTTCGCCCTTTTCAGAGTGAAAATTGGCTCTTCTTTCTCATTGGAGAGGAGTCCCATCTGCCTTGCTCTCCCACCCACAAAGAATTTGACTGCATGTGTGACAAATACTTAGAGGAAAAATTAAACTTTTAGTAGTAAATAGCAATTCAAACATAGGTTTCTCGAAAGAGAATTTGCTGGTTAATGGAAGCACTGCTCTGGAGTAGACCCGGAACTCCTGATGTGGTTTCTAAAACTCTGCGATAGTAAACGTAGAAAAATGAAGTTTTGTTTCTCTGTTCTCTGTTGGTGTTGGGGGTGGGGGGCGGTGCTGGGATTATTTCCATTTTAATTCAAACTGTAAAGCAGAGCCTCAAGACCTGGGCAAAGCTTTCTCACAGCACAATTTTCTTCTGTGACAAAAGATTTCTTTCTTTTTCATCTTGTCAAACATAATCACTCACAGATAAAGTCAATTTGCTCTTTTTGCCTTCGTGTTGGGCTATTTCCTTTTGCCAGCTGACTAACGTTTTCTAGGGCAGGTTGGAATTAATCATTCAGCACCCTGAGATTTTTCAGGCCAGCCGGGGCTGAGGATTCGAAACAATAAAATCCACAGTTCGCCCTCTGACAAAGGGCCTCACACTCGGCAAGGAGTGGACCACAAACCACCTTAGAAGACAACAGTTTGGGGGCATCTGGGGGGCTCAGTCAGTTGAGCGTCTGACTTCGGCTCGGGTCACGATCTCACAGCTTGTGAGTTCGAGCCCCGCATCGGGCTCTGTGCTGACAGCTCAAAGACTGGAGCCTGCTTTGGATTTGGTGTCTTCCTCTCTCTGCCCCTCCCCCACTTGCACTCTGTCTCTCAAAAATAAAAATAAACATAAGAAAATTTTTTAAAAAAAGAAAAAAAGGGGCGCCTGGGTGGCTCAGTCGTTTGGGCATCCGACTTCAGCTCAGGTCATGAGCCGGTTCGTGAGTTCGGGCTCCACGTCGGGCTCTGTGCTAACAACTCAGAGCCTGGAGCCTCGGATTCTGTGTCTCCCTCTCTCTCTGCCCCACCCCTACTTGTGCTCCAACTCTCTCAAAAATAAATAAACGTTAAAAAAAGTTTTGTTTGTTTTTTTTTTTCAACGTTTATTCATTTTTGGGACAGAGAGAGACAGAGCATGAACGGGGGAGGGGCAGAGAGAGAGGGAGACACAGAATCGGAAACAGGCTCCAGGCTCTGAGCCATCAGCCCAGAGCCCGACGCGGGGCTCGAACTCACGGACCGCGAGATCGTGACCTGGCTGAAGTCGGACGCCTAACCAACTGCGCCACCCAGGCGCCCCTGTTTGTTTTTTTTAAAGAGAAAAACGGTTGGGAAAATTTCACCTAATAAATAGCCCAGTCCTGATTCTCCGGATCTGGAAAATGTGCTCATTTGTCACCCTAACTAGAAGTCATTTGGTGCTAATTATTCTAGAACTGGTGGCCGTTCTCCACTTCCCCAAGGGGCCTCCCCCTCAAGTGCAAGCACACTTCATTGTTTTGTTTTGTTTTTTAATTTTTTTCAACGTTTATTTACTTTTGGGACAGAGAGAGACAGAGCATGAACGGGGGAGGGGCAGAGAGAGAGGGAGACACAGAATGGGAAACAGGCTCCAGGCTCCGAGCCATCAGCCCAGAGCCCGACGCGGGGCTCGAACTCACGGACCGCGAGATCGTGACCTGGCTGAAGTCGGACGCTTAACCGACTGCGCCACCCAGGCGCCCCTTCACTTCATTGTTTTATCTGTGACAAACCCCAAGCCTGCCTTGTGGGGTTTCAACCCGGAGGCTCTGAGCCCTGAATGCTGGTTCTCCATTCACTGTCTTCGAGTGACCTGAAACGCCATGATCTTGCCACCAGGCTGGAGCCTTCGCAGGCCCCTCCCGCAGAGCCAACCTCCTCCTGCCTGTGCTCAAAAACCCGGGCCACTTGCCCTTCTCACGTCTGGAGCTTCAAGCCCAAGAGGCAGAATGCGGTGCCCAGCACACAGGAACAGCAGGCCGAGAGCAGCCAGGCTTTTAGGCCAGCCGGCCAGGGTGCTAGGATAAATGTCAAGGGATATTTGCTGCAAAGAGGCTCCAGAAATAATGTAAAATTGTTCTGTCCTTTTAAAAATGGAAAATGCCTTGGCAGGGTGATATATTATTTGCCTGGCTGCATTTTCTCTCTGTCTCCGTCAAGGCTTGGAAAGGACTGGCACTTCTGCCTTTTGAAGCGGAGCTCAGTGTAACTGGACCACATCTAATGCCTGTACGATGCAAATGAAGATTGAAAGTGTTGTTTCCTTTGATGTGTGTGACTAAATGCTCAAAGGGGATATTTTCTTTTCGATCCTCCAGTGGATAGAGCCTCTTTAAAAATACCTGTTGGCTCCCTTTCCCCACTGGCGATTGCCGTAATTCCTGCATTGGAGACGGAGGTTGGGTACAGTCATGATGAATGTCTTTCTCTGAGAAGAATCCCCTGCTCGTGTTTGCAATGATTGTTAAAGCCCGGGAGGGAATTAAGAAGCGTGAAAGGCACGTTAATGATGGGTGTCTGCAATGAGCCACTCAGGCTTTCCTGGAAAAGTCCAGAGAGCGCATTTTAAGAGCGAAGTTGGGGAGGTGGATGAGTCACGGCCGGGCTTTGCGGTGACGCCAGCTCTTTCTGGCGCCCAGTGGCACAAAGGGCCCGGGAAGCTGGTGGACCCCCGTTGGCGAGAGAGGCTGACCCACAGGTTGGCCGTCCCGTCTTACCCCTCGTCTCCTCCGCCAGCAGCCGAAACGATCCTCACCGGTGCCGGGGGAATCCTAGCTCTTCTCTGAATCTGGGTGGTTTCTGGAGACACACAAACACACGCAAGGAAATTAATAGCTCTGAGCGTTGTCAGAGCTCCCAGCCTCCAAACTGGCTGAGCTGGGCGCTTTGAACCACTTTCGAAATGAGAAGAAGCCGAACCGTGATCCCACCTCAGCTACTTTGTCCTCCACACCCATGTTCAGCAAGGCAATCTACAAGAGACACTTCCATGGGAAAGCAAACACAAACAAACAAACATTTGGATCCATCTGGGACATTTCCTTTACTTTTCATGTCACCTCCTTCCCCCTGTTCCCTGGTACATGTTTATAGTGTCTCACCCGGGGAGGAAGCTGGAACGTGGATTGTTCTGGAGATGGGAGACTAGTGGGGAGGTCCAGGATAACAGGGGCTCATCACATCCCGTTGCTCAGGGACCTGAGCAATAAATAATGAATGAAGAATGAGTGAATGAATGAATGAATAGCCCAGCCCTATCCAGAGGAACCACATTGTTTCGGGGGTAGGAAATTCACATAGAGAGGCAGGAAGGGTAGCCCTTGAGTGGATGCTGTGCTAATCTGCTCCAGCAGCCATAACCCTGTGCCATCGACAAGGTGGGGCTTACATAACAGAAAGTTACTTTCTCACAATTCTGGAGGCTGGATGTCACAGAGCAGGGGTCGGCAGGTTTCGTGCCTCCTGAGGCCTCTGTCTCTGGTTTGTAGATGGCTATCTCCTCCAGTGTACCCTTGCAAGATCTTCCCTCTGCACACAAGCATTCTTGGTGTCTCTGTGAGTCCCAATTTCCACTTCTTAGAAGGAAGCCGGTCCTACTCAATTAGGACCCGCCCTATTGAACTCATTTTAATAGAACCACCCTTTACAAGGTCCTGTCTCCAAATATAGTCACATTCTGAGGCACCAAGGGTTAGGGCTTCAAGGTACCAATCTTTTTTTTATTTACTTACTTTTTAAAATGTCTATTGATATTTGAGAGAGAGAGAGAGAGAGAGAGCACAGCAGGGAGTGGACAGAGAGAGGGTGCAGGGATCTGAAACGGGCTCTGTGCTGACAGCAAAAACCCTGATATGGGGCTTGAACTCACGAACCGTAAGACCATGACCTGAGCCGCAGTTGGACACTTCACGGACTGAGTCACCCAGGCGCCCCCAATACGTTGGTGCTTCTTAACGCAAAAGAGCACTGGTCTCCTTTCCTGCCCTGTTAGCTGGGGCTACATACTCCAGGCCTTTCATCCAAAACATGTTATGCAAGTATCCCTTCAGTGTAAACCCTGATGTACTTTTGTCTTTTAAGATCCTGGTTTCCTTCCTCTCTTCTTTCGTCCGTGTCCTGAGAGGCAGCATGATATGTCAGCAGGTGCCGGTGGCCTCCTGGCAGGTGTCTCGACGTTGCTGAGGGCCCCCTCATCTGCAGGAGGGGCCCGATCGTCCCTGCCCTGCCTGCCTCACAGTATCACTGTGATGATCTCACAATGTCATGTTTATGTGTCCAACCGGCTACATGTGCCTGCCGAGGTGTAGAAATCTCAGAATAAACAAGTCCATCTTTCTAGAGCATCTGTTTTAAAATATGATCGTTATAGGGGCGCCTGGGTGGCGCAGTCGGTTAAGCGTCCGACTTCAGCCAGGTCACGATCTCGCGGTCCGTGAGTTCGAGCCCCGCGTCGGGCTCTGGGCTGATGGCTCGGAGCCTGGAGCCTGCTTCCGATTCTGTGTCTCCCTCTCTCTCTGCCCCTCCCCCGTTCATGCTCTGTCTCTCTCTGTCCCAAAAATAAATAAAACGTTGAAAAAAAAAAAATTTTAAAAAAATATGATCGTTATATTAAAATAAGCACAGATGCATTAGGAAGCAGAACAAAAAAATTGGCATGAAACGCAAATAAAACTGAAGATTTCAAATAAAATGTGTCCTTGCTGCTGCCTATGTGTTTCTGTCGTCCCGGGTACTGGGGTGGGGCGGGGGGAGTTGGAGCAGTGCTAGTATGCCATGAAGATGTATGAGGCCGCTCTCCAGGTACTGATAGGGAACAATTGCCAAGATATATTACAAAGTGAAAAAATCCAGGTGCAGAACAAGGTGTTACCATTTGTTTAAAAAAAAGCAGGGGGCGTGTGGGTATTTATAAATGCTCGTGAATGCCAAGCACACTTTGGAGTCATACAAGGAAACCCGTAACGGGGTTACCTCGGAGATAAAGACCTGGGGGACTGGGAGAGAGGGATGGGAAGGAGACCTCTCACCATGAACCTTCCTGTATGACCCGATTTTTCAAAACATATATGGAGTACCTGTTTTTAAAACGCATTGTTTTTAAAAGCCACAGTTCCTATTTTAAAATTAATGCATTATCGTTATTCAGATGATAGTCATCAGAGTTACGTGGAGTATATGAGTATATGAACTATATGAGTTACATAAATATGTGGCTATATGAACCATATGAGTTATATAGAGTATTTGGGTACGTGAATATATAGAGTAACGAATATATGGAGTTTGTGAATTTTCAGGGTGAGACACCTTGGATGCAGCCCTGGGCAATGCTAACATTGATGAAGTGATTGGATTGGAGACTGAGAAAGAAAGAAAGAAAGAAAGAAAGAAAGAAAGAAAGAAAGAAACAACCATAAAAGCAGAAAAGAGAAGGAGGAATCGAAGAAGGCCACAGAGAAGCCAAGTCAGAACCAATTCACACCCACTAGGACGACTACCATCGAAAGAAAAATAAAATACAACAGAGTAACAAGTGTCAGGATGGGATGGAGGAATCGGAACCCTGGGCGCTGCTGCTAGGGGGCTTGGAGGATGGCTCTTGCTGGGGAAACAGTGTGGCGATTCCTGAAACAATTAAGTATAGAATGACCCTATGACCCAGCGCTTCTACACTCAGGCCTACACCCTGAAGACCTCAAAGCAGAGACTCACACGCATTCGTACACACATGTTTGTAGAAACATCATTCACAATAGCGAGAGGTGAAAGCAACCCAAATGTCCATCCCTGGATGAACGGATAACCAAACTGTGGTATTCACGCAACGGGATGTCATTCAGCTCTAAAAAGGAATGAAGTTCTCATCGCTTCTTGGCCTTTTGGCTAAGATCAAGTGTAAAAAGGAATGAAGTTCTGACCTTGCTGCCGCACAAACGCATCTTGAAGACGATATGCGACGTCTCAAATAAGCCAGTCACGCAGGAACAAATAGTGTACGATTCCACTTCCGTGAGGCCCCTGGAGTAGTCAAGTTCGCGGAGACAGAAAGTGGAACAGAGGTTGTGTAATACAAGGCGGGGGGGTGAGCCTGGGGCATTAGTGTTTCACGAGGGCAGTTCCAGCTGGGAAACGTGAGAAAGAAAGTTCTGGAGGTGGACGGTGGGACGGCTGCTCAGCAATGAGGATGTACTTGATGTCCCCTGAACTGCTGGTTAACGTGGCAGATTTCACGTCACGTGTGTTTTGCCACCGCAACAAAAGCATCCAGTTACAGGATGGGTGTGAGTCCAGCCTGGCAGTCACCAGGGATTTCGATGAGCGCGGCGTCTGGGAAGGCAAAAGGGCAGAAGCCAAATGAGAGAGCATAGGACAGGAAGACTCTGACAGGGCGCCCATAGAAGGTGGCAGAAAGGCGGGGTGGCGGCTAAGGAGTGGGGGGCGCATTCTCAGCCCTCCCTGGACTTTTCTGCTCCCTTGGCCAGGCCTGGGCTCCAGGATCACTGCTGGGGCCGAGGTAGGAGGGGGAGGCTGTCCGTGCCCACTCCGAGGGACCCTCTGGCCTCTTCCAAGCCAGCCTGCTCCTTCCCTTCCCCTCCGTTGTGAACACTCTTCAGTTTTCTTACGGTTCAGGCTTTCAGAAACGAGGGCCAGCGTCTTGCAGCTCCCTCCACAATCTGCCAGTCCCAGAGCTTGTCGGAGGCAATGAAATGCACAGCCAGCTACCTACCTGAAGAAGGGGAAGGAAAAAGAGAAAAACAGAGAAGGAGAAAACCATCAGAAGACATCACCTAGTGCACATGTTTCCTGGGGTCTCAGAGCCCATGTGCGGCTCCGTACTGGCTGAGACCAACAAGGGGAATGCGCTTTCTAGCACCTCCCCTCCGCAGACTTATGTTCGATCCCCTCCTCCTCTCCCGTGCGGTCTTCCCAATGCTCCCATGCCACGGTCCACCTACCCTTACACTTGACATCAGAATTCACTCAATACATTGTTCATTAGCACCTGCCATGTTGCATCCCCTGAAGCAAGGCACGGAAGGGCCTTTCTGCTTGTGTATTTTAACATTCTTGCAGCGGGAGACGGATAACAAAGTTTAAAAGTTAAGCGTATATGTGAGATAGTGTTAATGCTATAGGAAAAAAAAAAAAAAAGTCCAGAAATAGGGAAAAGAGAGAGCACGAGTGAGGAATGGAATTTCAATTTCCAAAAGGGCAATCGGGGAAAGCAAGCCTCAAGGTGATATTTGAGCAAAAATCGAAGCAGGTGAGGAAGAGCCCTGTGGGTCTCTGGGGGAAGAGCATCCCAGGCAGGAGGGAGAGTCAGTGCAAAGGCCCTGAGGCAGACATTTCCCTTGTGGATTGGAGGAAGAACAAGAGGGTAAACTGTTGCACTTGAGTGAGCACAGGAAAACAGTGGGAAATGTGCTCAGAGTTTAAAGACGTGAGCAAGCAGATCTGACGGTGTGGCTTTGCTACCAACATTAGGACTTTGGCCCCACTAGCTCCTTCCCAACACCATCCCAAAGGCTTCACCTAAGACATGTCAGCTTGGAGTTTCTCTACTACGTGGCAAAACTCGTAACCCAGAGTTTACTTCCCATCTATTCTGCCAGGTGGAGAATGAACCTGTTACAAATGTTAATAATTTAAGAATAAGATGTGACTGATTGGGTAGCCCGTTCCTTTTCTTAGAGAACCAGAATGCAGCCAAATCACAGCCCTGTTATTTCTTGGTTATCAGAGTCACCATCGATGTGGCATACGCGTCAGGAGAGTAAAAGATTGATTTCCACGTTTCTTTGTTAAACGTGGACGGTTCTGTAAAAACCTGCCTACCTTCAGAGTACTGAGAAGTCAGGGGTGTTAGCAGTGGGTGTGTCCCCGAGTGAGTAATGCACGCCCTTTTCTGGCAGGGCACACCTCTGGATCCGTGATCCTCAAGGTGGGGGTCCCTGGATAAGCTGCGTCCATAATTTTCTGGGAAACTGGGAGAAATGCAGATCCTGGGGTACTATTCGAGACCCACAGAGTCAGAAAATCCTAGAAAAGAGGAGCCCCAGTGCTCTGTGTCTTAACAACCCCCCCCCAGGTGATTTTTTTAATTTTTTTTTTTAAGTTTATTTGAGAGAGAGAGCAGGAACACACGAGCAGGGGAGGGGCAGAGAGAGAGAGGAGACAGAGGATCCCAAGCAGGCTCTATGCTGTCAATGCAGAGCCCAATGTGAGGCTCGAACCCACAAACAGCAAAATCAAGACCTGAGCCGAATCCAAAAGGCGGACGCTTCACTGACTGAGCCACATAGGTGCCCCTTCCCCAGATGATTCTGAGGGGCGCTGAGCCTTGAGAAGCATTTTCCAGACGACCACACACCCCCCCCCCTTTAATCCCTGCCTTTGGGAGGGGTAGACATTGGGAAGTCGGAATGAGAAGAGAGAGACTTTTCTTTATGCCTTTAGCTTCCGGGTTCCCTATCTGGAGTTTTCTTTATAGATGGTCTCTGCTTATTTAAGACGCGCACATGTAAGCATCCAGGCGTTTTGTCATGGGCACTCAACCACACACACACACACACACACGCACACACACGCACACCTATGTGTCCAGTTACTCTGGGAAGCCTAACACAATCAGGTGACTTCTCCAATTCCTCCCTGTACGCGGGGCAATGTTGAAACCTTTTGCCAGTTACAAAGTTTCTCTGCAGAGGAAAACAGTGGTAAAAATGCCAAATGATGTTGTTTTTCAAACACTAGTCAAACATGAGGCTCACTTTTTCAATGTTTGCGTGATCAGGATAAAACCAACTGTTCTTTTGGCTAGCATCTTCTCATGTACCGCTCTTTCTAAATAGGGTATAGGGGAAACCCTGGTAAACCAGCCTACCTTGCAGTCTGCAACACATAACAAATGGTCCTATTTCTTCGTTGTAATAAAAGTTTGAGTCCTTACAGCAATCTGGGAGACACCACCAAGTTTACCAAAAAGAGGTTCAGAACCACGGCGGGGGTGGGGTGGGGTTCCTATCCCTTTTTACAGCCCCTCAGTCTGGTGGCCCATCCATCTAACCTGACTGTCTTACCATTCGTTGATACATTCTTGGGTTCTGAAGGAAAACAGCTATGCCAGGAATTTTATATGAGCAGTAGGTGCTGAGTCAGCGTTGATTTGGTGTATATTTTCCTACCAGCCTGATGAGACAAGTCACCGGATTATTTCCCACCTTCCGGAGCCAGAAGCCCTGCATGGGAAGGAGAGTCAGCCTGTCCCAGTGCACACGGAGAGTCTGTGTCAAAGGCAAGGGGAAAATTCCCTCGTTTTCCATGCCATTCCTCAGCGAATACTTTCTGTAGGTAAAAATAGTCCTGAGTTATGACCAGCTTTGGGAAGAGGTGGGGGGAGGCCTCTGCCAGAGCTCTTCCTCATCAAGGGACAAATTGAGGCTGGCCCCGGTTCTGGTTCCGCCCATACCAAGGGGCGATGTGGATGAGCCTCCCAGAGCCTAAAATGTTGATGCTCGGGGACAGTGTTGTCCCTCCCAGTATGCCCCCAGCAGCGAGCCAAACGGGCACCCAAAGCCAGACCCAGGAAGAGGGGGAAGCAAGAGAGACACCGGCCCTGCACCTGCACGACCCTGGCCTCGAGCACCTGCCCGCTTTGCACCCGGGCCTCCCCAAAGACACCATGAAATGCTACAGAGGATTATCTAACAAGACAGGCTGGAACCTCCACCAAGTGCAATTCTTCAAACCATCACATAGCAGTAAATGCGCAAGACTGGAAAGGAAATGGAGAGAAAATTCGAGGGAGTCTGCTTCCAAACTCCTCTTGGGCCATCAGGATTGGGTATCGACAGAAGTGCTTGGTTTCCCTTACTGTTCCCAGCACCGCTTTGCAACTTGGGCTCATCCGAGAAAGGGGCCCGGACCAATGGCCTGACTCAGCCAAAATGACACAGCGGCACTGGGCAAGTCACATGGCTTCTGTGAGCTTCGGTTTCCTCGTCCGAAAACGGGCATGGTGCCTACTGTGGCACACCGTGACCTGTCGTGAGTGTCAGAGAGTATCTGTACAAGGTCTTTGGAAAATGAAAGCTATTTCAGGGGCACCTGGACTGGCTCAGTTGGTAGAGCATGTGACTCTTGACCTCGGGATTGTGAGTTCGAGCCCCATGTTGGGCATAGAGATTACTCAAAAATAAACTCTATTTTATTTATTTTTTTTCAACGTTTATTTATTTTTGGGACAGAGAGAGACAGAGCATGAACAGGGAAGGGGCAGAGAGAGAGGGAGACACAGAATCGGAAACAGGCTCCAGGCTCTGAGCCATCAGCCCAGAGCCTGACTCGGGGCTCGAACTCACGGACCGCGAGATCGTGACCTGGCTGAAGTCGGACGCTTAACCGACTGCGCCACCCAGGCGCCCCTAAAAATAAACTCTATTTTAAAATGGAAGATATTTCCGGGGCGCCCGGGTGGCTCAGTCCGTTGAGCATCCGACTCTGGCTCAGGTCATGATCTCGCGGTTCGTGGGTTCAAGCCCCGCGTCGGGCTCTGTGCCGACAGCTCAGAGCCTGGAGCCTGCTTCGGATTCTGTGTCTCCCTCTCCCTCTGCCCCTCTCCTGCTCACACTCTGTCTCTCTCTCTCTCTCATATCAATAAACATTTAAAATATTATAAAAAAATAAAATGCAAGATAGTTCATACAAATGGAAGGCACAACAGTTACCATCTGCTCTCTATCGCTTACAGATCTGCAGCGGGTGTCTGTCCAGCCAGTCATTTTCTTTCTTTATTTTTCTTTAAATTTGTTTATTTATTTATTTATTTGTTTGTTTGTTTATTTTGAGAGCGACAGAGACAGTACGAATGCGGGAGGGGCAGAGAGAGAGGGAGACAGAGAATTCCAAGCAGACTCCACGCTGTCAGTGAAGAGCCCTACACGGGGCTAGAACTCAAGCACGTGAGATCATGACCTGAGCCAAAACTAAGAGTCAGACGCTTAACTGACTGAGCCACCCAGGTGCCCCAAGACAGAGACATTTATTATGGGAATTGGCTCGTGTGATTATGGAAACTGAGAGGTCATATGGTCTGCCTTCCACAAGCTGGTGACTCAGGAAAGCCAGTGGTGTAATTCAGACTGAGTCCAAAGGCCTGAGAATGAGGGATCTGATGGTTTAAATCCCAGTGCGAGCAATGGAAAAGAAGAAATCAGCTGTCCCAACTGAAGCAGGCAGGCAGGAAGCAAAAAGGGGCGAAGGCCTCCTTGCCCTGCCTTTGATTCTATTCCAGCCTTCCAAGGATGATGGCACACACCCACACTGAGGAATGAACCTGTGTTCCTGAGTCCTCCCATTCAAATGCTCTTGTCACTTGGAAATACGCCTGCCCCCGCCCCAGACACCACCAGAAATAACGTATAATCTGGGCCCACCCTGGCCCAGTCAAGTTGACACGTAAAATTAACTATCAAAGTCACCAAATGGTTTTACGACATAAGGATTCCAAGGAATATCACACTAAGCGCCGGGGAGAACAAAGGAGAGATCACCTCCATGGGGACACCAGGGCCACCTTACAGGAGAGGGCTGACCAAGATGGGCCTTGAAGGCTGAATGGGCATCACCATCCCACAGCATCGTGATTGCTCTCAGAAAGGTTGCCTGTCTCTGTTGTCATTCATTGACCCCACGATATTTGTGTTTCTGTGCGAGCTCGGGCACTGTTCTTGGCCCTAAGGATACGGTGGGAAAGGACAGAGACCGTGTCCTGCCCTTACAGAGAAGATGGACAACAAAAGAAAACACAAGGTGGTGTGCTATGTGACAGGTGCTCCGAAAGTCCACAAATCAGGGAAATGGGACAGGGAAGACCTCCCTGGGTGTGCAGGACAGCGGATGGACCGGAGCTGTGACTCTCTGGAAGAAATGCATATCAGGCACACGGAATAGTCTGTGCAATCGCCCTGAGGAGAGAATGAGCTTGGTCTGAGGAACTGATAGGAACACCAGACAGGGAAGGAAGGAGCCGGAACTGAAGGGTACTTGTTGGGCCCCCTGAGGAGGAGTTCGGATTTTATTCTATGTGTAGTAGAAGCTCTATTTGTAGGATTTTCAGCAGGGGAGATCATATGATCTAAACTTTTGCAAAGTCAAGATTTTGTTCCCAATAGTTTCCAACCATTTATTGAAGTGAATTGAATTTCATCCACTCTTCCAATATTAGCCATATGACCTTGACCAAATTCCTTCACCGTCGACTGTCCCACAGAAAATTCTTTACGCTTAGTAAGCTTGAGCCCAGCATGTGTTACATGAAACTCTGGGTTGCCTCCCTACAGTGGGGAGGCGGTGGATGACGGCTGGGGTGCCTTCCATTTCCACAAGACCCGTGCTTGTGTCTGTGATGTCAAAGCACTGAAATGGCTGTGGGGTTACCCAAGCTTCCTCTGGTGCTCAGTTCCAACTGCATTATAACTGCTCATTTTCCTGCAGAATGACCCAGGCCCTCCCTCAACTCTGTGCCACAAAGGGAAAATTAACAGTAATATAGAAAGTTAAGAAGGTGAAAGAACATTATCACTCTTGTCAACAATAAAATCTGCTGCTGATATTCAGTTGTGAAGACAGGCACATCTATTATTTATAGAATACAGATGGTTAAATATTAAATACTTGAACCTAGGACCGTGTGAGGGTAAAGCCAGGAGTGTGAACTTGTCAAAATCGTAAAAATGGTAACTCTTCGCAAGGGTGGCGTGCACCTACATTTATTACCGCTTTTATTGCACTATAAATTAAGGGGGGAAACCTACGCTGTGTCAATTTCAAGTCCTAAGTGACCTGCATTATCTCTGGGATGGCCTCTGTTCAAATCTGCTTCACAAACAGCAGCTGACCCACCTGCCTAGAACTTTGAACTGTTTTGGCCGGGAAGGTGGCAAAAGATAAGATTTGCCCCCTTGTTTACCACGTGAGGGATTGGCACGCGAGGAAAACATTTTACGAGTTGGCAATTTTTCTTATACTTGCACGTCTGATCTAATGGTTGCCCAAAGGTTTGTGTTGACGAAGGCAAAAGTACCTTGCAAAAATCTTGAAAGTCACATGTGGTCTCGAATATCTTAATTTCTATATGATTTTGATGCTCTCCAGTTTACCTTAATTTGTTTCTGGCCTGAATTTTTCATGCAAGCTGAAAAACTTGATCACTGCCATTTGCTTTATAAATTTTTTTTTCAACGTTTATTTATTTTTGGGACAGAGAGAGACAGAGGATGAACGGGGGAGGGGCAGAGAGAGAGGGAGACACAGAATCGGAAACAGGCTCCAGGCTCTGAGCCATCAGCCCAGAGCCTGACGCGGGGCTCGAACTCACGGACCGCGAGATCGTGACCTGGCTGAAGTCGGACGCTTAACCGACTGCGCCACCCAGGCGCCCCTGCCATTTGCTTTATAATATGAAGTGAGATACCATGAGGTCTGTCAGAATTGGAGTGTCCGCTCAGCCTACCCCTACAGCTCATAGGTGTAACCTTGATTTCTTGATGTACTGCTCACAATAAAATGATTTCTCCGTCTTCTTACAAAGAAGAGTTGCACATCCAATTTGTTTCTCCCTTTTAAAAAACGTGTTGAAGTTAGCCAAAAAATTTCCAGTGAAGCACCTGATTCAAATACAAATTCTGCCCAGTAAAGTAGGCAGTCCTATGTTTAATAAGTACTCAGCAAGGATTATGCATTAAATTATCTTCCTCAAAAACTTGCTGATAGACTTATCAATACCGGGCTTAATTTTAATGTTAAAGAAGTAAATTCTGAATCTTTCCATTTTAGGAGGAAAGGAAACCTATGACTTAATTGTATAACAATTTTAACCTTGATTATCCTTTTTTCTGATTGAACGCTATACAATGGTATTAAATTCAAAAATTAATCTAGCCTGCAGGATGGATAATTAGTCAAAAGCAGGGAAAAAGTCACAAGAAATTAACAATGAAATCAATTCCTTGATTTTGTGTCACGCCTCTTTCTCCTGGGCATTCTGAGGCAGATTTTCAATATGAGCTCATTTCCTTCTTCTAAATTCTGCTGAAGTCATATTCTAGAAAGATCTAGACTTTTCCTTTTAGAGACAGGAAAACCAAGTTAGAGCAAAGTTCCATGGTGACAGGATGAAAAATCAGAGGAAGAAATGATTCAGGAAGGGCTTAACTAGGAAGGAGGGAAGAGGCAGAGATCGGAGGAGCTGACATTACCTGGCAAAGAGAAGGAGGTCCAAATGGTTAGGGCTGGAGCAGAAAACTGCTTTCAAAAGCTGCTGGGAATCTAGCAAGCAACCATCCGGTTCGGAGCAGGAAAGCAGGGAGCTCCAGGAAGAAGATCTCTGGTGAAAATAAATGGAATAACTGAGAGCTTGAAAAGGAGTTGAGAGTAGGGTGAAGACAAGTCACACACTCGAAAGAAAGAAAGAGAGAAGGGCAGGCAATTAGACCTTCAGGGAAAAACAACAGAAAGTAAGAAAAAGAAGCAAGCAAGATGTGTCATAAATTTAAGTCGTCCATGGAATATAACATATGATTTTTTTTTAATATTTGGGAAAATGGCACAGAGTTTGCTCTCAGCATCAAACGTGCCCGGGGATGTCGTTTTAATGTAAAGCCATTCATTGGTTTTTAGCCTTTCAATTCAAACTGTAGACATAGCATCCAAGATTTGGTTGTGTTGTCAGAATGTAAATATTACCAACTTTGATGTTGTGAAATGTAGTTAATAGTTGTAACAAGGAAGGAGGAAGGAAAGGGTGGGTATAAATATCCTTACCTGACAAAGTGAAGGATCAAACGAAATTATGGACAGTTGATACACGAGAAATCAAGACATAAGCCCATTATTTAAAGTTAGGAAAATTTTAGAAGATTTAATAATAATGTAAATGTCAAACATTAAGAGAAGAGGGAAAACTCAAGAAGGGACCCGAGAAGAAATAGAAAATATGAACAGACCTATAAGAGACTAAATTAGTAATCAAAAACTACCCCCCACCACCCCTATAAGCCAACCTACATGGCTTCACTGGTGAGTTACACCAAATGTTTAAACAAGAATGAATACCAATCCTTCACAAACTCTTCCCAAAAATAAAGCAAGAGGGAAACAGTTCCCAACCCATTCTGAGACAAGCATTCCCTGATACCAAAACCGGGTAAATGCATCACCCCCAAAATCACATACCAACATCCTTTTCGAAGATAAATGCAAAAATCCTCGACAAAATATTAACAAATAAAATCCAGCAACATATAAAAAGGATTATATGACCGTGTGGGATTTCTCCCAGAAATGCACTGTTGGTTTAACATATGAAAATCAACCAATGTCATATACCATGTTAATAGAGTAAAGGACAGTGGTGCCTGGGTGGCTCGGTTGGTTGAACGTCCAACTTTGGCTCAGGTCATGACCTCATGGTTCCTGAGTTCAAGCCCTGCATTGGGCTCTGTGCTGACAGCTCAGGGCCTGGAGCCTGCTTCAGATCCTGTGTCTTCCTCTCTCTCTGCCCCTCCCCAGCTCATGCTCTGTCTCTCTCTGTCTCTCAAAAACAAATAAAACATTACAAAAAAATTTTAATAAAAAAATAGAGTAAAGGACAAAACTACATAATCACTTCAATAGACACAGAAGAAGCAACTAACCAAATTCAATACGCCATCACATTACTAGCACTTAATAAACTAGGAAAAGAAGGAAACTTCCTCAACCTGATGAAGGTATCTATATAAAGCCCACAGTTAACAGCATACTTCATGATGAAAAACTGAACACTTCCCCTCTACGATCAGCATAAGACAAGGGTGGCTATTCTATCTTCTTCTTCTTCTTCTTCTTCTTCTTCTTCTTCTCTCTTTTTTTTTTTTTTTGGTTCATTTATTATTTTTTTTAATATGAAGTTTATTGTCAAATTGGTTTGGTTCATTTATTTTGAAAGAGAGAGAGCAAGTGAGGGAAGGGGCAGAGATAGAGGGAGAAAGAGAGAATCCCAAGCAGGCTCTGCACCATCAGCACAGAGCCCGATGCGGGGCTCGAACTCATGAACCGTGAGATCATGACCTGAGCCAGAGTCGGACTCTTAACCGACCGAGCCACCCAGGCGCCCCAAGGATGACCATTCTCACCATTTCTATTCAATATGGAACCGAAAGTTCTATGCAGGGCAATTAGGCAAAAAAAAAAAAAAAAAAAAAAAAAAAAAGCATCTAGTTTGGGAAAACAGAAGTAAAACAATTCACAGATGTTATGCTCTTATATATAGGAAATTCTAAGGAATACACACATACACAGACACACACACACACACACACACACACTATCAGAACCAGTAAACAAGATCAACAAGGCTGCAGGATACAAAATCAATATATAAAAATCAATTATATTTTCATACACTAACAACGAACAATCTGAAAATGAAATTAACAATTCCACTTACAACGACATCAAAAGCTGAAAGCCACAGAATATTATTGCAAGAAATTAAGGCAGACTGAAAAAGATGGACTCCTTGTTTATGGGCTAGAAGAATTAACTGTGAAAATGGCAACTCCCCAAACCGGCCCACAGATTCAACACAATCCCCCACAGACCTAAACGCAAGAGCTGAGACTATAAAAATCTTAGAAGAAAATGTAGGAGTACGTCTTCCTGACCTTGGATTAGGCAATTATTTGTCAGATGTGACACCAAAAATATGAACGATAACAACAAAAAATAGATGCATCGGTCACTGTGAAAATGTAAAATATTTGTGATTCAAAGGACACCATCAAGAAAGTGAAAAGACAACCCACAAAGTGGGGAAAAAAATATTTGCAAATCATATATCTGATAAGGATCTAGTTACTCAGAATACATAAGGAATTCTGCCACCTCAACAATAAACAAGTAATCCAATTTAAAAAGACAAAAGACTTGCATAGACATTTCTTCAAAGAAGATCTATGAATGGCCAGTAAACTCATGAAAAGACGCTCGGAATCATTAGTAATTAGGGAAAATACAAGACAAAAACCACAGTCACAAACCACTTCACATCCACTGGAATGACCATGAGAAAAAAAGACAGACAAAAATATCTTGTGTTGGTGAGGATGTGGAGAAATGAGCAGTTGCCAGGGGCTGGGGGGAGGGAAGAATGAGGGCTGACTGCTAATGGATATGGGGGTTCTTCGCGGGGGACAAAATGTTCCGGCTTTAAACGTGGTTGCACAACTTTGTGAGCACGCTAAGAATCCACTCAACTGCGCACTTAAACAGGGTAAATTTTATGGTATGTGAATGCTAGCTCAAGAAGCAGTTATAAACATAAAAGACAGAAGGGGGGAGCACCTGAGTGGCTCAGTCGGTTAAGCGTCCTGCTCTTGATTTTGGCTCAAGCCTTAATCTCTCGGTTCATGAGGTCGAGTCCCGTGTCGGGCTCTGTGCTGTCAGCTGCTTGGGATGTTGTCCCTCTCTCTCTGTGCCCCTCCCCTGTGTGCGTGTGTGTGTGTGTGTGTGTGTGTGCACGCCTGCTCATGTGCTCGCTCTCTCTCTCTCTCTCTCTCTCTCTCAAAATAAATAGATAAACTTAAAAAAAAAAAGAAGAAGACAGCAAAGGGAAAATGATGAACTAAAGCCTTATCTTTCCAGTTAGGAGTCAAAAGGTAAGAGCCCCAAAATGATAAATCAAACAGTAGAGGTGTGACCCTAGCACGGCACAGGGAGCTCTGGAAGAATTAAAACAAGGAATGTAAAGTCACTTTTGGGAGAGGGCTGGGAAGTGTTGGAGAAGAAAGCTGCTTTGCCACGTTATCTCTTTTCTACTTATTTGTTGCTGTGTGCGTGTATGTGTGTGTGTGTGATTTTGACACAACAGAAAAAAATCTTAAAAATGCAAGCATTTTTTTTCAAAGCTCTTGGAGATCGAGGCCAGGGAAAGGGAAGCTTTGCAAGGTACTCACGGGACACGGAGGTGGAGCTTCTGGACCAAGCTTCTTCCAGGAACCGTCCTCGTGCTGAAATCTTGTCTCTGCTGCACACCTGCTGTTGCTTCTTGCGGCCTCCCGCTGCGGCCAGATGACCCTGTCTGGGCTCCAGCAAGGGTAATGACTGATACAGACTTTTCCCAACCAGCTGAGAGATCAGACAGTGACACCATCAAAGAAGGAACAGTGAAAAGAATTAACTGTAAAATTAATTAAATGTCATGCATCAGAATCGCAGCCAGACTGGAACAAGAACGTGGCTGTGGCTCAAGCAGCTAGCGCTCCACTTTTGCGTATCTCTTGAACAGCCCCCCAAGTGTGCCAGCAAATTGGGGGTTCACACTGTCACCGGTGGTCTCTATGGCTTTCATTCCAAGTCACTCTCCTTCTGGGTCAAACCTGTTGTTCAGCTACCACACAGCTCAGAGAGTTCTCCATTTGATCCCACACTCGGGGGCGAAAAAAAAAAAACATAACAGAGGGTAAGGTAATTTTGTCCCAGATCTTTCCCTCCGAGTCATGAACATAATAGATTTGACTTTTTACATCGCGTGCCCCCCTAAGAAGCATAAAAGAAAGGTTACACTGGCACGCAGCTAGAAAAGAGTTTAATTAATCCCAAAGTGTGCGCTTCATTTGGAAAGTGCATCACAAAGAATCCTGTGTTTACTGAACTAGATCCTTAGGGCCATTATCCCTCCACCAATGGTGAGATTTTTCTGAGGGAGCCTTGTCCCTTGTGGTCTGGAAGGTACTACCATTAAAGTAAGATCCACACAGGGAACCAGAATTGAAGATGCTGAGGATTCAGACACTTTCCCCTTGGCAGAGGTAATTGGCATCCTGGCATTTGCGGAAAGATCTGAGCCCTAATCCTGTAGACTTTGATGGGGCCAAGCCAGCTTTCCCCAGACCATTCCCACGAAGGAGCCCAAGGGTGGTCTGCGTCTGGCATCCTCCTCGTTTGCTATCCCTTTTCTAAACGCAGAGCTGCCCTGTCTTAGCAGACACGGGTGAGGGCTGATCAGAAACTATTTGCTTAGAGGCGCCTGGGTGGCTCAGTCGGTTGAGCGTCCGACTTCGGCTCAGGTCATGATCTCACAGTTCGTGCGTTCTGGCCCCACATTGGGCTCTATGCTGACCGCTTGCTCAGAGCCCCGGAGCCTGCCTCGGATTCTGTGTCTCCTTCTCTCTCTGCCCCTCCCCCGCTCACGCTTTGTCTCTCTGTTTCTCAAAAATAAACAAATGTAAAAAAAAAGAAAGAAAGAAAGAAGAAAGAAAGAAAGAAAGAAAGAAAAACTACTTGCTTAAAACAAAAAATGGAGTTGTGCTTTCATTTAGCATTATCTTATTACATGAGTGATTCATTTAAAAGCTTAGGATGCTGGATGTGGATGAACCTTGAAAACATTTACTCCCTGGAAAGTGCCGGCCACAGGAGGATAAATACGGTGGATCCACGCTGTGGGGTCCCTCGGGTAGTCAGACTCACAGACACAGAGAGAAGAAGGGCGGGCGCCAGAGGCTGGGGGACGGGGGCGGGGGGTTAGCGTTTCACGGGAACGGAGTTTCAGTTTGGGAGAGTGAGAAAGTTCCGGAGACGGACGGTGGTGATGACTGCACCACATTCTGAATGTACTTCATGCCAACCGCATACACTTAAAATGGTTAGAATGGTCATTTTTACGTTACATATATTTACTACGATTTTCAAAAATACGTTAAGTTAGGGCTCATTCTAGCAAAAAAAAAAAAAAAAATAGCACAGCGTTGTGCTTTCTGCTAGGTGTTAGCTTCATGCTGATCTCAGAGGCGGCTTTAGAAGCCAGGGTGGGGGACCCTCCGTGGGCATCGGAGGGCAGACCCAAACTCTTCTGGAGACCTGGAGGGAAGAAATTTTTCCTGCTCATGAGTAATGACTGTGGTTTTCTGGCAAACATTAAGGAGGAAGGAACTAAAAATACTTATCGGACACCCTGCCAAAACTCCACAGCGCTCAGAACGTACCAGGCCAACATGTAGAAGAAGCACTTTCAGAGCGCGAGGGATAGGACTAGACACGAAGGTCAAAGTCATTTCACACCTTCCCCTCGCCTCTCGAGAGGCTGGGGCGCAGGAGGAGGGACCAGGCGCCCAGCGCCGCCCCAGCCAGCTGCCCGGAGCCGCTGCCCAGGAGAGAGGAGGTGCAGGACGAGTGCCCCCCCCAACTGGCATGCCGGCCGCAGTCCCCGCTCCCACCCAGCTGCAGGGTTCGCTGAGCCCTGCCAGGCGGTGCCTTTTCTGCTTGCCAACTCACAGAAGCTGAGACAGAAAGAGCAACACAGACGTTTCCCTGATCCTTCCTCCAAGCTGCTGGAGTCCAAGCCCCAGACACCTGCACAGGGAGTGGGTGGGAAGGAAATGAAGGTGTGTGAGGGGGTGGCCCAAAAGGGGTCTGGCCCTGGAGACCCGCGCTTCTCAAACTTCAGTCTGCCTGTGTTCAGCGGGGGGAGCTGGTTAAAACGCAGCTCTGATTCAGCAGGTCTGAGCGGGGCCAGAGATCCTGACTTCTAACAAGTGCTCAGGTATGCGGCCGCTGCTGGATCAGGGACCGAGAATGAAACAAAAGGCCACCAGGCAGAGAGAGCAAACAGGGGCGGGGTTGGGGGGGGGGGGTGAAGCTAATGGTGGCAGGCTACTCAGGTGTGGTGAACTCCTGCTTTGGAAGGTGAATGTTTTCTAAATCCTGACCTTGTCCGTGCAGGTCGGCATTGGAGCCGAAGGCCCATGATTTTGTATCCAGCACATGTGAGAATTTCCCTCAGCGTAGGCACTGCCCGGGACCCCTGTGGGTTTGGAGGGTGCAAGCACCCACTATCCACTAGGGGAAGTGTGTCACTGCAGAGAGGGTACACGCTGATCCGAATGGGAAAGTCGAGGAGTGTGACAGAGGGGTTCAAGCCCCAGATGTTCTACCTCAGCTGCGTGACCCTGGGCAAGCCATTCTGAGCCTCAGTTTCCTTATCTATAAAATGGGGTGAGAGAGGCGCCTGGGTGGCTCAGTCGGTTGAGCGTCCGACTTCGGCTCAGGTCACGATCTCACGGTTCGTGGGTTCGAGCCCCGCGTCCGGCTCTGTGCTGACAGCTCAGAGCCTGGAGCCTGCTTCAGATTCCGTGTCTCCCTCTCTCTCTGTTCATCCCCTGCTCTCACTCTGTCTCTCTCTCTCTCTCTCAAAAATAAAGACTAAAAATATTTTTTTTAATAAAATAAAATAAGATGGGGTGAATAATGGTACCTTTCTGTGGTAGACAGCACAATGGCCCCCAAAGAAGTAGGTATCCTAATCCCCAGAACCTGAGACTGTGGGACCTTACATGGCTAAAGGGTGTTCCCAGCTGTGGTTAAAGACTGTGGCTTGGGGCGCCTGGGTGGCTCAGTCGGTTAAACATCCGACTCTTGATTTTGGCTCATGTCACGATCTCACAGTCCATGGGTTCGAGTCCCACGCTGGGCTCCATGCTGATGGTGTGGAGCCTGCTTTGGATTCTCTCTCTCTCTCTCTCTCTCTCTCTCTGTCTCTCTGCCTCTCCCTTGCTTGCTCACTCTCCCTCTCTCTCAAAATAAATAAACATTTTCGGGGCGCCTGGGTGGCGCAGTCGGTTAAGCGTCCGACTTCAGCCAGGTCACGATCTCGCGGTCCGTGAGTTCGAGCCCCGCGTCGGGCTCTGGGCTGATGGCTCAGAGCCTGGAGCCTGTTTCCGATTCTGTGTCTCCGTCTCTCTCTGCTCCTCCCCCGTTCATGCTCTGTCTCTCTCTGTCCCAAAAATAAATAAACGTTGAAAAAAAAAATTTAAAATAAACATTTTCAAAATAATAAATAAACCTTGACCTATGGAGAAGGTCCTGGATTATCCAGGTAGGTCCAAAGTCATCACCAGTCTTAAGAGGGAGACAGGAGGCTCAGTCAGACAAGAAGACACAGTGAGGACAGTAGAGGTCAGGGAGAGAGATCTGAAGGTGCTATGCTCCTGGCTCGGAGGGTGGAGACAGGACCCACAGGCTAAGGGATGCAGGCAGGCTCTAGAAGCTGAAAAGGGAAGGAAAAGGAAGAAAACGGACTCTCCCACTCCCCACCCCCAGGGCCTCAGGAAGGAACAGAAGTCTGTCCACACCTTGATTTTAACCCCACACAACCCATTTCCTCCAGAACTGTAAGACAACAACCTGCTGTTGTTTTAGGCCACCAGACATGCAGTAATTTGTGACAGCAATCATAGGAAACAAATACGCTTTTCCACAGGAAGTTTGTAAAGATTCATGAAACTGCGTAAGCGGCTCCTAGCACGGTGCCAGGCACTCAGGCAGCTGCAGCTGTTGGTGGGGGTGGGGGACGCCCATGTTCCACCCTCAGCCTGGCCAGGAGCATGGAGGTCGTTACTAAGTGGTGACCCTGGACTTCCTGCTTCCAAGCACCTCCGATGCCTAGAGGTCAGACAAGCTTGGCGGAGAAGGATCCCCAAAGCGAAGGCTTTAGAATCACAGACGAAGCGCAAAGAGGACCTCAGTCCTGAGGGTTCCAGCCAGCATCACGCACTTTCCTTTCACCTAAGGATTAAAGCCCACTTTGTAAAAATCTGTATACCTCCACAATAATTTCACAAAGAAATGCCATTTTAGGGTGGGGAGGAAAGAGTATAAAATGGATGATGTGCAGCTTGAGTTTCAGGTTGATGCAAAATGGGGCAGACACAGAACTGAGCCTCCCAGGAAGGACTTGATGATGGAGACCGTGGCCGCAGCCCTTGAGATCACACGCGGCTCCCGGCTTACCAAACCTGGACCCGGGCCAGGGTGTAATGGATCATAACTATGGAGTAAGTTATTCAAATTATGATCATTTCAGGAACCGTTTTTTTACGAGAAAATAAATTTTAAATAATAGCATTTTAAACTTTTTATGGTTACATTTGTCATGTGACCTGAGACAAGGTATATTTTTGCACTAAAATGGGGCGCATTAATTATCTCCAAAGTAACACTCACTCAGTAACAACATCAGCAGGATGAAAGGGCAGGCTGGGCCAGTCAGCCAATCCTCCTACCTGAGACACGTGAGCACACACACGTATGTGCACACACGGAAGGTGGGACAGGAGGGTTCGGCCTGTGGGTCCAACATAGGTCACTGAAGGGCAGGGGAAGATTGTACACAGGGCAGGTGACTTAATGCAGGCCCAGGAAAGCTAATGTGTGTGTGCGTGTGTGCGTGTGTGCATGTGCGTGTGCAATTGTGCACGTGTGCATGTGTGTATGTGTTTGCTTGTTTGTTTAGCAGCTAAACAATCAGTTCATCTTTGGCCATACGCTTCCCCAAACTTCTAGAAATGGAAAAGAAATTTCTATCAGCAATCATTGCTGACCTTTCTCTCCATGTTCCCATGGGAGCCCAGAGGGTCTGAGCCCACCCACCGCCCCTGCAGGTGATTGGGGGCCTGGCAGCAGAGAGTAGGGTTGTCGAACAGAAGGTTTCCTGGCAGGAAGACCGGTCGCTGGACCTAGGAGGTCCACACAGTCGCTGTTGTCCCTGGGAGGAAGGACAGGAGGCTCATACATCATAAAAAGAATGTTTTGTATAGTGCTTTCCAGTTTACAACTCCTTTTCCATTCATTGTATCACCTGCCCAGGACTGGCTAATATAATCTGTGGGGCTGGTACAGGCCCCATTTAAACATTTTTAGGAATTCTGGGGTGCCTGGGTGGCTCAGTCGGTTAAACGTCCGACTTCGGCTCAGGTCATGATCTTGCGGTTCGTGAGTTCGAACCCTGCGTCGGGCTCTGTGCTGACAGATCAGAGCCTGGAGCCTGCTTCGGATGCTGTGTCTCCCTCTCTCTCTGCCCCTCCCCAGCTCATGCTCTGTCTCTGTCTCTCAAAAATGAGTAAACATTAAAAAAAAATTTTTTTTTTAATTTTTAAGAGTTTGAAGATGGCAACCACAGAACATTAAGCCAAGCCCAGGACGCTCTGTGACTGCCCGGGTCAGCCGCCTGTGTAAGTAGCCTTGCTCCTGCGAAGATTTAGAATTTACCATTTGAGGCATAGGTACCACCCATTGTCTCCCATGCCCCCCTCCCCCTCATCCCCCTGCCGTGTGCTTCCAGCTGCAAAGTACAAACACCCAAAGCAAACTGGCTTAAGCAACAAGGAAATGGACGGGGTGCCATGACTGAGAGTCAAGAGAAAGCTTGGGCTTCAGGACATCCCTAATGCACTGGCTGTGACTCAGTTTCCCTGCCTTGCTCTGGGCTCTGCCCTCTTGGGTAATGACATCGTCCTCAGGTTGGAAGCAAGAATGGCTGCACATCAGGGCCCCCCCCCCAACTGTGCACAACATGCCGTGCACCGACCCAACCTTGGATTCTTTGACCAAGAACTAGCAAGAAAGGGGGCTCTACAGCCCCCTCCCCATCCAGCTGAGCTCAGCCCCCAGACCACCTTGCTGCTGTGCTGGGTGTTGCAGAGACAAATCCACACGACCGCACCAGTGCCCTGCCCACATTCCTTGGTGAAAGCTGTCATGAGCTGCCATGTTCTCTAGCATATGACATTGACCTCGAGCCATATCTATTTGGGACACGGGTGCCCCAACCTGAGGACCAACAACCGATCGGTTATATATTGACCTGTATAGAAAGATGGATTAGACCAGATTGTTTCGCTGGGCATTTGAAGGAAGAAACCATAGGACTCAGAGAGAAGGAGGACCAGTTAGTGTTCAGAACTGAAGTTTAAACATTACAACATGAAAAGAAGTCAGGGAGGCCACAGAGGGTCTCGTGCTACCAAAATCATGAACAAGATCCGGGTCCAGCAGAAGCCATAGGGTAGAGAGCTTGAGCAAAAGGCGAGAAGCAGGAGAGCGGGGGAACGGAGGCCCCGAGTAGCCTGGCGGAGCCCCAGAGTGAAGCCCAGAGTCCTGCTCCCGAGGGCCTGAGGGCAGTCCAGCCTCTGGCGGCATTGCCCAGCCTCGCCAGCCCTCCTCGTTCTTCTCCTCTATTCGCTCAGTAGGTTTTTCTCACAACCAGAGGAGTCCTGCTTCAAACAAGGATCTTAGATTTAACTGCACTTTTCGGCTAAGAGGAGAGACATACAAGAAAAGAGCCCTTCATTCATTCAACACGCACCGAGAACTCCAAGCCGAGCACTCTGCCAGGCTTTGGGGACGCTATGGGCGGCCGGTCCTCTCAAGGACCTCGGTGTGGCCTTGGGGGAGGGGACAAGACAGGTGAGCAAGTGATTACCCTGTGGTGCGATGATAGGGAGAGGAAGGAAATGATTCAGAGTCCCCAGACTCCTCCTTCTCTGAGGGAAGTGTCCCCAAAGCTTAAACCACGTTCGAAATGGATGCTCTGAGCCAGCGTGAGATGGAAATATTGAGTAAAAAACAAGCATATGGCAAATTTCTCCGGTTCCCCTCCCCACTGTTTCCCCTGGATCTGTAATCCTTCCACTTCCATGAAAAAGAATTAAAAACAAATAACCAAGGTTTATCCAGAGAGCTTTGCACAGATTAGTCCTTGCAGTGGGTAAAGCCCGCAAAAGTACGGCTTGCAGATACTGAGAACGCTGATAACCAAAACCATATCCATGGTAACTGATCAGAAACATAGGAAATCTATGACATAGGAATCTCTGATGAGACAGAGTAATCAGATGGATGATAGTGACTTATGAATCTAGTTACGGAATTTTATGAGAAAAAGAAGAGGAGGGAGAAGGAAGGGGGTTCGCTTCTCAACACAACATCCATCTACGTCAGAATAAATAACCTCACCTTGATTCCAAGGGACTCGCCTTTCTCTCTGAAAATATCCAGGGATATTGCGTGCGTATTGGCAGGTTGGTGCCGGCTGGGGATGGGGCATGAGGAAGAACTTGCCTATTTTTGTGGGGAAGATTGAGCCACACTTTCCTGATTCACTTATCCTACAGGCATTCAATAAACCCACTGCACATTCACGGACTGATATTTGATATTGAAAGGCTGGTTTAAGAAAGCCTTAGGTCCCGTGGGTGAAAAATCTTGCGGTCAGAACGCTGAAGCAAAGAGGTCCAAGGAAATTTGCTCCAAACTTTGGAGGGGGACATTAGCTTAATTCTCTGAGGGACAGAATTACAGACTTTCCCCTTCCTTGCCTCATTGAGACCTCCTTAACATAACAGGATGTGCTGTTAAAATCTGAAAGAAATCGCACCGCATGAATCATAAAGACTGAAGTTTAATTTTTAGATTACAAGAGAGAAAAGCGAGCCTGAGAAGACCGCCCTAAGGTCAGCCGAAGGGGACGGGAATTGATTTCTCATGAAGTCATGGTTCAACAAACCCCTGGCCAGATGTGACCTGGCAAATGTCCACATCTGTATCAGAGAATCCAAAGTGCCATCCTTTCGTACTTAGAAAATAGATTAATAACAAGGCAAGTCACGATCACATTAACAACACGACAGCTGCCGGTCTGATGAATTGGAATGGGCAGAAGTATATGGAACTTACATTTTCGGAGTCAATGAGTTTTGATAATTGAGTTTATCCCTTGTGATGAGTACAGTTCTAGGAAATCTAGATAAAAGTGTTATGGGCTCTGTTTGCCTAAGTATTTCCTGAACAAGGACCGTTAGCTCTGTATCACTTTTTTGGACATTTTGTTGTCATTACATCCAGAATAAGATGTTCAGTGGCGTTCTCCAGCACCGTTTGCACCCCACAGAACCCCCTTTATTTTTTAAAGTAATCTATGGAAATATCTGGAAATCACCCAGAAGAAAGGCGGCTCTCTGCTTGGTGAATGGCGAGGAGGGGCTGCCCCTTTTCACCCCTGCCCCCGCTGTTACACACAGCAGCCCCTGGGGGGATCCTGGGGAGCACAGTTTGAAAACCACTGCACGATCCACAATGGAGCTCCACGATTCTTTCGTAGTTAATGGACTATCACTGAAGCTTCAGGAGGATTTGGGCTTGGGTTGGCCTTGGTTTGGGTCTGCATGGGCTGGCCCAGGAGAAAGCTGTCTGGGAAGAGAATGCACTGAGGGCCAGGGGCAGGAATGGGAGGGAATCTGGGGCGGAAGGAGCCTGGGAGTCACCCAGAGAGGGTGCCTGGGATGATACAATAGGAAGGAAGAAGACAGATTGGGAATTTGGGAGGAGACAAGGTTATAAAGGGTCTTGAATACCAAGCTAAGCAATCTGGCCTTTGTCCTGTGTCACTAGGCTCTGTGACTAGTTGATTAGACTAGTTCCCTAAGGCTCCCATAGCAAAGATCCACAGACTGGGGGGCTTAAACGACAGGAATTTATTTCCTCACAGTTCTGGAAGCTGGAAGTCTGAGAGCAAAGTGTTGGCAGGCTGATTTCTTCTGAGGCCTCTCTGCTTGGTTTATGGATGGCCACCTTCTCCCTCACGCGGTCAGCCCTCTGTGTGTGTCTCCTCTCTTCTTAGAAGGATAACAGCCACGCTGGGTCAGGGCCCACCCTAATGATCTCATTATTTGACTTCATCACCTCTTCAAAGTCTCCATCTCCAAATACAGTCACATTCTGAGGTGCTGGGGGTTAGGGGTTCAACGTATGAATTTGGGGGAACACATTTCAGCCCATAACATTGAGATTTATAATGTAAAGCACACACACACTCTCTCTCTCTTTTATTTTTAATTTTTTAATGTTTGTTTATTTTTGTGAGAGAGACAGACAGACAGAGCATGAGTGGGGGAGGGGCGGAGACAGAGAGGGAGGCACAGAATCTGAAACAGGCTCCAGGCTCTGAGCCCCCGTGGCTGAGCTGCACCCCAGCGCAGGTACAAGGAGAGGTGGCTGTCATCTGGTGCCCGCGGGAGGATGCATTCCAGAGCACCACAGGAGTTCAGGCAAGAGAGGAAGAACAGTGTAGAGGGCAGAAAGTGTGGCGGGCATTTGTGCGGGACTTGACCCTGGAAGGGTGGGCAGGGCTGGGCTAGGCCAATGAGGGGAGGGTCTGCGTTAATAAAGAGGCGAAGGCAGAGCCACAGGACAGGCTCTGCAGCTGCCTGTACAGTTCGAAGACCTCCATGTGTGAGGTCTGGACATAGCCACACTCATGAGCTTAGGAAGCCACTGCTTCTCAGAGCACAATATTTAAACAGGAAGGACTTTGCCCTGACATCTGCACAGATCCTGAAGACATGCCCGGAGGTGATGCCGAGAGCCCCCATCCTCAGGAAGAACATTTCCTTCCTTCAGCGATTGGGTTTTGGGTTTTGTTTTGGTTTTTTGGGTTTTTTTGGTTTTTTTTTTTTTTTTGCATTTTTATCCTGTTGCAACACACTAGGCAAGCTCTCATTGCCTCCAAAGCCCTCCCAGGCACTCACACCAGCCCCCGGTTGGAGGATAAAGGAGGGGCACCCCTTCTAAGCAAGTCACAGGGAACCTGACATCCACCATCACGTGTGTTTCAATGGCACTGATTTTAAAGGAATTTTTAGACGGGCTCAAATAACAATCTGGAAAAGCCAGACTCCAGAGAACAATGAGAAAATGCAAAGAAGCCAAATATAAAAATCCTGGCACATGCAAAAGAAAAGAAAAAAAAAATCAATTCACTTCCCCAGATTACAACTGGAAATTCCCAGAGGAACAGGTAGATTTTTTTTTTTTTTTTTTTTTGGGAAGAGGAAAAGAGATTATATTTTATGGGAAGAGATACAATAACCATTCTCTTCCCATAAAGCAAGTGATGGAAGATTGTCTCTGCTCCATAGATGCACACTGCACATTCTCGGGATAATACCAACAGGAAATCAATAGGATCTTTTATATGTGAAAAGACATTATCTCTCACAAAAACTTGCCACTCACTGTTAATCTTGGTCCTGAGACAATAAGTAGCCTTTGAATCGAGATCTCTGTTTATTTTTAAGTTATCCTTATTATTTATTTGTTTAGAAATAATCACGTTCAAAGCTTCACCCTTCATTAGGGCCAGAGGGCCTTCAGATAACGCTTCATGACAAGTGTCTCCACCGTGGGCCAGACGCTCTCCAGAAACCTCCCTCCCGGCCGCATCCACTCCGGGTGAACGGCCATATCGTTAGCCACCAAAAGCTTTATCAGGGCATAATTTGGCAGCTGTGACGAGCTCGACGGGATTTATGGGATCTCCTGGTTTTTTGCCTCCATTGATCTGAAATGGAACCAAAGTTAATATTAGCAAAAAGCACTTTGTGCTAGGGTAATTTTCCCATGAAAGGCTTTGGCGACTGGTGGCTTTGAACATCTATCATCCAAGTGCTCTTGGCCAACTCTAGGTCATGAGTTTCATAATACCCAAAAGACTAAATATCCTTGTCTCTCCTCCCGTATGAGAATCTAACCACCATCCTGGTGAACTCTCTCATTTTTCCAAGACACTAATTTAATTGTCACAGGGTATAAACCCCATTAGTATCAGGTTCGGATTTAGCACTGGCTCTGACCTTGTGTTAGCTTCCTGGGGCTGCCCTAACAAAGTGCCAAAAACTAGGTGGCTTAAAGCAACAGAAATTTCTTCTCTCACAGTCAGCAGGCCTGAGCTCTACCTGAGGACCTTGGGGGGGGGGGGGGGGAGGGAGGATCCTTCTCTGTAGCTTCCAGCTTCAATGGCAGACAGATGTCCTTGGTGACCCTAGGCTTGTAGCTACAGGGCTCCAGTCGCACGGCCACCCCTCCCTCTGTCTTCATGTGGTCTTTCCTGGCTGCATGTCTGTGTCCAGGTTTCCCTTTTCCATAAGGACGCCAGTCACATTGGATTAGGACCCACCCTAATGACCTCATCTCAACTTGATGACCTCTTGCCAAGTCATCTTGGTGACCTCAACTTAAAGACCCTATTGCCAAGTAAGGTCACATTGTGAAGTATTAGGGATTGGGACTTCCACGTATCTTTTTTGGAGGGCACAACTCAACCTAAAACAGCCCTCAAGGAATTCATCTCTTATTACACACAGACTAGATAACTTGTCATACGATTGGGTTGAATTAGGGGTTCTTGACCTCTGCACAAGTAACATCGTGTTCGGATAATTCGTTGTCCTGTGTATTGCAGGATATTCAGCAAAATCCCTGGCCTCTACCAACTAGAGGTACAGGTAGCCACCTCCTGCCCCTTTTGATGACCAACAGTGTCTCCTGACCCGGCCGAAGTCCCCTGAGGGGGCAACGTCGCCCTGACAGGACCAATGACTTCAATGAAATGTAAACCAAGCTTATGAAGGTGCTTCATGCAGACTGAACCCTAAAGAGCTGAGGGTAGTTCTGTGTCAATCAAAGAAGAGTCCCTAAAAGAGATGGGTCCTGAGGAGTCCCCTAAACGTCTGCATTCCTTCATTAATGTAACACGCATTTACTGGGCACGGTGAGAAAAGCAGAGGACAAAAGAGATTTTGAAACCCCTGCCTTAAACATCATATATTTTAGCGGGGAGGCTGAAAATAAACAAGATGAATAAAACATATAATATGTTTAGATATTGATGAAAGGGGATGAGCGCAAGACGAAAGCGAGCAAGGAGGACAGGAAGCGTTGGCAGGAGAGGTGCTGGAATTTTCGACAGGGTGGCCTGGGAAGGGCTCACTGAGATATGGGTACACACCTAAGAAGTTGGGGCTGGGGGCTGGGCCGCAAAGATTTGGAGCAAAGACCTTGCAGGCAGGAAGAGGCTTGTGCAACAGGACAGATAAGGCGGGGCTTCCGGGTCCTAGCAAAGACATGCTGGCGCTCCTGGTGACACGAAAAATCAGCGGACATGTGTGTGGAGGGATGACCCCTGGCCCAGCATGGTGGGTGACAGGGCCTGTGGTGAGGTTCTGAGCGCATATCTGAAGGCACAGCTGAGCTTTAGTGGTGGGCCGGAGGTGGCCTGGAAGAGAAAAAAGGGGTCTTTGGCTCCCGCCAATGGAAAAATCGAGGTGGCATTAAGGGGGACGAGAAGTCTGCATAAGGAGCAGGTATGAAGGAAATATCAGAAGCAAGATCAGGAATTACTGGAATGAGAAGACTCGGGTGTTTTACGTGACAAAATTTACCATTTTGACCACCTTTAACGCTACGGCTCTGGGGCACCTGATACGTGTGTTGTGTCTCCATCACCACCATCCATGTCGAGAATGTTTACATCTTCCCCACAGGTACGCTGGACTCCTTAAACACCCCCACTGTTCCCCAGCTCCTGGCAATCACCAGCCTTACTCTGTCTCTGTGAGTTGACTGCTCTAGGAACCTCACGTAAGTGGACTCTCACAGTGTTTGTTCTTTTGCGACCGGCTTACTTCACTCAGCATCACGGATGAACTTCAAGGTGCATCCACATCATAGCGTGTCAGAATCCCCTTCTTGTTTAAGGCCGAACAATATTCCATTGTGTGTATGGCCGTGGACGGACACTTGGCCTTCTTCCACCTTTCCGCCATCGTGAATAACGCTACTCTGAACACGGGCGTACAAATGTCTGTTCGAGTCCCTGCTTTCGGTTCTTTGGGATAGATACCTGGGAGTAGAATGCCTCAATTATATGATAATTCTGTCTACATTTTTTAAGAACTGCCCTATCATTTTCCACAGCAGCTGCACCATTTTACATTCCCATTAGCAGTGTGCAGGAGTCCTTGCCAACACTTGCTGCTTTCTCTTTGTTTGTTTTTTAATAGCCCTACTAAATGGGCTTGAAGTGGTATCATATTGTGATCAGAAGGTTAGTTTTGCCTGTGTTAAGTTTGAAATGCCTATTAGACATCCAAGTAGATACATCAAATTGGATATATGGATCTGGATGTGAGGGGAGAGGTTGGGGTGGCTAGACAGATTTGGGGGTCAGAATCTGTGGGTGGTACTTAAAGCCATGAGCCTGGCTGGGAAAGAAAAAATTATCTGGGTCTGCACTGTCCGGAATAGTAACCACTAGCCAGATGCGGCCATTTAAATGTATATTAATTAAAATTAAGTAAAACTTAAAGTTGACTTACTTAGTTACATCAGCTGCATTTCAAGTACTCGACAGCTACATTTGACTAGTGGCTATTATATTGGACAGTACGGATGTAGAGCATTTCCATCATTGCCAATTCCACTGGACAGCACCGGTATGGGGACTCTGTAACATTTTTTTAAAAAGGGGGTGGGGGGGCGCCTGGGTGGCTCAGTCGGTTAAGCGTCCCACTTCGGCTCAGGTCACGATCTCGCAGTCTGTGAGCTCGAGCCCCGCATCGGGCTCTGTGCCGACAGCTCAGAGCCTGGAGCCTGCTTCAGATTCTGTGTCTCCCTCTCTCTCTGCTCCTCCCCTGCTCTCTCTCTCTCTCTCTCTCTCTCTCTCTCAAAAACAAATAAACATTAAAAATAAATAAATAAAAGAAAAAAGAGGTCCAAGCACTGAGTCACAGGGCACTTCAACACTGAGATCTTCAGTGGAGTGGGGTACAGGTTGGCCTAAAGGTAGGGTTACCTGATGGCCCTCTTTTCCAGGGACAGTCCAGATTGTGCCTGTGGGTCTGAGATGATTAACAGCAGCTCCTTAAATTCTGAAACGCACTCCACTTTGACAATATGGTCACCCTACCTACCCCCCACTCCACGCTTACTTACTCTGCAGTAAGAATTACCAGGTGGCGTCTCCTGTAAAGCAGGGGTGCGGAACTTCAGTGATCCACACAGTCCTTACCTGGGCTCCTCCACCAGTTACCGGGAGCCAGTTAGAGGGCTGGGGATGGTCTGCTTCTCCCCGTGAGTAACCCGCAGAGGAAAAGTCTGTGCCCATCGGAGGCCACGCCTCTGGTACTGACAGGAAGCGGGTGTCAACTCACAGCCCCTGTCCTCAGGGTCATGAGGGCAAGCACAGAGCTTTGGGTCCACTTTCCCCTTCTGTTTGCTGGTTCTGATACGCTAAACCAAAGATGAGTTTAGATTGGCAAAGTTTGGGCTGTGAGATCTCCTGCTAGAATTTCCATCTCACCTGCAGCCTACCCTGTGGGGACCATCTGGTTATTTACAGCAAATCTCACCTTACTCGTTACCATTTACATGCACATGCAAAACTAAGGGAGAGCCTGAAGAGCTAGGAATGTGAGGATCCGAGGCGCTCCCACGTCAGTCACTCCATGTTTCCTTAGCCAGGTGGGCTGGAAAAGGAGAGAAAACCAGGAAGTCATGGGCACACATTCCAAAATCCCCCGTGACATCTTCAGAAGGAATGAAACCCCATGGTTGGCAAAAACAATAGCCCCTGTTCAATTCTGAAGTTTAGATGCGCGTTGGCACCGTTCTAGCTCAACCTTTCGTTTCCATGGAAACCATTCATGATGCCACACACACGGAAATGGGGATTCTGACCAGAGCGAGACAGGAGTAGCAGCCCTGAAAACTAGCTTTCCAGTAAGCCTGTGGCAGAGGGAAGGACAGGAAAAGCCGTGGAGCCGTACTAGAGGGAGAGCAGCACTCTCGGGGGCCCCAGGATGAGCACTGGTAGCCCGAGTAGAGCCCACCGACCCCAGAGTTGGCTCTGATGACCTGGCCGGCTACATGTCCCAGCCCGAATCTGCTTTACTTTTTTCCTCTTCTTTTCTAATGCAAAAAGCGTGTTCTACAGTGGGTGGGAAAGGGCTCTTTGCTGTAACTCAAGCATAGGAAGGTGTGGGACGGAGGGAGCAGAAATCACCCATGGTATCAGTTTCCTGTGGCTACGGTCACAAAGTACCACAAACTGGGGGGGGTTCGAGACTTGAAATTTATTCTCTCACAGTTCTGGAGGCCGAAGTCTGAAATCCGGATATGAGTAGAGCCATGCTCCCTCTGAAGACTCTAGGGGAGAACCCTTCCTACCTCTTGCAGCCTCTGGGGGCTCCTGGCATCCCTTGGCTTGCAGACACGTGGTTCCAGCCTCTGCCTCCGTCTTCACGTGGAGGCACGTGTCTGTGTCTCAAATCTCCCTCTACGTTTTCTCGTAAGAACACCTGCCTTTGGATTTAGGGCTCACCCCAAATCCAGGATGATCTCATTTCGAGATCCTTAATGACATGTGCAAAGACCCTTTTTCCAAGTAAGGTCACATTCACAGGAATGAAGACGTGGACGTACCTTTCTGGGGGCCTCTGTGCCACCCAGCAACACCCACTGTGCCCGGGGAGATGCAAAGATTCACATTCTCGGCCCCGAATTGGCGACCCTGCGGGTCTTGAGGCTTTGGCCAATTTCAGAGGAATGCCATGACCAGTTCCTATCATTCTGAGACCCGGCCCGGCGGGGAAGCTGCGTCGTTGCCATGGTGATCCCACACCTTGAAACTTTTGTCCTTTTGCATTGTTCGCAAGGAACTAATTACTGAAGCTTCGTTGGAAGCACAGGAATGTGAGAGGTGGAGTGTTTCTGCAGGAAAGTCATTGCTCAGAGTGGAGACCTTCCTCTCCCCTCATCAGACAAGCAGAATCTGTGACATTCTTTGGATTTTTCCCAGACGACCGTTGTACTAGGCTCAGTCACAACGTTGAACATAATCAGGCACATCGTAATCGGATGCATCTGGGAGTGAGGAGAACAGCCCAGTGGGAAGGGGAAATAAATGCTCCTCCTCACCCTCACCACGTCCCACCCCGCCAGTGCAAAAGAGATTCTGAAAACGTTCGACCCCCCAGAAATGCGGGTGGTCACAGGGACGGGAAGGGAAAAGCCTCTGCATGAACATGATTCATACAACTCTGCCAGGCACGGAGCAGAAGGGCCAGGCAGCGGGTGAAAGCCCGCTTCTCCGGGGAACTGCACCAACTTGGAGAAGTTGTTGTTTACCCTTCCTGCGGTTTTCGCGCAGGCGAGCTTGTAAAAATGAAGATTTGGGGGGATTCGTCAGGGTTTCAGCCCGGATAGAATTTTGGCAAAAGGTCCTGTGGGTAATTTCCTTTCTCATGAACTCTTTCAATGCATCCGTCCCCTTCTGGATTCAGCGTCCTGCCGGGGGGAGCGTGCTGGGGCTTGAACACATGGCCCCAGTGAGCCCTGGAGAGCCTACCAGATAGGAGGATGCGGAGGAAAACCCCCTCCTTCTTTTTTTAAAATTTTTTTTTTTTTCAAAACCCCCTCCTTCTTAATGGTGTTTCACAGCAGAGGCAATTCTCGCTCCTATAACACCACACTCCAGACCAAGATCAGCATACTAGTGAGGAGTCAGGAGTAGGAAAGCAAAGTCGAGGTGGTCTGGCAACTTTACGTTATCTTTACGGAAGGAGGTTATGCATTTTTGAGAGCACAGAACGACTAAATACATTGTCCACAAAAATAGAAAAACAGCCCCGCCTCTGGACAAGCGAGGGCTGCAGCTGCCATTTTCCTGAAACGTCTCCCCCTCCGTTCCAAACCTTCAAGAACAATTTTCTTTGCCCACTTGTGCCGATCGGGACCACAGGTCTGCCCTCTGCTGGTTAAGGGACATTCGAGCAGCGTTCCGACTGGGAAGGGGATGATGTTGGGTCCCTTAGCCACCTGCCTGGCCAGGGGATGCAAGGTGTCCTCACTCGCAGACACTTCATGTTGGAGTCAGAGCTGTTAAGTGGGCAAGAGAACATTCCCCGCCCTCGCGGGTCCCTGATAACATCTTCACACACCACGTGTCCGAGGGAAGGAGAAGACAAAACTGACGTCACCACACGTACGGCTCAAGGTCCTCTGAAACATCATTATACAAATCAGTCTAAAAGCGAAATAACGATTGAACGTAAAGGCAGTCCTAAAAGGAGACAGACCTGCGTCTGAATCCGTTTTGAGGTTTACGAGCTCTGAGGGCTGGGACAAGAACCTGCCTGAGCCCAGCTGCCTCCTCTGTCAAGTGAAGCTATCAGTAATTACATTGGAAAATTAAATGAGAGGAATCCGTTAGCACAGTGTCTGGCACATGGCAAATATTCTATAAATGGTAGTTTAAATATTTTCCTTTTTCAATCCATTTAATTCTAGAAGCTGGAAAATCTTTCTCCTGCGCGCGGAAAGTAGGAGAAGCCGATGTCAGAGAAGAGGGGTTCATGACCTTGTGGTTCATGACCAGTGTCCTCACCTCTAACCCAGAGTTCTTGACTAGGGTGATTTTGTCCCCTAAGGGACTTCTGGCAATATCTGGAGACATTTTTGGTTGTTGTGGCTGGGGAGGGGTACTACCGGCATCGAGGGGGTAGAGGTCAGGGTAGTGCTAAGCTCCTTACAGCGCACAGGACAGCCCCATAATTACCCAGCACCAAATGCTGATAGCACTGAGGTTGGACACCCTGCTCTGACCTTTCTAGAAGCGTCTTGAGTTTTATTTTTTTTAACGTTTTTTTTTTTCTGAGGGGGGGGCACGTGAGCAGGAGAGGGGCAGAGAGAGAGGGAGACAGAATCCGAAGCAGGCTCCAGGCTCTGAGCTGTCAGCACAGAGCCCGACGCGGGCTCGAACTCACAAACCGTGAGATCATGACCTGAGCCAAAGTCGGACACTCAACCGACTGAGCCACCCGGGCGCCCCTGAGTTCTAGAACTTTTAATCTCTGGCAGGCAACATTTCTGCTAACTGCTTGGCTTTCCTGACAACAGTGGAATCAAGAATCAAGGATAAAATCTTCTGGATTTAAAAGCCACCCAAAGTCAAGAGATCAAGACTCCCAATATATTTTTTAAAAATTTTTAACTGTAATAAAATACACATAACATAAAATTTACCACCTAAACCATTTTTTGTCATTTATTTGTTTATTTTGAGAGAGAGCGAGAGCAGGGGAGGGGAAGAGAGAGAGAAGGAGAGAATCTCAAGCAGGCTCTGTGACGGTGCGGAGCCCTAGGGGGGGCTCGAACTCATGAACCATGAGATCGTGACCTGAGCTGAAATCAAGAGTCAGATGCTCAACTGACCAAACCACCCAGGTGCCCCCACCTAAAGCATTTTTAAGTGTACCGATCAATAGAGTAAGTACATTTACGTTGTTGTGTGACCAATCTCCAGAGCGCTTTCCATCTTGCAAAACTGAAACTCTATAACTCTACACCCATTAAACGACTCCTCATCTCCCCTCCCTACAAGGACTCCTGCTATCTCTGTAAGATAAAATACTCATGTGTGTTTTTTTTAATGACCTACAGCAGCCATCCACGCACTGTAAGAGGATCTAGCCTAAGCAGACACAAATCCCAAGAATGCCAGAGACAACTTGGAAAGTGCCTTCTTCCTTGGTATCATTGAGCTGCTGATCTATCTACTTCTGGAACCCCCTGGCTGCTTGCTAGATAATAACTTCTGTTTCAGGGAGAAAACATGTAAAAACAAATTAAAATAACCAGCCAACCAACAAAATACCCATAGGTTTTTCTTCGAAGTTGGCACTTAATTTAAAAGAAGACATCTCTTTGGGGCACCTGGGTGGTTCAGTCAGTTGAGTGTCCAACTCTTGATTTCGGCTCAGGTCATGATCCCAGGGTCTTGAGATTGAGCCCCACGTTGGGCTCTGTGCTGAGCATGGAACCTGCTTGAGGTTCTCTCTTTCTCTCTCCCTCTGCCCCTCTCCCCCACTTGTGCTCTCTCTCTCAAAAAAGCAAATAAGTTTAAAAAGAAGACATTTCTTCAAACCCGGCGTGACTCTATGGTCAAAGCAGGTCCCCTCTGTGACAAAGCCACCTCCACCTGTCTCTCCTTGGGGTTCCCAAGAAACGACGGGTAAGGGAGCTGGGCAGCTTATCACACTACAGAACCACGTATTTCCTGAGATCAGGGATGTTTGTGAAGAAGGCTGACCGACCCCAATGCAGAAAGGCTTAGAGTTTCCCTTGGCTCTCTGCTAGGCTCCGGGGGTCCCTGGCACCTCAGCCTGAGCTCTGTCGCCCTGCCTATCAGTGGATGAAAACATCTCTCTGCTTCCCCACTTCCATCATCTTTTGCTTTGAGCTCTCTTTCCTCTTGGTTTCAGTGCACGTTAAATACACGCATGTACGTTAAGCTCTTATTACATGCAGACACACAACGCTGTTGGAAATAAAATACAAACTATTTCAAGCACTTGCCTCCAGAGCTTACAGTCTAACAGAGGAAATAAACGTGTAAATGATGGAAATTTGTCAGTGGAATATAAGTGGTACGAATGGACATTACGTTGTACAAAAGGACTGAGATTAAACCTGATGAGACACAGATAGGAGGTTGTCTTTGCTCCCTCCAGACATCCCAATGAAAGGATAACAAAGGAACTAAGTATAAATACACATGGACACAATGCATGTAAGAGACAACGTTGGACAAAAGATGCGACAAAAATTTGGAAGACGGGGGCGCCTGGGTGGCGCAGTCGGTTAAGCGTCCAACTTCAGCCAGGTCACGATCTCGCGGTCCGTGAGTTCGAGCCCCGCGTCAGGCTCTGGGCTGATGGCTCAGAGCCTGGAGCCTGTTTAGGATTCTGTGTCTCCCTCTCTCTCTGCCCCTCCCCCGTTCATGCTCTGTCTCTCTCTGTCCCAAAAATAAATAAACGTTGAAAAAAAAAAATTTGGAAGACGGAAAATGGAGGGGCCCTTTGTAACAAACTTGGGTTACAGCTTTCTCCACTTGGCTAAATGCTTGTGAGGTCAGGGAAGACAACTGAAAAGTGGGCTGGTTTGTGCTACAGGATCCAGGAGCGATTCAGGAATTGGAGGCTGGACATGCGTGTTGCTAGTCTATGTGCAGATAGTTTAGAACCCCAAATCTTTCCCCAATCTAGCCAGTCAGGCAACTACAGCCCCACCTGCACCCTGTAGGGGGCTTATTATCTGCTGAGGCTCGACAGGAAAGGCCCTGGAGTCTCGACAACAAAGCAAAGCTAGATAGCAGATATTGTAATGAAATGCTATTCCCGTCCCCCTTCCTACAGAGCTTTTACCTACCCCAGGCAGAGGGAAAAGTAGGACTCCTCCCTGGGAAAACCAATACACCCAAGAGAAAAGACCTACAGATCTGACATGTGGGGGACCTTACCTGACAACTCTCTAAGAGCCCCCCTGGAGAGTAGTCTTGAACATGTACACGGGGCTCCCATGAATAGACAGCCAAGGATCACCGGAGTTTTGAGAAAAGTCCCTTCCACCCACCCACACATACACACAAAGGCCAAAACAAACAGGGGGAAAAATAACTAGGAGGAAATACAAAAAGTGAAAAGGTAGAATAAAACTTAAATATGTTCTCAGAAATACAAGAGAACAAGTTGCATATACAAACCTATTTTAAAGATAAAATAATCAAAGAACAAGAAAGAGCTCTGGAAAATTTAAAAATTTTTTTTAACGTTTACTTATTTTTGAGAGCAAGAGACAGAGACACACACAGAGTGTGAGCGGGGGAGGGGCAGAGAGAGAAGGAGACACAGAATCTGAAATAGGCTCCAGGCTCTGAGCTGTCAGCACAGAGCTTGACACAGGGCTCAAACGCATGAACCACGAGATCATGACCTGAGCCAAAGTCAGACGCTTAACTGACTGAGCCACCCAGGTGCCCCTGGAAATTTTTAAAAAATATATTATGACAAGTATTTTTCAAAAATCAATAGAAGAACTGATAGATATAGTTGCATCTCCAACAAAGACTAAAAGAACAAAAGGATGGAAATAAAAGCATGTGGGAATCAGTCCAAGAGGTCTGGCATCACAATAAACATAGCTCCAATAAGAATAAACCAAAAAAACCAATTAAGTGGAATTAAGTTATCAGTCTAAGATATTTCTCCAGATATATCAGATATATCCAGATATATCAGTCTAAGATATTTCTGACTGAGTGACTCGGTCAGTTAAGTGTCCAACTCTTGATTTCAGTTCAGGTCATGATCTCACTGTTCGTGAGTTCGAGCCCCATGTTGGGTTCTGTGCTGAGTGTGGAGCCTGCTTTAGATTCTCTCTCTCCCTCTGCCCCTCCCCCCTCTCAAAACAAACAAACAAACAAACGAATATATTTCTCCAATGGACAGAAATGAACCCACTGAATGCATAGCACAATCCATTTTAGAAGATCTATACAAGGTACATCATCATGTAATTTCAGAAAACCAGGAATAAAAACAATGTTTCCAAAGAAAGAAGAAAAAAAAAAACAGTTACAAAGCCATAGGAACTAGAACAGGGTCCATCTTATTGCCAGCAACATTGGGAAACTGAGGTTGTAAACCAATGCCTTCAAAATTATGAGGAAAAATCTTTAGAACCTAGACTTTTGTACCCAGTCAAACTATCCACCTAGCAAACTCACTATCAAATATAAAGGTAGGATAAGGGTATCCAAGTTCTCAAAAACCTGGAAAGATTTACTCCATTAAAAACAAGGAGGGGTGCCCGGGTGGCTGAGTCGGTTAAACGTCCGACCTCGGCTCAGGTCATGATCTCATCGTTCATGGGTTCGAGCCCTGCATCAGGCTTATGCAGACAGCACAGAACCTGGAGCCTGCTTTGGATTCTGTGTGTGTGCCTCTCTGTACCTTCCCCTGCTCATGCTCTGTCTCTCTCTTTCAAAAATAAACATTAAAAAAAGGGGGGGAAATGAAACAAACAAATAGGAAATAGGGCATTCAGGAACAGGGGTGCCAACAGTGAAGACAGGGAATGGGTCATCCTACAGTGACAGTCTAGGGAAGATGCAAGATGACAGCTGTGGGACAGGCTGTATGTTCCATATATAAAATTCTAGAAAATGCAGACTAATCTACAATGATAAGTAGCGGATTGGCAGTTCATCATCTTATTTACTGTAATGGATTCACAGGCACATACATGTGTCAAACTCATAAAATTTTTCACTTTAAACATGCGCGTTTTATTGCACGTCAACTATACTCCAATAAAGTAGCAAAAAAAATTTTTTAGGAAAATGAGAGAAGTATAGAGAAGTAGAAGACTGGTCATGGAGGACTACCCACAAAGAAGCCATAGAGACAAAAAGAAGGAAGATACAAAAGAGAATAAAAAGCGTACAGAATACACTGAGAGGGTCTAACACACTTAATTGAGATCCCCAAAGAAACAAGAGAATCATGTCACGGCAGTAATCCCAGACATCTAAAGGAAGTGAAACCGTATTGGGAACAATGTGCTGGAAAACAAAAGAACTGTCAAACTAGATTCCTCTACCCCGAGCGGAAAAAAAAAAATCCCTTAATATTAATAAAGACAGATAAAGATCTTTTCAGATAAACAAAAGTTGAGAGCATTGTTCAACAGCAGACCCCATACTCAAAAAAATTCCACACGGTGTTTGTTTAAGCTGTAGGTCAATGACCCTTCATGGAAGCTCAGAGATGCAAGAAACGTTCAGAACCAAGTTCAAGAATGGTTCAGAGATTTAAAAAAAATTTTTTCTGGCTAGAACCAAAGCTCCATGAAGAAAGTCAGGAGCTATAAGGCTGAAAGATGGGTGAACCTAGATCACACGGGTCCTGAATACCAGCAGGAGGAAGTAAGGACGATGGATACAGAGCAACATGGAGGTCGAGAGAGAGAGAGAAAGCGGAGCAGTGGAGGATGGAGAGCTTATAATGAAAAAGAAGGCAACGCCGTTAATGCTGCCTGGGGTCCAGGCCAATGGCGAGGAAACAGATGCCATTGGCTCTGGGGCTCAAGAAGTCACTGGAAACTTTGAGGAGGGAATTCCAGTGAAGGATGGGAATGAGGGTCTGATGGCAAGAAGGGGAAGAGTGAGCAGAAAGGAAGCAGAGGCAGCAGGCACCTCCTCTACGTGGAGGTCTAAGAAAGACTTAGGTCTACTTCTCCGAAGTAGAACTTTTTGTTACTCCCTCCAAACCCTGCCGCTTCCCTAGCTTCCTCGGGAGCACAGATGGCCTCACCCCCTGGCACCGCAAACCAAAATGGAGGAGTAACTACCGACCGATTGCGCTCTTCCACCCCCACCCCCTCCAGACCCAACCTATCGTCACTTCCTGTTGACCCCAGTGCAACCAGTGGTCCATGCTTGCCAGCCCCGTGCAGCCCCGTCTGTCTTAGTGCAAGCCCACCTCCCTCTCTTTCCAGAACACTGTGATAGCCTCTAACAGGGGAGGAGGGGAGGGGCTGCTTCCATTCTTGCTCCCTCTAGCCTCATCCCCCTGGAATAATCCTTTGGAGGGGGGATGGAAATAGGACCATGTCACCTCCCTGCTTAAAATCCTTCCATGCTCCCCATCGTGGTTGGAATAAAATTTGAATTCTTGAACACTGCCCTCCATGAGCCCTAACCGAGCTTCTCTAACACCTTTTCCTACCGCTTCCTCCCCCCCCCCCCCCCCGCCCCCACCTGATATGCTTCATGCTCAGTGAACGATCAGTCTTATGCTTCACCCTCCCTGTTCCTGGAGCACATCAAACTTCTTCCTGTCTCTGAGCCTTTGCACCAGAACGTTCTTCCCCGAGGTCTTGCAAGCTGGATCCTTCCCGTCATTCAGTTCAAAATTACCTCCTCAGATAGATCTTTCATAACCAACCAACTTAACGTGAACTCCTCCCACCTGCGATGTCCCACCGTTACATCAGTGTGTTTTATTTTCCATACAGCACTCAGCATCTGAAATTATCTTGTTATTAAGTAACTGGTTATTGTCTCCACTTCCCCGCCCGGTCCCCTTGGAGGGTTAATTCCACTAAAACAGAAAACATGTCCTTCTCGTGAATTGCTGAACCGCCAGTGCCCTTTCCTGGATGTTGCCTTCCAACTTAAAGATAAGCTGAGGAGACACTGTGGGGGAATTCACAGAGGCTTAATAAGAGGTGAATGCAATAGGTTTACCAAGTAACACTGGGGGCTCGTTGAAGTCAGATAGCATCAACTGTGTGTTTTCCAAGACTTTCCCCAGCTACTCCCGACAGCCCGGGAGAAGCACAAAAAGGTAGAGAACCAACCGGAGAATGGATGTGGTGGACAGAGCCAAAGGTCAAAGGATTTTTGATATCGCTGAATGACCAAGAAAGCAGCTCGGAAAGGACCCCAGCTGAGTGCTGATGGATTAGGATGGATTAACACACAGGGACCAGGGACCTAAAGTTGCAAACGGCAGGGAAACCGGTACCCTCAGCACAATGGATGGATCACCTTGCAGGTGAAATGCTGAGTTCCAAAGGCAGGAGCTCTGAATCGGAGACTGGGGAGATGCACACTTCGTCGGGATGGTGAGGTCTAAACCTGGTGAGCCGTGACCCCACCTCCCCACCCCCTGTCCGTCCCTGCACTGCTGCCAGACCCTCCCCCCCACCCCAGGCTGCCTCTGGGGTGTGGGACTGTCTCAGTTCTTGCAGGAGTGGCCCTTCCTCTGGCTGACTCAACCCTTCTGCAATTGTCATCTTGGCTAAAGATGTAAATGACACGTCCCTGAAATGCTAAGGGGGGAGATACCATCAAGAAAATTTAATCCTTGAGTGCCTGCAGACTTTCCCTTCTTTTCTTTAGCTAAGGAATATTTTCCCCCTAACTCCTCTTAACAGGGTTATCAGAGTTCAGGAGGAAAAGAGAGAACAGGCTATGAATGGCAGACAGGCACTGAGTCCCAATCTGGACTCAGTGACAAGAGAATAATAAAAAAGATTAGAGGTAATTTTTCCTCCTGAATTATAGAGAAAGGGTGTGGACCCAGACCAGCTGTGCAGGGTTGGGTCAGGCTGCTAACCTCATCTCTCAGGAGTCCTACTCAGGAAAAGGGAGAAGGAGTGAAGGGGTTCCAGTTGGGGGATGCCGCGAGTAGGAAGTAAAATTACAGGGCTCCCAGTCCAAATGAATTTCAGACACACAATGGTTTTTTTTAGTATATGCATACGCCCCATGCAATATTAGTATACTTATCCTAATAATTATTCACTGCATATCTGAAATTCAAATCTAACTGAGTCCTGTATTTAGTGCTAGAAAGGAGGGCCCCAGCACTAGATAGAGCCATTAAACAGAGGAAGCTTCCCGATAGGCAGTCCTGGGAAGGCCACATGTTCCGGGTCATTCTGAATACGAATGGTGGTAAAGGTTAGGGGCGCCTGGGTGGCTCAGTCGGTTAAGCATCCGACTTCGGCTCAGGTCATGATCTCACGGTCTGTGAGTTCGAGCCCTGCGTTGGGCTCTGTGCTGACAGCTCAGAGCCTGGAGCCTGCTTCAGATTCTGTGTCTCCCTCTCTGTCTCTCTGCCCCTCCCCTGCTCATGCTCTGTCTCTGTCTCAAAAATAAATAAAAAACATTAAAAAAAATTAAAAATAAAAAACAAATGGTGGTGAAGGTCAAGGTTTTTATGTTTTCTATTTAAAGCTAAGAGAATTTGGGGCGCCTGGGTGACTCAGTCAGTCAAGCATCCAACTTCGGCTTAGGTCATGATCTCGCAGTCTGTGAGTTCAAGCCCCGCGTCGGGCTCTGTGCTGACAGCTCAGAGCCTGGAGCCTGCCTCAGATTCTGTGTCTCCCTGTCTCTGCCCCTTCCCCACTCATTCTCTGTCTCTCTCTGTCTCTCAAAAATGAATAAATGTTAAAAAAAATGTTTTTTTAAACATAGCTAAGAGAATTCAAAAATGATTATATATACATATATAATACATAGACATGTATATATAAATATATTACATAAGTATACCAGGCTGGGCTTTGCAGCTAAATTACAAACTGGTTTGTGGCTTTACCCAATAAAGAGAAAACAAAAATGCAAGGCAGTGGGGCATCTGGGTGACTCAGGCAAGTGCCTGACTCTTTAAAAAAAAACCCGATGGGGCACCTGGGTGGCTCGGTCGGTTAAGTGTCCGACTTCAGCTCAGGTCATGCTCTCGCCGTCCGTGAGTTTGAGCCCCGCATTGGATCTGTGCTGACAGCTTCAGAGCCTGGAGCCTGCTTTGGATTCTGTGTCTCCTCCTCTCTCTGCCTCTCCCCTGCTCATGCTCTGTCTCTCTCTGTCTCTCAGTAATAAATAAATGTTAAAAAAATTTAAAAACAAAAACAAAAAAACATGAGGTCGTGACCTGAGCCAAAACCAAGAGTCAGACACTTCACGGACTCAGCCACCCAGGTGCACCTCAAATGCCTCACTCTTGATTTCAGCTCAGGCCATCATCTCACAGTTCGAGTTTGAGCCTTGCATCAGCACTCTCAGCATGGAGCCCACTCGGGATTCTCTCTCTCTCTGCTCCTCCCCCACTTGCTCTCTCTGTCTCTGTCTCATATATAAATAAATAAAGTTTAAAAAATGCAAGGCAATGAGTTAATGTGGCTGAGTTTCGTCCGTCGCTCTGGCACGAGTAACGGTTGAATGGGTGTGGTAACTTATCAATTTGTACTGTTCCTGGTTTCCATTATTTTGCCCATCAGAGATTAGGGTTTTTGGAGGGAGAAACAAAACAGCCAACCTCCGAAATAAATTTACTCTCAGGCCTGTGGTGTATCTAAGTTATTTTCCATTTGTCACAACCACTTTCCAAGTAACCATACTACAAAGCATCATGGGCCCGAGAGAGGACAAACACAGAGCATCCCTGAGTCACTATTTATTTTGTTCGGGTGATGATAAAAACCAGGTCATCCTCAATCATAGAAACGCAGACCTGAACGTTCTGAAACATATGTTAGGTTCTGTTTATATAATTCCTAGAGGCGGTGTTTTCCAAAGCAGAAGAAGGATAGCAAGGAATTTCTCTACCCAACTGAGCATTATGGCCCAATTAACGTCTACAAACCTAAGGAAAAAAGGAATGTCTCAACATTGTAGTTTTTTCCCCCCAGCCTCTCTGTAAGAAATTCTTAAAGACCAGCAAATGTCAGCAAGCAGCTTAGCCCTAATCACTGTTCGGCAAAGGAGAAAAAAGAAAGACCGTACAAAATTGCTGTGATAGCTTGCGGAACGTGAGGGTCTGCGGAAGCTATTGCGGAGAAGCCTCACACAGCTAGAGAAACAGCTCTTCCTTTGCAACCCCGGGCAGAGGTCGGCTCCAGACTGACTCAATAAACCTGCCTCAGCACACCTATGTGTCTCAATGCCAAAAGATCCTGAGAGGGGTGGGCAACTTGGAAGGGACCACACACAGGCCCAGATGGTGAACATCTGGCCAAAAATTAGAAAGAGAAAGAAATCAACCTCTCAAATCCACAGACAGGTGTTTGGGGCTTCCCAGGGGACCTGCTTAGGAAGGGCAACAGGGATGGTTCTAAACTGATCCTTAGTTAAGGAACAACACACATTCCTGAGAAATAATGAGGAATGGATACAGGTCAGCATGAACCAAACAGGTGGCAAGAGTATGGGAGCTCTGCTGTCCACCTTCTCTTGATAATTGCATCCTTTCGAAGACATTTAAATTATTTAGATGATTGTAACCGAGACGTCTTTAATAATGCACCAAACAGCAGGCACCAGGTTGAAATCAATTAGACTCCACCGCTAAATTATAAGGTAGAAATTTACAAGAGGACGGCTCTGGGATAGGGACTGAAGGTATATATGCCTGCCAGAGACAATTATGTTAGGAACCAAATGGGTATTGTCTCGTCAGTTAAGAAGCAGAAAAAATGGTCAGGTGCTCCTAAATATAGGGCAATAATAAAAAACGATAATGAGGAGGCTGGTCCCCTGGGCAGGGTTCTGGACGGCCGCGAGAAAAGACAAAGAACAACGGAGGCAGGAGCCAATCCCGTTCTGGGGGTTTCCTGTGCAAAGACGAGCCAGCAAGTGGGGCCTCGAGGAGTCTCGGGCCGGGGTGGCCTCACGGGGGTGGCCTCGGTGGGGCTGTTTGGGACAGGATGCTCGCCGCACTGGTAGCCGGCGGGAGGAGGGGGTGGTGAGACAAGGGAGAGGTCGTGGGGCACACAGGGAGTCCCCAGGTGTGACCGCAACGTCCCGGTCCGGTCCCCGCTGAGCCGGGCTGGCTTCAGGATCGCGAGCAGCACGTGGCTGGCCCCCGGCGCCGCATCCCGCCCTCAGCCGCGCGGGGGCGCAGGGCGCAGGCGCGCTGCCGCAACGCGCGGGCGGCGGCGACGCCACTCCGGTCCGCCAGGGGCCGCTGTGGCGCAGGCGGGCTGGCCCGCGTTGCTGGGGCCGCGGCTCGCCGGTCCCTCTTGGGCACGGCCTTGCCGGTTTGGCGGGGTGAAAGGTTGCGAAGATGGCGACGGCCTTGAGCGAGGAGGAGCTGGACAATGAAGACTATTACTCGTTGCTGAACGTGCGCAGGGAGGTGAGGCCTGCGGCGGGACGCCGTCTGGGCGGAGGCCGCGCCCGGTGGCTCGGGAGGGCCGGGCTGGCGGCCACCGCTCCGTCCCCGCCACGGGCGGCCGGGACCCGGCGGGGGAGGCCGCGTGACCCCGTCCGACATGCGCGACCGGCCGCCGACCGAGCGGTCCCCACTGCCCCGACCCTTGCACTGGGGGTGTCCCGCCGGCCTCTGCCCCTGCTCTCGGCGGCCGGGGCGCCGCGTCCTGGCAAGGCCAGAGGCCCCGGTACCCGCAGGAGGAAGAAGGCTCCCCGAGGTGGAGGCTCTTGGAGTGGGGTTCCCGGCCCTCCAGGACCCGGTGCCTCGTCCGGCTCACAAACTCACCTTGGCTGAGGGGCTAGGTCATCGCCCCCGGCCGGCAGAATGGGAAACTGAGTCTCAGGCACCAAGGTCAAAGCCACCAGCAAACCTTCCCACGGGGGTCTGTCCGGTTCCCGAGTATCCATGGGGACGTCCGGCTTCTGAAGTGAATTCAGGCCCCGAGGCACGTGGCTTGTGTCCTCCTGTCCCCTGAGCTGCTGTCCCGAAATTGAAGGAAGAGCCTCCCGTACCTACAGCCTCAGTTCGGAGGCCTCAGTTTAGGAAGAAGCCGTAAAGCCAGGAAAAGCAGGCGGTGCCCCAAGCACGGCCTCAGCACGCGCGCCGCTTTCCACACGCCGAGTGTTTGCACCCTGTTTCCTCACCCAGTAAGAGATAGGGTCTCACGCTGTGCCTGGCACGTAGTAGGGGCCCAGGAAGTTTCATTTCTTGTTGACCAGCCCCGTTGACATCAGCGTGAAGGGCAGGAAGGCTTCCAAGGTCAGGTCATAAGGTGGATCTTTTATCTCTAAGCTGCCGGGTTCGGTCTTCCCAGCCCTGCTAGAGAACCGTTAATTCCCTCTCATTTTTCCCAGCGATCGTAATTAGCCAAGTTTGACAAAGTTCTAGACAAAACCAGTCAAATGTGTGTCGTGCGTAAATGTTGGTGTGCATCGTGTCTGTCGGTAATAGCCAACATTTTTTGAGTACTGCTTTTGTGCAGAGCCCCGTGCGAGTGAACACTTTATGTTACATTATCTTGTTCATTTCTCACCCCAGCCCCTAAGGGAAATGTTATGATAATCCTTGACTTACAGCTCAGAAAACTGAGGCAGAGAGAGGTTAAGTGACTTGCCCAGAGTCACATCAGTAGAAAGTGCGAGAGCCTGAATTCATCCCTGGGAAGTCCGGGCGGAGCTTCCGCTCTGCTGTCATAACTAGTCAGACTACAGAGCTGCTAGTTCTGGTACTGTGAGCTTGGGCACCCACATAAAAATCCCCCAAATGTGTTAGCCACCATGCATTATGAACAATGAACTGTCTGGGGGGAACTGCAAGTCATGTTATCATCTGCCATAGGCACCTGGAGGTTCTCATAAGTCATAAACAGTAAAGCTTGGGGTGAATCACTTCTTTGGCCTTGGGTTTCTTTCCCTTTGAATGAAGCTGTTTGGCTAGTTACTAAGTTTTCTCCAGTTCTTAGAAGCAAAGCAGTATATGAAACCAGCTTTTCTGAAACCAGCCTTTCTTACCACTGGTTTATAGTCGGCCTTATCAGTAATTGAGCAACAATGTATCCCATTTTCCAGGCTTACTGAATCTTAGGCAGCTGCAGTTGATCAAAAAGATCTAGAATAATAGACTTGGCCAGAGTCTTTGGTGAGCATTTGTCAGAGGTATACCTTAAAAATGCTGGGGTCTTAGGACTTGTCATTGTTATTGGACTGATGAGTGGGAGCCAAATATTTATTTCTTAAAAAAAAAAAAAAAAGTCTTATCTCTCCCAATGAGTTGAGGCACTTTTCATATTTATGGCTGTAGGTGAAATTCCTGTGAAACATGTTCTCTTGCTAGTAGAGTCACTTTGTGTTCCCTGTGTCCACAAGCTCTGTGTAAAATGTTACCAAGTGTGCAGATTTTATCTCTGAAGATTCTACTGGAAGAGAAGCTCTGAAGGTGATCTCTGGACTTGATATTTACTAGGATTTGTTTTGTGAAATCAGAAATCAACCTGAAGTTGAAATAGCATGATTTCGTTGGAGAGTTAGAGGAAAATAGAAGTAATCTGAACTCTTACATGTGTGGTTGGAAGGAGACAATAACACCTGTTTATTTGCTGTCAGTTCTGCAGCTTGACGCCATTTAAATATACCTGCAGGAGGCAAGGTCCTCTTCCCACCAGTTATTCAGAGTACCTTCCAGAGAGTACCTTCAACACTCTGTGTTCAGGAAGTTCAGAGACTTTTCCCTAGAAACCTCAAATGGAAGCAACCTGACCCAAAACCGGGGAATTCTATTTAAAATTTGAAAAATTACAAGCCTGATACATAGTTAAAATTGGAGTAATACAGAAATGTCAGAAACCAGCTTACAAATCTCTTTTTCCAGGTTTTAAACTTCAAAATATCCACTTGTATTTCAGAGAGTGAAGCAGGCAGCTAGACAGGACCAGATTCTTCTCTAAACAAGACTTCTGTGATCTTTTATTTTTTTAATTTTTTTTTGTAACGTTTTATTTATTTTTGAGACAGAGAGAGACAGAGCATGAGCAGGGGAGGGTCAGAGAGAGAGGGAGACACAGAATCCGAAACAGGCTCCAGGCTCTGAGCTGTCAGCCCAGAGCCCGATGCGGGTCTCGAACTCACGGACCGCGAGATCATGACCTGAGCCGAAGTCGGACGCCCAACCGACTGAGCCACCCAGGCGCCCCAAGACTTCTGTGATCTTTAATGATTCCCTTTTCTCCAGTGTTCTGGATTTCCTGTTTGCAGAGTAGAGCCATTATCACACTGAGGAGGGAGTAATTTATCATTAACCCGGCACTCTGAAACCAGATTGGCATCTCTGGTTTAGTGTAGTCAAATGTGGCATCATGTGCCTAAAATCTAACTGATCTGAGGTTTCTGGGATGACTTTCCAGGACTTAATTTGGAGAAAGAATTCCTGACCAATCAGTGAACTTTTCTTGATCTTTATACATTTTATACACATTTTAACTGACACATTCTACACTGAATTTATGCCTTTTTTTTAAGCTGAATTTATTTCTAAGTAAATGACTGAAATTCCTGCTTTATCAATGTGGCATTACCATTAAAAGAAGCTCTGTCATTTTTACGCATGCCTTTCAGCAGTGTTCCTAACCCATTTTAAGATCTTTGATCCCAATCAATTTAGCTTTCAAGGGGCTAATCTCCTTCTCAAGTTTTAAACACTTTTTAAAAAGACAGTTAAGGAAAAAAATAAACTTAGGTGAAAAGGTTTTTTTTCCTTGCTAATCCACCCATGGAGGTCAGTCTTCTACACTAGCCTTGAAACTAGAATTGCAAAACTGTCACCTACCAATAAAAAGTTTCCCCGGAGTCCCTGCACTTTTTTTCGTTCCCTGGTTTAGAGCACGCTGTTCTTTCCAAAGTTTTTGGTTGTCTGGGTTTCTCTGGCTGGAGATGAGAGTCACAGAGTGGGGCTAAACATTCAACTTTGGACTGCAGGTGGGAAGAAAGGGCTAGAGCAGGAGAGGAAGGTTTACTGGCCACTGTCCGGATTGACCTAGAGGGATGTCACGCAACCCAACAGGATGGCTTGGCTGGCCGTCTAGAAAGTGGAGTGTGGTGGTGTGGGCTCAGCCAGGCGCACACTCCAGTCCCCGAAGCAGGGAGGTGTTGTTTACTCATCCGTTGCTTATCTAACTTTGTGATGAGCAGCTAATTTAGTCTTAAGGAGGGATATCAAGATAGGTCTGAGAAGGTTGTTCCTATGTTCAAAGTTACCATACTTTGTAATTGTGACTCTGCTTAAAACGTGTGCATTCAGGAAGTAGTGTTAAGCCTTGGTTGTCCAAAAACCTGTCTTATCCACATGATCACATCCCTAAGGTCACCTGTAAGGGGCTGAGGAGGAAGGTCATTAGAAACTGGAGTCTCAGCCCACATTGCCCCTGGGTGACAAGTCATTTAACCTCTTTTTTTTTTTTTTTTTTTTAGCAAGTCATTTAATCTCTTAAAGTGTCCCATTTACTCATGTGCTATAGTACTTCAGAGTTATTGAGAGAGTAGAAAGAGGCAACACTGTGGCTTTGCAGCCAGAATGTCCTGTGTTCGAATCCCCATTTTACTATTGGCAGGAGCGGGTTCCTGCCTCTGGGCCAATAGTTTACTCTTCCTGCTTCCCATTTTCTTTGATGTTGAAATGTAGGTGACAGGCAATAATTTATTAGGAACTTACTGTGAGCCAGCCTGCTGTATACTGGAGCTTGGCAAGGTAATGAGGATATGCATACAGTGCCTTTGTACAGGTGGATGTTCATTTAATATTTATTGTTATTTCTTGAATTTTGATAAAGCATGAGGTTTTGCTTATTTTAAAAGGACATACGTGGGGCGCCTGGGTGGCTCGGTCAGTTGGGCGTCCGACTTCAGCTCAGGTCACGATCTCGCGGTATGTGAGTTCGAGCCCCACATCGGGCTCTGTGCTGACAGCTCAGAGCCTGGAGCCTGTTTAGGATTCTGTGTCTCCCTCTCTCTCTGACCCTCCCCCGTTCATGCTCTGTCTCTCTCTGTCTCAAAAATAAATAAACGTTAAAAATTTTTTTTTTTTTTTTTTTAAAAAAAGGACATGCGTGAACATAGAAAAGCTTCGATACGCTTCATCCTGGCTAAGTTTGCCATTCGTCTGTTATATTGATAAAATAAAAAACACAGTGCCAGGATTTGTGCTAAGTGTTAGGTTATGAATTCCCAAAGTTTTCTTTTCTCTTTCTGTTCAAAATACCGAGTTTCTTCTCTTCAAAAGACAGTTATCCTCTGAACTCTGCTTCCTGCAAAGTCATGAGTTTGAGTGGGGAGGGGTTCCCAGAAGGTGGAGCCAAGTGTGGGAGTAGGGTGAAAGGGATAATCCAGAAAGACAGTGAGTATCTGTGGTAAAGGCGCAGAGGGACCCAAAAATATAACTGTCGTGAGCTGTCAGCCTTTAAGGACCCAGGCAGGAAGGGGAGGACCTCCCTGATCAGAAGACAGAGCACTGGGGTCAGGAGAGTTCCCAGCTAGAGTTCAGAGAGGCTTCTGGGTGCAGAGGGAGCTCTTAGGATACCCAGTTGGTTCCAGTGTCATAATATGATTAGCAAACACCATGAGGTTAAATTTTAAAACGTGTTTTCTTTAATGAACCACAGGCTAGTTATTACCTTTCTGCTTCAGGCATTTCAAACAATTGCTTCTTGAAATTTTAATGCTTAGTTCTGCATTATCTACCAAAATACCTCTCTTTTTTTTCTTTGCTAAAGAGAATTCAATTGAAAGCTTTTATATTTGCTGTGAGTTCAGTAGTAAAACAGTGGGTAAGAGAATACAGGACAAGGGAGCAACATGTTTTCGCGTTTCCCTTGGCTGTGGAATTTTAGTGTTTAACTTTTATTAAACTTTGACTTTTATTTTATTTATACCCTACCTTGTTCGAGAAAGGATTTAAGACAACTAACAGGAATGAATAAATAAAAGGGCATAAGAGTTTAAAAGGGGGCCCCACTGGGAGAAAGACCGTCGGGAACACTGCCGCTTTATCATCAGAGTTATCAAGGTCCCTTTTTCCCTTGAAGGAGCTCGGAGCTTGGAGCCTCCTCCAAGTTCATAGCCTGACGGCCGGCTCCCGTTTGGCTCTTGTACCGTTAGAACCATATCTGCATGCGACGAGTGCACAGTGTTCCCTCCCTCGTTTGGAGGAGCCAGAACATTCTTCAGTGGTTAAATGCCAGCAGACATCAACCACAAGAAGTCTGCGTGAGTGGGCAGGATTTAACAGATGGACACGGAGAGAGCAAGTAGAAGGTCAGGCTTTTAGGGAAAAATAAGCCAAGCTCTTGATGCAAAGACAGGATCCGAACCATCACTTCTGACCCAGAAAGGAACTGGAGCTCATTTTTCTAAGACGCTGGCCTTTATTTCCTGTTGTGTCTCAAGGGCACCAAAACCGCATATGGACATGACCAGGAAGAGAAATGAGCACCAAATTGTACAGCGGTCAGAAAAGTCTCCCCTCAGCCCTTGGAATGACCTCTGGTCAGGAATCAACCCTAACTTTCTGCTCCGCTGGCTCCTTTGTCCTCACATTCCGTTGTCTGTAGAGGTGGGCTTGGAGGAAAGCCCCTCCCCCCGCCCCCGCCCCATGAACCTTGAAGGTGACCAGGGGCTTGCTTTTTCTTTGTTAGTATGTAGACTTCTGTCATTACTGATCGCCTATTCTGTTTTTGAATTTATATTGCCATCTTGGGGGGAATGAGTTGTGTAGATTTTGTAAGTGTTTTCCTTCTGTGTAAGACAACTTAGGTCTTGGAGTTACTTGATCAACCCCGTTTAACTTTTCTGACTTATTCGTGATTCTGTTGTCTCTCTCTGAAGCCCACCTTCCCGAAGCAGCACCTAAGATGGGTGTAGGAGGTTGACTCTTCAAAATCCCATGACATGGACTATATCCACCTGCCCCCTGTGCTCTACAAAGCTGTGGCCATGTTCAGGGGTTCAAGAGAAGGACAGTTGAGGCCACTGAGCCCAGCACCTTCCATGGAAAGCCCCTGTGCGCATTTGTCGGTGATGATTTGAAAAGGCAGAGATGGTGGTGGAGCTTCGAAAGATGAAGTCCTTGAACTCAGATTTGAGTTTGACTTTGTAGCAGCCTTATCTGGGGCAAGCCGGTTAGCCTCTCTGAGCTTCTCTCTTCACCCATAAACTCCAGACAATAATTTCACTGTCCTAGGGCTTTGGGGGAAATTAAGCAAGAATGCATGTAAGTGCTCAGCATAGTAATGGGCATGTTATTATGTAAAGTAAATGTCAGTATGTTGTTATTAGTATCGTGAGCATAAAAGTTAACAAGGAATGTGCTTATTGATTTGTCAGAGTTCCTCACACAGTTTGGATGAGCCCGCTGTGTGATTGATGTTTTGTAAATACCTGTCCCCTCTCTGCAGCTTTTTACTCTCATGAACCACAGTGTGGTCCCGGCCAGGGTGCACGGGCACTTACTCTCTAGCCAGCTTTTGGGTCAGGGGTCCAAGGTCAGGGAAACTCCTTCTCCACCTCAGATCACACTTTTAGATCTTTCTGATCCTCATTGTGTTTACCTCCTTTTAAATGGAGGTCCCAGTACCAATCTCAAGGTGTTCTGTGAGTATTTTTTTTTTATGTTTATTTGTTTTTGAGAGAGAGAGAGACTGCGAATGAGGGAGGGGCAGAGAGTGGGGGACAGAGGATCTGAAGTGGGGTCTGTACTGACAGCAGCAAGTCCAATCGATGCGGGGCTCGAGCTCTCAAACGGTGAGATCATGACCTGAGCCAAAGCCGGACACCCAATCGACTGAGTCACCCAGGCGCCCCAAGGTGTTCTGTGAGTATTAAAGCACCAAATGAGGAAATACCAGTGGGTGTGTTTTGTGCAAGTGTGTGTGTGCACCACGTGTGTGCCTGTGTGCCACCTTGAAGTCCCCTTCGGCTTTGGCTCCTCTGATGCTCCCTTTGTCCTCCTTTCTTACCTTGCCAGGTGCTCATTCTCCGTCCTGAGAATTCCCCCAGGTTTGGGCCTCGTGAGCTTGGCTCTTTTTAAAATCTCTTGCTTCTCCTGCATCTCTGTGTGCCTTCTGGGCTGTACGTGGTGGTCAGATTCACCTTCCCCCCCAGCCCGATGCTTCCAATTTCTCCCCAACCCATGCATCTGAGCCAGAACTCCTGGAGTGCTTTTTGGTCTGTTTCTCCTTACGGTATTGAGCCCCTTTTAATTGTCCCACAAACGCATTCAGCTCATAAAGCCTCCCCTTGACCCCCTGCCAACTCTGATCCTTCATTTCCACTCTGACTTCTGGGCTCCCAACCAACCCTCTAACCTCAACCCTGTGGTTCTGCTGCACTTTTCCTTAGGTCTCTCTGATTTTGATTTTTGTCAGTTCTAGTCAGACTGTACCAAATTGATATCAACAAACAGTACCAATCGCATTATTTCCCTGCCCAGAAACCTCTCATGACCTCCCATTGTTTATCGGGTCAGGGTCAAACTCTCAGCTCCGTTTTATTTTTTTATTTTTTTTTTTGTTTTAATTTTTTTTTTCAACGTTTATTTATTTTTGGGACAGAGAGAGACAGAGCATGAACGGGGGAGGGGCAGAGAGAGAGGGAGACACAGAGTCGGAAACAGGCTCCAGGCTCCGAGCCATCAGCCCAGAGCCTGACGCGGGGCTCGAACTCCCGGACCGCGAGATCGTGACCTGGCTGAAGTCGGACGCTTAACCGACTGCGCCACCCAGGCGCCCCTCAGCTCCGTTTTAAAGCACCTTATAAATTAGATGTTTTGTGTTTTTTTGCCTACCGTATGGTGATGTTCTGCTTTTCTCCACTGCAAAGTAAGCGTCATGTGGTTTGGGACACAGCTGTCTGATTCCCCGTTATATCCCTTTGGACAGTGTGGGTATATGGTAAGTACCTACCAATGTTTACCGAACGAACGAGCAGGTGGATGGATGTCCAAGTTCATTTCCTGCCAGCCTCCTGCTTATACTGCTTAGCTCTTGTCAGTTTGGTCAGTGTTCTGTCTCTGTCCCCAACACTGGCCTGTTCGTCAGGATGTTCTTTTCCTCTGAAATGCCCCAGCCCGTCCTAGATACCAAAGCAAATCACAGTCCACCTTTTTGCATTCCCATTTGGGTCCCTCCACCTCCATGAAGTTTTCTTCGCATTCTCACTGCCCCGAACTTACTTCCCCCCCCGCTAATGTTAGCATTTCTGTCTTGTATCGTTTAGTTAAATCCACCCGTGTGGGGTTTTTTTAGGGGAAGCGCACATCCACACGCACACCTAGTTTGTAAACTCCTAAATATATTTCTGTTGTACCTCCTGTGGTACTTAGGACAGGGCTGACACTCGATCAGTGGACTGACTCGAAGAGGTCGGTATTTACTAACATCGTATTCACATGTCTAGACACGTTTTACTTTGTGGAAAACCTGTGTCGAAGATCACATTGCGGTTTTGGCAACAAACCGCTCTAGAGGAATTTTTTGGAAGGAGTTTATCAGTTATCAGCTTGGCATTTCTAAATTTTCACTTATAAAAACTGCTCAAAGTCAGATGCAGGAGGAAGAGAGCAAATTGAAATGCAGGCCTTGGAGCTCGCTCCCTGCGGAGACTGGGTACCAGGCCAGAGACTGGGTACCAGGCCGGGAGAGGAACGAGGGCTTGTCCTGCTGGGCTGGTGCTTTTTCACCTGGGAGACACCCTGTTCCTCTTCTGTTTATTGCAGGGGGAACCGGTTACTTCTTTCTCATCTCTTGCACTGGCATCAGTGATGATATTGGTAAAAGTAAATACGTTTCAGGTGGATTCGATTGTAGTTTCTTTTGTCAGAGCTCAGTTTTCAGGATGGACAACACGGGTTTAGTCTCGCTTGAGATCCTGTTCTGCTTGAGACGCTCTTGTAAAGGTGGGTCAGGCGGAATGAGTCTGCACCACGCCTGAGATTGAGGGTGAGTCCGCGTGCACCGTTGGAGTCTTGCTGTTTGCGGATGAACCCCAGCTTATTTCCAGACCCTCCAAATGAAAATGTGGAAGGCTGTGTTGAGCGGGGCAGATGACAGTAGAAGATGGCAGGACTGTGTGTGAACGTGGTTTTATTGTGTGGAGTTTCGGACTACGTAGTGGGAACCTTTGCAAAATGAAGTAGGACATTTTTCCAAGTCCGGTGTAGTGCTTTGGTGAGGACATGACTTGGTCTCCTCAGTGACACCGAGTGATCTGGAACAGCCCTCCTCCATGAAGCAGCTCTTACTCAGCACAAAGAACCCAGACTCTCTTGGTGTCACTTAGCTCTGAAATCTGCTTTTTCCTTTAAGTTGTATGAGCACCAAGTATCATAAAAAAATTACAGGTTTTATTAGCTGATACAGTTGATTTCAATCAGATTGTCATGGAACATATATATGGACAGTAATGAATCTTCAATTGTGGTAGGTAATTAGGCAAACTTCCCAAAATCCAGTAGAACATAGTTTGTGGAGACTTCCTTCTGGAAATACAGGAACATAGATGCAGCCTGGAGGTTTGGGCTGGAAAGTATAGGCTTCAGCAGCTAAAGACCTAGTGGCTTTCCTTTTCCTAAAATGAACGTGGTGAGGTGTCAGTTGCCGCTTACGTGCTTCAAAGTATTGAATTAAATATCGTCATTGCGTTAGTTTTAAGTGCTGCACACCGTTTATTGGTTCTTTGCTTGCCGGCCAGGACTACGTTTCCTGGTCCCCTAGTGGTTGAGCGAGGCCCTGTGACTAGTTCTAGCCAATGATATGAGTGGAAGTGATGTGGGTCCTGCTCAGGCTGAGGGGTTTAAATGCTGGTGTGAGAGCCAGAGAGTCTCTGTCTCTTGCCCTTCCCTCTGCCTTAGAGACTGGCAGTGGTTCAGGGGCACCAAAGTGGCTCAGTCGGTTAAGCATCTGACTCTTGGTTTCAGCTCAGGTCGTGATCTCGTTGTTCATGGGTCTGAGCCCTGCGTTGGCATTCTCTCTCTCTCCCTCTCTGCCCCTCCTGCACATGAGTGCGCGCGCTCTCTCTCTCCCTCTCTCTCTCTCTCTCAGAATAAATAAATAAACTTAAAAAAGAAGAAATTAAAGCTCAATTAATAAAATATAAAAGGAGACATAAAGTGTACTAGTATTTCAGTAAGGCACAGGAAGACTGAAGGATTTCAAAATAGCTGTGTATTGAAAAATAATGAAATTACAGAGATACAGACATCACAGCAGATAAAATGAAAAATATCTAGTAACTACACAGTGAAATAACTGAGAGCCAGTTGAATGAATCTCTGAAATCTCTTATTTGTGCTGTAAAACTACCACCTTAGAAATTACTAGCAAACACAATACACAAGTACACATTTTGTTAACCATCAAAACAGTGATGTCATCACATATCATTTGGCCTTAAGTAAATTCCACTGTACGCATGACACGGTGAGAAAAAGGCAAGTGGTGGCTTAGTTTTATTGAAACTAGTTTTCAGACCCCCAGGGGGCCCCACACCACACCCCGAGAACCGCTGCCCTCCCTGATCATGACCGATACGGTCTCCGTTCAGACATCCGGGTGTTCCTCACCCATTTCCACTTACTTCGTTAAATGAAAATAGAAAACAGAAGCAGAGTGGCAGTATGCTCTTTGAGTGTGTGCATCACATTGATTCCAGAGATGGTCTTCCCTAGACTTTGGGTAGGTGGAGGTAGTGGTAGCTTCTTCGGTGGCTTCATTATTCAACAGAAGCAAATAGGATGAAACTGGAGTCCGAGACTTTTCTGAGGATGATGCCACAGCAGAGATCAGAAGAGAGACAATGTATAGGTTTGGTTTTGTAAAAGTGGAGAACTTCTGTGTTTGCTAAAGACAAAAAACCAAAACCTAAAAAAAAAAACAACCCATAATACAATTTAAAAACTCAAAAGGAGGGGCGCCTGGGTGGCGCAGTGGGTTAAGCGTCCGACTTCAGCCAGGTCACGATCTCGCGGTCCGTGAGTTCGAGCCCCGCATCAGGCTCTGGGCTGATGGCTCGGAGCCTGGAGCCTGTTTCCGATTCTGTGTCTCCCTCTCTCTCTGCCCCTCCCCCGTTCATGCTCTGTCTCTCTCTGTCCCAAAAATAAATAAAAACGTTGAAAAAAAAATTTAAAAAAAAAAATAAAAACTCAAAAGGAGTATACAGTATATTTATTTGATCAACAATTCATCTATTTCCAATGTATATAAAGAACTCTTGGGGGGTGCCTGGGTGGCGCAGTCGGTTAAGCGTCCGACTTCAGCCAGGTCACGATCTCACGGTCCGTGAGTTCGAGCCCCGCGTCAGGCTCTGGGCTGATGGCTCAGAGCCTGGAGCCTGTTTCCGATTCTGTGTCTCCCTCTCTCTCTGCCCCTCCCCCGTTCATGCTCTGTCTCTCTCTGTCCCAAAAATAAATAAATGTTGAAAAAAAAATTTTTTTTTTAAAATAAAAAAAAATAAAAAAAAAAGAACTCTTGGAAGTTAAGCAAAAAAAAAAAAAAAAAAAAAAAAAAGGGATAAATGCCCCAATAGGAACACAAAACAAAGCAAACAAATAGGTTATTTCATAAAAGAAGAAATCTAAAATGCAAATAAATACATGGAAAAATATCCACCCTCAATAGTAAACAAACGTGCAATTTTTTTAATGTTTATTTTTGAGAGAGAGAACAAGTGGGGGAGGGGCAGAGAGAACGGGAGACAGAGGATCTGAAGCAGGCTCTGTGCTGCCAGCAGAGAGCCCAACACAGGACTCGAACTCCTGAACCACGAGACCATGACCTGAGCCGAAGTTGGATGCTTAACTGACTGAGCCACCCAGGTCCCCCCCCCTTTTTTAATGTAAACAAACATGTAATTTAAAACAGGGTACCCGTTTTTGTCTGCCAGATGGACAAAGATTGTTTCCTTTCTTATGGTAACATTCAGTGCTGATATGCTGGTCTGCTGGCCCCCCCCAGCCAGAAGACGTGACGTTTATTCCCTGGAGAAATTGAACCGGGAAAGCTTCAGAGCCTAGACCTAGACGCAGTGGAGGGCGAGAGTGGCACCCTTACAAAAGCAGGGAATACATGAGCGATTGTATCCCGCATGGTGAGACTTACAGCTTTTCCCATTTGTTCTCTGTGCTCTTTACTGAAAAAACTAACCTATCAAAAAGAAAACACTGCCAAGTGAAACTTCCCTTCCCGGTCCTCTCCCAGCCATTCCACAGAGAGGCTCATCAGATGACAAGGCCTATTCACATAGGGCTTCCAAATACTTTCTTAGTATCTTACCGTCACGTATACATTGATATTAAGGAACCATCAAATATTTGAAGGAATGCTCCAGTCTGAAATTCTAAGATCATGCAGACAGAGAAGAGAATGAAAGAAGCAGTGCAGCGAGTTTGAAAACTAGATGGTCTTCAGAGAGATAAGATACTACGTGTAAGAAATAAGAACGAGGTGATGGGGCGCCTGGGTGGCGCAGTCGGTTAAGCGTCCGACTTCAGCCAGGTCACGATCTCGCGGTCCGGGAGTTCGAGCCCCGCGTCAGGCTTTGGGCTGATGGCTCAGAGCCTGGAGCCTGTTTCCGATTCTGTGTCTCCCTCTCTCTCTGCCCCTCCCCCGTTCATGCTCTGTCTCTCTCTGTCCCAAAAATAAATAAACGTTGAAAAAAAATTTTTTTTAAAAAGAAATAAGAACGAGGTGATACTTTTAAAAGAAATGTATACAAATGAAGAAACTCTCAGAACTTAAAAATAAGATAGAAGTTAAAACTCTATAGCGGGCTGGAAGATGAGGAAATCTCCTTGAAAGTAAAATTTAAAACTTAGAAGACCAACTCTCAGGCAGTAAAAAGGGGAAGACAGTATTAAACAATTATTATCAGAAAGATTCTCAGAACCAAAAAGTATGAGACTCTAGATGGAAAGGGCCAATGAAGTAACTAGCACCGTGGGTGGAAGAGAAAAGACCTGTGCTGAGGGTAATCATAGGTTAAAGAGAGCATCCTAAAAGTTTCCAAATAGATCACAAAGTATTGGAAATTGGAATGACATTAACCTATCTCGGCAGTGGTACTGTAAACTAGAAGACAAATGAAACAATACAGTAAGAGTTCTGAGGGAAAAAATATTTCTGGGCAAGAATTCTATCCTCAGCTAACTACTTATCAAATATAAAGGCAGAATATAAGAACATTTTGGGGTGCCTGGCTGGTTCAGTCAGTAGAGTGTGCAGCTCTTGATCTCAAGGCTCTGAGTTCAAGCCACATGATGGGTGTAGCTTACTTAAAAAAATTTTTTTTAATTTTTTAATGTTTATTTATTATTGAGAGACAGAGAGACATAGAGTGTGAGCAGGGGAGGGGTAGAGAGAGGAGGAGACGCAGAATCTGAAGTAGGCTCCAGGCTCTGAGCCATCAGCACAGAGCCCAACGTGGGGCTCAAATTCACGGACTGTGAGATCATGACCTGAGCCAAAGCCGGTTGCCTAACCAACTGAGCCACCCAGGCGCCCCTCCAAAAATTTTTTTTTGAGATCTGCAAAGTCTAAAATATTTTTCCTCCTAGCCAACCTTTGTAAAGGAAACTACTGGAGGTTGAGCTTTACTAAAATAAAGAAGAAAACCAGGAAAGAGAAAGGGTGTAGGATACAGAACAGAAGAGACTGACTCAAGAAGATACCCTGGAGGATGGTGACAGGAAATCCTAGGATGAAGTTTGTCTAGCAGGCCTAACATTGAACACAATGCAGAGATCTCTGGGAGGGATACCTCTTAGGAAAAAAGAAAAACTTGGACTTGGTAAACTATTTTGTATTTTTGTAGTGAAAAGAGTATTAGAAGTCTCTACTTATAAGTGCTTTACTATGAGGAGTTGGAGAAGAATCTGTGATAGATACCTAGAAAGCTAAAGCAAATGGAAAAAAGTTAGGCAGTTACTAACTCCAGGAAAAATTAAAAGTAGTTCAGGAAAAGAAATAACAATCATAGTATCTGGTTCATTCAGCTTTGAGCTATATTTTCATAGTCATAATAAAAATTAAATTAAGTTTCAGGGTACCTGGGTGGCTCAGTGAGTTCAATGTCTTGATTTTGGCTCAGGTCATTATCTCATGGTTGTGAGGCCTAGCCCCAGGTCAGGCTCCTCGCTGGGTGTGGAGCCTGCTTGAGATTCTCTCTCTCTCTCTCTCTCTCTCTCTCTCTCTCTCTCTCTCTCCCTCTCCCTCTCCCTCTCCCTCTCTCCCTCCCCCACTTACATGCCTGTGCACTCTCTCTCAAAATTAAAAAAAATTGAAATGATGTGGAAAATACTTAAAGACCAATAAAAGTCACAAAAACAAAACCTCATAAAGACCTTTAAACAGAAAAAAAAAGACAAAATTATAAAAAAACAAATATTTTGTCTATAATTTTTTTCTTTTATTTTTAAAAGTTTATTTATTTCGAGAGAGAGAGAGTGCATGTGAGCAGGGGAGGGGCAAAAAGAGAGGGAGTGAGAGGATCCCAAGCAGATTCTGCACCGTCAGCGCAAACACAACGCAGGACTCAGACTTAGGAACCGTGATCATGACCTGAACTGAAACCAGGAGCTGGACACTTAATTGACTGAGCCACCCAGGTGCCCCTATTTTTATTTTTATTTTTATTTTTATTTTTATTTTTATTTTTATTTATTTATTTATTTTTTTTTAATTTTTTTTTTCAATGTTTATTTATTTTTGGGACAGAGAGAGACAGAGCATGAACGGGCGAGGGGCAGAGAGAGAGGGAGACACAGAATCGGAAACAGGCTCCAGGCTCTGAGCCATCAGCCCAGAGCCCGACGCGGGGCTCGAACTCACGGACCGCGAGATCGTGACCTGGCTAAAGTCGGACGCTTAACCGACTGCGCCACCCAGGCGCCCCTATTTATTTATTTTTTAACGTTTATTTATTTTTGAGACAGAGAGAGACAGAGCATGAACAGGGGAGGGGCAGAGAGAGAGGGAGACACAGAATCTGAAACAGGCTCCAGGCTCCGAGCTATCAGCACAGAGCCCGACGCGGGGCTCGAACTCATGGACCGTGAGATCATGACCTGAGCTGAAGTCAGACGCTTAACCGACCAAGCCACCCAGGTGCCCCATATTTTTAGTTTTAGTTTTAGTTTTAGTTTTAGTTTTAGTTTTAGTTTTAGTTTTAGTTTTAGTTTTAGTTTTAGTTTTAGTTTTAGTTTTTTAGGTTGTTTTTTGTTTTTTGTTTTTTTTAAGTAAGCTGTATGTGGAGCTCAAACTCAGCCCCTAGATCAGGAGTCACACTTACCACCAACTGAGCCAGCCTGGTGCTATGTACTTTTCATTTTATCCATGATGAGTGTGTATACTTTTCTAATAAGAATAAACGTTTTTTAAAGGTAATTCATCTGGGGAAAACCTAGCACTTGACTCATTTCTTTAGTCTATTTTGACCAGAAGAATTGATGGCCATTTTTATCTCTATGCTGATGACAAAGCTTTTGTTCATATTTTTGAAATTGGTGTTTATTTTGTTTCATATCTTCACCCAGACTTAATATTCTCAGTCTTTGTCATTTTAGATATTCTCACGGTTGTGTAGTGATACCTACTTTTGTTTGTAATTTGCACTTCCGTAATGACTAATAATATTGAATGTCTTTTCATGTACTTTTTAGCCATTACTGTATCACCTTTGGTTGAAGTTTCTGTTTAAATCTTTTACTCATTATTTTACTGGGTTTTCTTCTTTAGTTGTAAGAGCTCTTTGTATATTCTGGATACGAGTCTATTGAATACATCTTTTACAAATATTTTTCTTTTATTGTTGTGACAGGAAATCTTTAACTCAAGGTTACAAAAATGATCTCCTATGTTTTCTTTTTAGAAGTTTTATGGTTTTAGCTTTCACATTTAGGTTTGTTTTTTTTTTTTTTCCATTTTTGAGGTTTTTTTTTTTTCAATTGTTTAAACTGTAAAATACAAATAACATAAAATTTTACCATCTTACCCGTTTTTAAGTATACAGTTCAGTGGTGGTAAGTGCATACATATTGTTGTGTAACCATTACCACCACCTATCTTTTAAAGTCTTTTCATCTTGCAAAACTGAAATTCTACCCATTACACAGTAACTCTCTACTCCCCCTCCCCTGCTCCCCGGCAAGTATTATTCAACTTTCCTGTGATTTTTGACTACTCTAGGTACCTTATCTAACTAGAATCACATTGTATTTATCATTTTGTGACTGGCTTATTTCACTTAGCATGATATTTTCAAGGTTCACCCTGGTGTAGCATATGTCAACATTCCCTACCTTTTTAAGGCTTAGTATTCCATTGTATGTTTTTACCACATTTTGTTGCTGAGCAATCCTCTGTTGATGGACACTTGGGCCGCTTCCATATTTTAGCTATTGTGAATAATTATTGCTGTGAACCGGGTTTACAAACAATCTGTTTGAGACCCTGCTTCCGGTTCTTTTGGGTATATGCCCAGAAGTGGAATTGCTGGATTATATGATAAATCTATTTTTAGTTTTTTGAGGAACTGCCATACTGTTTTCCACAAGAGCTATACCACTTTACATTCCCCCCAACAGTGTACATGGATTCCAATTTCTTCACGTCCTTGCTAACACTTGTTATTGTCAGTTTGGTTTATAATAGCATCCTAATGGGTGTGAAGTGATAGATAGCTCATTGTGGCCTTGATTTGCATTTCCCTAATGATTAGTGATATCAAGCATCCTTTCATGTGCTTATTGGCTACTCTTGTATCTTCTTTGGGGAAATGTCTATTCAAGTCCTTTGTCAAGTTTTGAATTAGGTTGGTTATTTTTGGTGAGTTTTAGGGGTTCCTCATATAGTCTGGATATTAATCCTTTATTAAAGATATGATTTGCAAATATTTTCTCTCATTCTTTGGTGGTTTTTTCATTTTCTTGATAATATCCCTTGATTTACAAAAGTTCTTGAGTTCGGTTTGTCTATTTTTTCCTTTATTGCCTGTGCCTTTGATGTTATATCCAGGAAATCTTTGCCACGTCCAATGTAATGAAGCTTTTGCCCTATGTGTTCTTCTAAGAGTTTTACACTCATAGCTCTTATGTTTAGAGCACCCATCTATTTTTAGTGGGTAAACTAATAAATGAATCCAGCAAAGTTGCAGGATGTGAAGTCAACATACAAAATCAGTTGCATCAACTTTTATATATGGTGTGAAATAAGGGTCTTACTTCATTCTTTTACATATGAACATCCAGTTTCCCCAAGCACCATTTGTTGGAAGAGCTGTCTTTTTCCTATTGAGTAGTCTTGACACCTTGTCAAAAATTATTTGACGTATATGTGAATTTGTATTTCTGGGTCCTGTGTCCTATTCTGTTGGTCCGTATGCCTGTCTTTATGCTAGTGCCACACTGTTCTGATTACTGTAGCTCTGTAGTAAGCTTTGAAATAAAGAAATATGCATCCTCCAACTTTGTTCTTTTTCTGGATTGTTTTGGCTCTTTGGGAGCCTTTGAGATTCCATGTGACTTCTAGGGTGGATTTTTCTATTTCTGCAAAAACTGTCTTTGGGATTTTGATAGGGATTGCCTTGAATCTTTTAGTTGCTTTGGGTAGTATTGACATCTTAATACTGAGTCTTCCAGTGCGTTGATATGGAATGTCTTTCCATTTTTTTATGTCTTCTTTAATTCTCTCAGCAGTGTTTCATAGTTTTCGTTATAAAAATCCTTTGCCTCCTTAGTTCCGTTCCTGGTTTTTTTTATGCTATCATAAATGGACTGTTTTTCTTCATTTCCTTTTCAGAATGCTTATTTTTAGTGTCTAGAAATGCAGCTGATTTGTGTGTGTTGACTTTGTATCCTCCAGCTTTGTTGAATTCATTTATTAATTCCAACAGTTTTTGTGTGTGTGGAATCTTTAGTTTTCTTCATACAAGATCATACAATCTGGGAAAAGAGATTATTTTACTCCTTCTTTCCAGTTTTGATACCATTTATTTCTTTTTGTTACCTAATTGCTCTAGCTTGGACTTCCAGGACTATAGAATAGAAGTGGCCAAAGCAGACATCCTTGCCTTGGTCCTGATCTTAGAGGAAGTTGTTTCAGTCTTTCACCATTGAGTGATGTTCACCGTAGGTCTGTCTTCAGTTGTAAGAGCTCTTTATGCCTTTTATTATGCTGAGGTAGTTTCCTTCTGTTCCTAGTTTGTTGAGTGTGTTTATACTCAAGGGTGTTGAATTTTGTCACATGCTCTTTCCTCATCAATTGAGATGATCGTGTGGGGTGCTTTGTTTTTCTTTAATTCTCTTAGTGTAGTATATTATTATATTGATTGATTTTTGTTGAACTATCCTTCCTTGCATTTCAGAAATAAATTATACTTGGTCATGATGTGTAATAATCCTTTTAGAATGTGAAATTTTTATTTGCTAGTGTTTTGTTTAGAATTTTTGCATTGGTATTCATAAGGTGTATTGGTCTCTAGTTTTCTCTTGGTGTCTTTGTCCAGATTTGGTATGAGTTTGGAAGTGTTCCCTCCTTGATGTTTTGGGAAAGTTGGAGAAGGATTGATATTAGTTCTTCTTTAAATTTCTGATAGAATTCACCAATGAAGCAGGTAGGTCCACGGCTTTTTTTCCTTTGTCAAGAAGTCTTTGATTAGTAATTGAATCTCCTTACTAATTATAGGTCTTTTCAGATTTTGTTTCTTCATGATTTAATCTTGGTAGGTTTTGAATTTCCAGAAGTTTGTCCATTTTATCTAGATTTTCCAGCTTGTTGGTGGACAATTAAGTGTTCATAGTATTCCTTTATAATCCTTTTGTTTCTATAGAATCAGTCATGTTATCCCTACTTTAATTTCTGAATTTAATAATTTGAATTTTCTCTCCTTTTTTCCTTAGGCAGTCTAGCTAGAGATTTGTCAGTTTTGTTGATTTTTTTGTTTGTTTTTTGTGTTTTTTGTGTTGTGTGTGTGTGTGTGTGTGTGTGTGTGTGTTTTGTTTGTTTGTTTTTTGAGAACCAACTTTTGGTTTCATTCATTCTATTGCTTTTGTATTGTCTATTTTATTCATCTCTGCTCTGGTCTTTATTATTTCCTTCTGCTAGCCAGCTTTGAGTTTAGTGTGTTCTTTTTCTAGTTTCTTAGTTATATATTAGGTCATTGATTTGTGATCTTTCCTGTTTGTTTGTTTGTTTTGTTTTTTAAATGTTTCTTTATTTTTGAGAAAGAGAGTGCAAGCAGGGGAGGGGCAGAGAGAGAGAGAGAGAGAGAGAGAGAGAGAGAGAGAGAGACAAGAGGATTGGAAGCAGACTCCAGGCCCTGAGCTGTCAGCACAGAGCCCGATGTGGGGCTTGAACTCACGAATTGTGAGATCATGACCTGAGCAGAAGTCAGACACTCCGCAGAGTGAGCCACCCAGGCTCCCCTTTCCTGTTTTTTAATGCAAACATTTATGGTTGTAAATTTCCCCCTCAGCACTGCTTTCACTGCATCCTAGAAGTTTCAGTATATTTTGTTTCTTTTCATTCATCTGTTTTCTAATTTCCCTTGTGGTTTCTTCTTGGTTATTTAAGAATGTGTTGTTTAATTTCCACAAATGTGTGAATTTTCCAGTTTTCTTTCTGTTACTGATTTCTAACTCCATCCCATTGTAGTTGGAGAAGATACTTAGGTTATCTCTTTTAAAATCTATTGAGACTTCATTGGTGGCTTAATATATATCTTCTTGCTGTATTGAACCTTTTGTTGATACCCCAATCCCATCACCTTGCTAAGAGCCTTTAGTAGCTTCTATGCAGGTTCTTTATGATTTCCTACATACATGGCATCCCATTTGCACACATCCCAAAGTGTGTTCTGGTGTCACGAGTAGAATATTCTATATATGTCTGTTAGATCTACTTGGTTTACTGTGTTGTCCCGGTCCTGTTTCTTTATTTCTGCCTGGTTATTCTCTACATTATTGAAGCAAGATAGTGCAATTTCCAACCATTATTGTAGGACTGTCTATTTCTCCTTTCAATTCTGTCAGTTTTTGCTTCATATATTTTGACGGTCTGTTATTAGGTAACAAATAGTTATAATTGTTAATATGTTCTTTCTATATTGGACCTCCTATGAATATATATTGTCCTTCTTTGTTTCTTGCAACCTTTTTTGATTTAGTGTCTATTTTGTCTGATATTAGTGGAGCCACCCTACTCTCTCTGTTACTATTTGCAGGGAATCTTTTTCCATCCCTTTACTTTTCACATATTAGTGTCTTTGGTTCTAAAGCTAGTCTCCTATAGACAGCAAATAGTTGGGTCGTGGTTTGTTTGTTTTTTTAATTCATCCTGCTAATCTCTTTTGATTGGAGAATTCAACCTGTTGAGTTTAAAGTAATTATTGATAAGGCAGGCCTTATTTCTGCTGTTTTGCTATTTCCTTTCTATGCCCTGTATCTTTTTTTGTCCTTTAATTTCCAAATTAGGGTCTTTTGTGTTTAGCCATATTTTAATAGTGAAACGTTTTAATTCCTTCCTCATTTTTCACATGTATTCTGTTTTCCTTGTGGTTTAGTGTGTTAAACTACGTTTAACTTCCTAATACCCTAATTTGAATTTATACCAGCTTAACTTCTATAACATACAAAAACTCTTTCCCATGCCTTTCAGTGATCGAGGTCATAGAATTACATCATTATCTGTTGCGTCTCCAAAAAATAACCTGATAATTGTTTTCCATAATGCATTAGCCTCTTACATGATGTAGAAACAAAATGTGAAGTTACAAGCCAAAGTTACAAAGGACTAGCTTTTAGTCTGACAGGCTTTTTTAATGTGTTAGTCACTTAAATTATTAAGAAAACAAAATGTGGAGTTAGGATCTGTTTTTGCGGTTAACACTAGCTTTTATACTTGCACTTGTCTTTAACCTTTACTGAGACCTATATTTCCTCATATGGCTTTGAGTTGCAGTCTTTCATTTCACTCCACAGGACTCCCTGGAGCTCGCTTGCAGGGCAGGTTTAGTGGTAATGAACTCCCTTGGCTTCTGTGTATCCGTTTTTGTTTATCCGGAGGTCTTTGCGTGACCTCTTGTCTGATGCAAGATAAGGGTCCAGGTTCTCCTTTCTGTATGTGGATGTCCCCCTCTTTCAGCATCATGTATAGAGACTATCTTTTCCCCCTTGAACCTTCTTGACCTCTTTGTCAGAGATCACGTGGCCATATGTATGTAGGGGTCGGTTTGTGGACTCACTACCGTGCCATTGACTTTTACATTGGTTCTTTCCCCTGTACCACACTGTCTCGATTCCCATAGCCTTGTACGAAATCTTAAAATCCGGCCACATAAGTCCGCCAGTTGTTTTTCAGCTATTCTGGCTGATAAAACAACTAGGAAAGTAACATACCTTTTTGTTGCATAGCCTTTGTTTTTCCACATGAATTTTAGAATTGGCTTGTCTGTTTCTACAGAAAAAGGCCTGGTGGGGTTTTGGGTTGCGTGGTATCTGTAGCATGCTTTGGGAGAATGTGGCATCTTAATAATGTTGACTTTTCCGATGCACGAAAATGGTTTATCCCTCCATCGTTTTCACTGTCAGAGTTGTGTTGTGGCTGCCCATGGACACGTCCTGCACGCACTCGTCCCGTCCATCCCTAAGCAGTTCGTGTTTGTGATGGTACTCTAAGTGCATTGTCTTTTTAAATTTTAGTTTTTAGTAATGTAGGAAAAAATTGATACTTGCATATTGACCCCATATCCCGTGACCTCACTGATGTCACTTAGCAGCCTTTTTGTAGGTGCTTTATGATTTCCCACATAGGTGATATCTGCAAATGCAGAAAGTTTAACCTTCTCCCTTGTAATCTGTATGCCTTTTAGTTTTGTGCCTTACCGCAGGAATTTCATTTTTGTCTTGTATAGCATCGATGAATCCAATCATTTCAACAGACCACTAAACTCTACAGTCAGGTCACAAAGGACCTTTCCACTGTGAATGTTAACGATCACTAAGGCTGGATTTATAATAAATTTACTTTAATTAGAAATATAACCAGATGATTGACATGCTGGAACTTTTCAGACTTAAGGCACAGTACATCTCCTTACTTTATATAGGATTTTAGAAACAAGTGTGCAACTGTAGGTTTCATTTTTAATGATAGCAGATTTTGAAATGATACCAGTATTTTTATGATAAAGAGTTTATCATTTGTGAAATATTGAACCAGTGACCTTAGCTATTCAGATATGATGAAAGGCCCAATCTAACCTTTTATTGAACATGATATTTATTAAAAATGAAACTCCTCGTTTCTATTACTTAATCAATAACACATTAAGCCATTTATTAATATGATTACAGAAGGTCTTGCAGATTAGATATTCTGCCCCCTTGTCATCTAGTTTAACAACCAGGAAACATCAGTCTAAGCTAGAGTCAGCCAGATCTGTCTAATCATGCGCCTGTAACTTGTATGAGATACTGGAAAGAACACTTACAATTTGCAGAAAGAAAATAATCTGTAGTTGCTGTCTTGGAAGGAACAAGCCCCTTTTACATCATTACATAAGTAAACCTACCTGGAGAAGATCTATTTTATTTAGTTAACCATTACTTATTTGCTTAAAACAGTGAGGTTTGGTACAGGTGGCATATTGGTAAATGTGGCAAGAAATGCATCGCATGCTTGATGTCGGCCAGGAAAGAAGCCTGTGGTAGGAGAAAGAAGAAAGAGCTGCAGAGTCGGGACTGTTGAGGCACATCTCTGCTATGGGGTCTCATGGTTCTTATTGAAACGGAGTGCCCATCTAGCAAAGGGCACGTGTCCTAAGTGAATTTTCAGAAACGAACTGCTTCCTGGATGAGCACTCCTGTTACCCTGTGCCAGTACCCCGTGTCCTGTTCCGGTCTCAGTGTGCGTGATGCCACGGGAATGTCGAGCTTCACTTGTGACAGGACAGCCAAGGACCCGGACCCCTTCGGAATACACAGCATTGTTGAGTGCTCTACAGGTCCCACTTCATTTACTCCTCACAGTAACTTTGAGGAGGGAGGTCCCGCAGTCCGCGGTTTCAAGTTGAAAAAACGAGGAAAAGGTTTTACAAGAGCCACCCTTTGTAAGCAAGCACCGTAGGGTCTGCTCTCCCCTCGTTGTCTCCCCATCCCTGAGACTTTGCAGATGAACGAGCTAAGGGTCCGAAAGCTCATTTGCCCCCAGTCCGTGTTCTTCACCACTAACCTCGGAGGCCGGTGGAGAGAAGGAAGGAAGGCAGCCGGCTACAAGTTGTTCAACAGTGTAACACTCAGGGGCTGCCCCAAAGGGAGGGCGGAAGACTGGTGCTGGAACAGGGCAGACATCTGCCTGGCAAGGGGCTGCTCGGTCAGCCAAGTCTTTGACCCCCTTCCAAGAAGCTGCTGATGTAAAACTGTGTGCAAACGAGGCTCTGTCCAAACAAGCAGCAATGGTCTGTGTCTGGTTTAAAGGACAGGCGGCGTGTCTCGGGTATAGGTGTTTCTTTTCCGGATAACAGATCATGTGAAGTCAGAGCTAGTAGGGCTTGTAGAGGTCAGCCAGCCAGCCACCTCCCCGCCCAGACAAAGAAGCCGAGGGCCCGGAGGTGAAGGCATCGTCCTGATGGCACCGACGGGCACCAGGCCTCCCCACGGCCTCTCCTCTCGGGCACGTGTGACTGACATCTTACCAGTCACATGGAGTGTCTTTCTTTTGGAGTTCTTCAGAACTCCTTGTTTAAAACCTCTAGGGAACCTGCCCAACGTTGCTGGTTTTCTAACATCTGAAGAACTTAGTTTTGCATAAAGTGTTTAAATTTTGTGCCTGGAGCATCTGGGTGGCTCAGTCGGTTAAGCATCTGACTCTTGATTTCTGCTCAAGTCACGATCTCATGGTTCGTGACAGCACAGAGCCTGCTTGGGATCCTCTCTCTCCCTCTCTCTCTCTCCCTCTCTCTCTCTTCCCCTTCCCCGCTTCATGCTCTTTCTCTAAATAAACTTAAAAAAATAAAAATAAATTTCATGCTGAAAAGTTATTACTAAAGTACAGTAAAGTTTTTCCTTTTTTCCTTAGTGAAAAAAACTCATTAGTCCTGGAACTGGAAGGTAATGAAAAGTTGTGGAAATCATAGAAAAATGTGGTCAAACGTTTTCCCTTGTAACCTTGATCCCTTGATCAGTCCCTGTACTGGTTCTCCTTGGGGACACGTGTTCTGAGGCCTGTTCCTAGTGCACTGTCAGCCCTGGCATTCTCACCGGGGACCTGGTCCCGTTCTCTGCCCGCATGGCTGGTTTTTTGGTCCCTCTGGTGTGTCATCGGCAACCCAGAAGTGGGCTTCTATTGTCAAAATGGTGAGAGGGTTGCCTCCCAAAAACAAAATGTTCTTTACTTGACCGGTCATCTGGATAGAGCTGCCTGTTCAGCATCACCTCGAATAGACCCAAACGGTCCCGGAGGCTGATATGAAATCACACAGAATGTTTCCCCAAAATAGACCCAAGGGGCTGGCCAGGTTGGTGGCTCGGTGTTCCTAGGGCCTCTGAGGGAGTTTGTGTCTGAGGACATCTTGGTGGCTGTGCGGCAGGCAAAGCAGAGTGTGGGTTTTATCCTCCCTGCCCCCCCCCCCCACCTTCTGTGCGGCTAAAATACACTCAGTCCATTGTACTTACTTGGTATCATCTGTTCTTCCCATGGTGCGTGTTTTCCCTCAAACTGAGGACATGTGAGGACTGGGGAGCTGAATGCTTGGGGGGAGGTCTTCTGGGTTTGTGGGGGAGGGCTTTTGTTTCTATAGGATAGCAACGCATTTTTGCCCACTTTCTGTGCTCCCTTTTAGAATCAGAGATTGAATCGGAGGCTTGTGTTGGTTTTACAATTTTATTTGTGGTTTTTATGGGTAAATCTTCATCAAGGTTCCTTTGTCAGAAAACTGGATAAATGCATGGCCTTTCTGTCTGATGGTAGATAGCTTTTTTCCTGTCTGAACCAGTTTTCTGTTGAGAGTGCCTCCACGTGATTTATTTCAAATAACTTGGGTTAGAAAGTAAGCGGGTCTCTGTGACGTTTTTAGTTTCAGCTCAGAGCACATTGAGCCAGTATAGAGACGCATCTGATAGCAGCATTTCCCAGCAAAACACAATTGCTGTTGATGTACATAATTGATCACTTTATTAACTGTGGAAAAAAGAAGCCTTATTGAAACCATAAAGCATAACTTCATTATGTCCAGAATGTAGAAAGCAAACACATTGGAGAGTGGCTGACAGGTTCCCGTTTCAAGGCTGATTCTGATCACGATAATATTCAAGCAGCATTGATTGTTCTCTAACTGGATTTTTCTCTCTGTAGGCCTCCTCGGAAGAGCTGAAAGCTGCCTACCGGCGGCTGTGCATGCTTTACCATCCCGACAAGCACCGGGACCCGGAGCTCAAGTCCCAGGCGGAGCGGCTGTTTAACCTTGTGCACCAGGCTTATGAAGGTCAGCGGAGGGCCAGGCCTCGCGCACATGCCCTGAAAAGCAGCTGCTCGATTTTTAAGAGGCTTGATTTGTAGAGGACAGAAAGAGAGTCCTTAGAGGTGCATGAGAGAGGAGGTTAGGTTAGTGCTTTTTTACTGACAGGTCCTTTGGAAGAGTGGTAGTTTGCCCTGGAATCAATGTGTCCGGTCAGTGGGACATGAGAGTGTGAGCAGAGCAGACGGGGGCCGGGCTGCAGGGAGCACTCAGGCTCTAAATCGCTCGCTGGCTTTCTTCTAAAGGGAGCTCTTCCAGGTAAAAGGCTGATCGCTTCAGACAGGCCCTCTTTGTTCTCTTTTTTTATGAGAACATTCACAAGAATGTTTTTTTTACTTGAACATCATTTTATTGGCTCCGGAGCATTTGGTTAAGGAAAGGTTCTAACAAAAGGAAGAAAATGATGTTGGGAAGGCCAACAGGAAGTAGAATCAAGTAATTCAGGTTTTTATACTTACATCTTAGGTACTTCAGAAGGAAAATTTTGTGATGTAGCTGTGTATAAAATATTGAAGTCGGGGCACCTGGGTGGTTCAGCCAGTTAAGTGTCCAACTTCAGCTCAGGTTCATGAGTTCGAGCTCTGCATCGGGCTCTGTACTGACAGCTCCGAGCCTGGAGCCTACTTCCGATTCTGTGTCTCCCTCTCTCTCTCTGCCCCTCCCCTGCTTGCGCTCTCTCTCTCTATATATATAATCAAAAATAAACATTAAAAATTTTTTTTAAATGTTAAAGTAACTGATGGGTTCAGTTTCTGTTGGAGATGGTGGAAAAGCTCTAGCAACATAACAGTGATGGTTACACGACACTGCATGCACCTAATGCCGCTGAAGTATACACTGAAAAGTGGCTGAAATCAATTTTATGTTATGCATATTCTGCCACAGGTTTATAAATAAAAATTTAAAAATATTAATGCACTCTTAGAATATATGCCAAGTAAAATAAGTTATTCATTCCGGAACAGATTGGTGATTTGCTCCTTAGTTAAACAGACCAAAAATTAGATAATGTGTTTCTTTATGAAATAAAGACTTCTCGTTGTTGGGTGCCTGGGTGGCTCAGTCGGTTAAGCATCCGTCTTAGTCTCGGATCATGATCTCACGGTTCGTAGGTTTAAGTCCCGCATTGGGCTCTGTGCTAACAGCTCAGAGCCTGGAGCCTGCTTCAGATCGTGTGTCTCCCTCTCTTTCTCTGCCCCTCTGCCACTTGTGCTCTGTCTCTTTATCTCCCTCTCTCCCTCCTTCCCTCTCTCTCAAAAATAAACATTAAAAAAATTTTTAAGCAATTTTTTTAACTTTTGGGTTTTTTTAATTTATTTTTGAGAGACAGAGCGTGAGTGGGGGAGGAGCAGAGAGAGAGGGAGACACAGAACCCAAAGCAGGCTCCAGGCTCTTGAGCTGTCAGCACAGAGCTCAATGTGGGGTCGGAACCCGTGAACCATGAGATCTTGACCTGAGCCAGAGTCGGACGCTTAACCAACTGAGCCACCCAGGCGCCCCAACATTAAAAAAAAATTTTTTTTAATCTATTTTAAAGACTTTTTGTTACAGACATAAAAGCATATGCCATATTTCACTTTATGGTTTTATCAAAAAATTGGATTTTACTGATGAGGAAAACTCGGGCTGCAGTGCACGATCCACGTCTGTGGTCAGCATTGGGTCTTTAGCAGATTTAACTCCTGCTCAGAAGCCTGTTCCTTATATCGTATCCTGTTGTCTGAATGGCTGTGTGGATTTTACCGTTGTCTAAATTACCCCCGTAGCCAGCTTGTGTTGTCCTGGAGATTCAGGGAAGAGTTAACAGAAAACCCGAATGGTTCTTGAGGAAGTGCTGTGGCAGCAGAGCCGCCCCCATGCTCAGCCTCATGGGGAGACCAAGCGAAAGCCGTGAACAGATAAGTCCCTATGAAATCCTACAGATTAGCCCAAGAAGTCTGCCTCCCACGTCTTCCAGTGGTCAGCACTTCTTTCTTCCCCGTTGGATTTGCGTATGGATGCAATCATTTACATCGTTTTTTTAATTAGGCCTAAAAATACATGGGAAGTCTCAAGGGAGAGAAGTTTCGAAGGTCTCGCACAGAAACTGGCAGAGGAGGTGAGGAAGGGAGCGACCACTGGCTTTCCTGACACTTGCATTCCGTTTGGATGTCCTTCCAGTAGCTCTGTCCCTCGCTGAAAAATCTTTTTCTGATGTACTTATTTAGGTGATGTGGCAGCCACTGTGGTGACAGGTGTTTGGGTCTTAAAATGATTTACAAAAAAGCAGAAGGGTATTAAATATATATATAGTAAATATATATAAAGCTTATTCAGACAGGCTCTGATTGTAGAAAAATCTGATTTTACAATCAGAGCCTGTCTGAATAAGCTTTAGAAACTGGAATTAACTCTTTCTTTCTTTTTGTTTGTTTGCTTATTGTATTTTTTTTTTTTTTTGCTTATTTCTTTATTTAAATCCAAGTTAGTTAACATATAGTGCAGTAATGGTTTCAGGAGTAGAACCCAGTGATTCATCACTTACCTGTGACACCCAGTGTTCATCCCAACAAGTGCCCTTCTTAATGCCCGTCCCCCCACCCACCTCCCCTCCAGCAACCCTCAGTTTGTTCTCTGTCTTTGAGAGTTTCATAAGATTTGCTTCCCTCTCTGTTTTTATCTTATTTTTCCTTCCCTTCCTCTGTGTTCATCTGTTTCGTTTCTTCAGCTCCTGAAATTAACTCTTTCATCCCCAGCTACTGTATAGACTGTGGCAGAAACTTAACCAAATTTGTTAAAAAATAACTGTTCTCGAGTGGCCTGAGAGTGCAGCTTCCTACCAGGTGCACCTCACAATGAAGAATTGCTCGGACACAAAAAATCCGACATTTCTCATTTGTGTCCCACCTTTAAGCACATCCTGGACCAGATCAGATAGGCAGTTAGGGGGAAAGATGCACAGGGGTGAAGAGTGCCTCTCGGTGAGATTGTGCTTGGACAGGGAGGAAGGGGAAGAGGTGGATTTACCTGACGATGTTTCCAGCTCTGAAAGGTGAATTCCGTGCTTTGTAAACGTGTGATTTTTAATTTGCAGTGCTCAGCGACCCCCAGACCAGGGCCATCTATGACATCTATGGGAAGAGAGGCCTGGAGATGGAAGGATGGGAGGTAAGAGAACCTGTGCATCTGGCATCCCAGGAAAGTCTTTAAACATCTGCAGAGCACCAACCCCCTGATCCCACAGCCTGGGACCATGTGCTTGAGAATACTGGAAGCTGCGAGAGTCCCTTCCTGGCTTCATATTTCGGTGTAAGAGATGACTTCTAGGCTTGGCTATGCCTCTGCATACCTCCGTGTGCTCAAGCAGGTCAGCCATCCAGCTTGTCCTGTTTCCTAACCTGTCAGGTAAAAAGCCAGGGGTGTAGGCTTTACCAGTATTTTCTAACCCCCGGGAGGGAACAGGCTGGTTGGGGGTCTGATGGAAGACAGTTTCCGTAGGGGTGCGGTTCTGTCTCCACACGCATTTCCTGCCACCCTCCACCGTTCTGTGCCGCTCCCTCCGCCCCAGGTTACGAGTGACTGCATTTGGGACGTGTTTGTGTTGGTAATGTGCTGTACGTGTGAGCAAATGGAAACACAGAAAAGTTGACAACTACTGGATTGAATTGCCCAGGAGGAAAAATGTTCCCCTGGCAGCCATGCTGTGTAAAAACAGTTACTCACATTCACACAAGCTTCTGTTCTCCCTTTGCTCTGTCGCTGACTAGTCACAGAGCCTCGAGCAGGTCCATGTTACGAGTGCGGGGAGGGGGAGGGGCGGCACAAGGATCAGATGGGAAGATAGGGGAAGATGAATACGAAAACCAGGGGGAAAACCCTTAAGTTGCTGTAAGAACATATAGGTGTTAGTACTTAATTTCATTAAAGAAACTTGGGTTTTGACGCCCCAGAAATTGTAGGAGGCTGTTAATGTTAAATTGGCCATTGTTGATTTCTTTCTCATCACTGTATAAATCACCCCTGATGTTCTTTTGGTATTGAATCTCAAGCCTGTAAGCCTGTCTCCTCTAACTAGCATTAAAACCTTCTACAGACCGTGGGATAAAGAGTACAAGAGAAGCGAGACAGCTTCTGGTTCCCTTTCCACTGCTGCTTAATATTGGTGGTTTGTGGGCCATGTTCCACCCATGGCCATGTTTTGGTTGCCCACACAACAAGTTGTAGTCGCTATCATTTAAAACTCGGGACGTTTTGCATAAAAGTCCAGTTGTCTGTCTTCTCTTGGAAAAATCAGAAAATCTGGTAGCAGTGTATCTGACTTCCCCTGCGAGGAACAGCAGTCCACCAGATCTCCTGAGCCTCTGCCCTGTGGGCAAGGCTGTGCCGTCGACCCTCCCGACACTCAGCACCTCCCGTGGTCTTACATCGGGCCTGCCCTTCATCCGCGTGTCCTGCCTGGCTCCAGCAGGCAGTCGATTTCTGGCCTTTGGTTTGATGGAAATAGCAGTGCTTCAGGTCACATTAGCTCATCGTAGCAAAGTGTTAGGTCTAATAGCTAAGCATTTTTTCATCCTAAAAGGAAAATAGAATCTTGTTGTATTTACTGACTTTCTCCTCACCTTGTGTCCACCACATTCAAGCTCCCTTGTTTTTTGAAGACGTGGGTCGGTTATAGTGTTTCGTGGTAGCAGTCAGCGCCGCAGAAAGGCTGCAGACTTCTCTTACATGCCCCTCCCTTCACAGTCAGGGTTGTTCATTCCCAGCAGCATCATCCCAACTAATGGAGCGGTGGGGTAACATCTTCCTGGCAAAATATTGTGTGGTTTCCTATCACCAAACCAAATTATCTCCCTATTAGCAACAAAGCAAAACCGCATGCACAGTAGTGATTATACAAGTATGTAGGCAGTCATGGATGGTGAATGGGTAAGTTTTTATATGCATATATTTTAGTAAGCTACTTTAAGAAAATCAAGTTCTCATCGATCAGAATTGGCTTTTTTTGCATTGATTCTAAGCCTTCACTGAATATAAAAATGACTTCAAGGAAGAACACCTGAAGATCCCCTCCCAGATGTGCACTAAGAGATGTATCCGTGTCTAACACATGAGGGGAAAATTGAGCCCCTCATTCAGGCTGTGAATGAAGAGTCTCAGTGAACTCTGGAGCGCTCTGTGGGGCTGGCATCGCCACTCCTAAGAGGAGACCCCTCCCGCTGCTGGCTGGTTCACACGAGGACTCTCCTGCATCAGTCAGAGCTGCTTCCCCAGGGAGGAAGCTGAGTTCCCTTCATGCTGTTGCTGGTGTTATTTTCTAATTGCTGATGGTATCCATTTGCCCCACATCTGTTAGTCTGAACAGATGGGGTAGTCGCCAAAGGGTGCTGTCAGAATCCTAGCGCCTTCAGTCCAGAGATGTAAGAGCCCACCCCAGGCGTAGTGGCCACTCCCTGTCCAGCAGAGGGGTCACCCCCTTCTTTTGGTGGCCGCTGGGGAGCAAATGGGAGCTTGTTCAGGCTGCACTAAGTATCCTACATTCAGTCATTAGGTAAGTTTTCATTCCTTGTTTTTGTCTTTTTCTTAATGTTTATTTACTATTGAGAGACAGAGACAGAGCATGAGCATGGGAGGGGCAGAGAGAGGAGGAGACACAGAATCCGAAGCAGCCCGAGGCGGGGCTCGAACTCACAAACCACGGATCATGACCTGAGCCGAAGTCGGACACTCAAGTGACTGAGTCACCCAGGCGCCCCCCCTTGTTTTTGTCTTTTAACCTTCAAGAGGCTTTGTCATTCTCCGGCAGGATTCCACGGGAACGAGATGCAGAGGTTCAGGCACACCCACATGCAAAGCTAGCCCTTTCAGTTTTCCAAGTTGGTTAGCGGGTTTGTGTGGATACCCACATTGGAAATGAGATTGGCTTCAGAGTGGCAAGGCTCACCCTGAGCTGGGAACGCTTGGTGGTGCTCAGTCTGCTAACAGCTCGCCAGCGGAATGGAGAGCACATGCCTCAGTAGCCCTGGCAAGACAGTACATCGTGTCCTTTGGCCCAGACTGTTCACTGTCTACTTTTGTCTGCAGCCCCTTACTTTGTCCTTATTTCACTGCTTCCGCTCTCTTAGACGTCAGTCTTACCGTGTCTAAGAAGGTAACCTGCATTACCAAGAGCTACAGTGTGGCCAAGATCATGAAAACAAAGGCTTGAAAGCTCTCACAGACTAAGGAGACAGGATGACTGAATGCAGTCCCAGAGCCTAGACCGGATCCCCAAACAGACAAGGGATGCGAGTGGAAAAACTGGTAAAATCCAGAAAGTCTGAGTTCAGTTCACGGTAGCACACCAAGGTTGGTTTTGAGATTTGGCAGCCGTCCCGTGGTTACGTAAGGTGTGAACATCGGGAGAAGCTGGGTGAAGGGTGTACAGGAACTTTCTGTACTATCTTTGTCGTTTTTCTAAAGTTCTAAGTAATCTTCTAGAATTATTCCAAAACAAAAGTCAGGTAGCTAGAATCAGAATTTTCAGACCAGACGGTACCTCGGGAATCCTGTAGTTTATAGCAGGGATCTGAAGTGAGAGATCAGGGGACCCCCGCTGAGGCCACCAGGAGGTCAGAGGCAGTGTGGGACAGCCTGCTTTTCGCCAGGCTGCCTTGCTTTTCAGGGTCCCTGTCCCCTCTCCCACAAGGGAAGTCAGTCTTCCTGGCTAACGCAGGGACAGAACTAGTTGGTGAATGGATGGTTAAGGCGAACAGTCCAGGTGTGTGGATTCACGGGCTGCACGTGATACGCTCTGTCATCGAGAACGTCTGGTATTTACCAGCTGTAGTGCCATTCGGGAAGGTGTGCTCCTGGGTGCACGGGAGGGCACATGTCTGAGGGTGACCAAGATGGAAGACGGCAACCTGCCCCTAGCCTGGTCTTCCTCCGTCCCCACCAGAGTGCACGCCGTGTGAAGGAGAGCATAAAGGCCGGGGGCCTTGGAAGCTGGAGCGAGATGCCCTGCCCGGCCCCTCACTGCTCGGGAGGTGCCAGCCGTCCTGACTTTGCAGTTAGCTCTGATTATGCGCCAGTTCTTTGCCAAAACTCCTGTAAAATTGACTAGAAATGGGATGACTTAACCCCTGTGGAGCATCTGCCTCTTCAGTTCACCAGGGAGTGTGGGAGAGGGAAAGGGATTTGTACCTATTGATCCAGCCGATAGAGGTGAGGCAGCTATCGAGTTTTTGAAAACAAATCTTGTTCTGCTCTGGCCTCTGTGGAGCCTGACACTTTCTGGTCTTAATTCCTGGAATCTTACGAATCTATTTTAAAAATACCAATATAGGGGCGCCTGGGTGGCGCAGTCGGTTAAGCATCCAACTCTCGGTTTCGGCTCAGGTCACGATCTCTCCACCAGTTTCGTGAGTTGAAGCCCTGCATTGGGCTCCGTGCTGACAGCGCAGAACCTGCCTGGGATTCTTTCTCCCTCGCTCTCTGCCCCTCCCCCACTCGCACTCTCTCTAAATAAATAGATAAACTTAAAAAAAAAACAGTATAGAGGCACATACACCACATACACGGAGTCAGTGTCGCTGGGTAAGTCTGGCTGGTCAGACTCGTGCTCAGTCTGCACTCTCAACACCAGCGTCCCGTTGGGCAGACTACTCGGCGTGAAGCCTTTTCGTCCAAGTAGAACAGCCCGGTTGCTCCGGGACCCGTGGAGGGGGCTCTTCCGCTTCCCATCCAGACCCCCTTGGCCGTGGTAATGCGTCACGTAGGTCGCCACTGGTAGGTTCCATAGTCACAGGCCCACCGAATCTGGGTCCCAAGGTCACAAAGAATTCCTAAAATATTTTAAATCCTTTTTTCCTGATCCGTCTTGACCTTCACGGTTAAATGGAATAGTTGATTACTTATATTTCCCTGAAGCTCTCTTGTCTTTATTTTCTGTGATGAAGGGAGAGGCTGACAGGACGCAGCGGGGGGGGGGGGGGGGGTGATGGAAACTGAAGCACTGAGCCTCACTTCCGCTCTGTCCAGGGCAGGGACTTCGGGTGGGTGGGTGCCTCATGCCCTCAGCTTTGGAGAAGTAGGTGAGTCAGTTAAATACGACCGAGGGTGTTGTTGTGAGGTAACGAAGCAGTCACTGGCGTGCCATTTAGGACTTTCATTTGTTCTTGGATGGTTTTTAAGTGTTCTATTTTATTTTTGAAGTTTATTCATTTGAGAGAGAGCGAGTGCACACATGACTGGGGCGGGGGCAGAGAGAGAGAATCCCAAGCAGGCTCCGCACTGTCAGCACAGAGCCCGACTCGGGGCTTGATCTCATGAACTGTGAGATCATGACCTGAGCCGAAATCAAGAGTCAGACACTTAACCAGCTGAGCCACTCGGGCGCCCCGTGTTTTTAGGAATTATTGACTACATCTGGTTATTAGAGGCGGAAATGCTGTTTTCCTTGTTTTTTCCTCTTTACTTCCTGAAAGCATAGTAAACACATTTCTCAGTGTGCTTTTGGCTAAGCCAGTTTTTGTATTTATTTTTCTATATTGCTGAATGATAAAATAAAGGGACACAGAACCTAGAACGTGACCTGGTTTATGTGAGAATGCACACACACATACATGTATGCACAGAGGGTGTCCAGGAAGATGCATTAAAAACTAGATGTCAGCCTGGGAGAAGGAGGATGGTGGAGAAGAGGGAGTGAGCTATAGGCCAATTGTACTTTTTTCCTTTATATCCTTCTGTACTATTTTGATTTTTTGCTGTAAGCATGTATTTTTTTAAACAATTTTTTAAACTTGTGATTTCCAGGATTGCTTCTTCTCACATCACCTCCCTTTTTAGCTGTTCTGTGAGCAGCCTCTCGAGGCGCCTCTGTGTTTCTCCCACTGATACAAGGAATGTGCTCTCTGGGTTTGTCCCCCACCCATCTCATGACTTTGTCGGCCTGCCCCCACTCTCGGTGTTTCTCGCAGGCCATGGCATCCTGGACCCCTAGAAATCATGTGGTGCAGTTCCCTCTTTCAGAGATGTGGGGCCTGAGGCCCACGGTGGCCTTTTCCTGCCTCTTTGAAATCTCCATTTTGTGATGAGCTAAGAAAAGCCAAAACGGAACGCCTTATTTTCTCATAGACTTGTCATTGTGCATCGCTGAGTAGTATTGTGGCCTGCCTTTTGGTACCTGAGTACTGTTTTATGCTAAGGCCCATCTGGCATCATACATTCTCAGGGTCATATCATATTGAAGGGGGAAGAGTCCCACGGTGTAAAAACGCCCAGGCCTGATGGCCGAAGCTCAGAAGGCATCTCCAGCGATGGCTCCAGCACCCTGGGGAGAGATGACAGGGCAGTTGTGAGCACCTTCGTTCTCTGCTTTCATCTTCAACGTTTATTACTGGGCTGGGACTCATTAGGAAATTTAGACCACGAGACTTAAGGCGACGTATTCTCTGTAAGATCCCTGCAGCGTCAGAGAGAAGTTTACCGAAACGAAGGAAACCACGCTTACGTCTCTCTGGAGAGCTGAGGGGAAGCATCGCCTTGGGGATGATCGGAGGGCAGAGCTGAGCAGATACGACCGTGAGCCTGAGCTCACCAGGGCCTGGGTCCATGGGAGAAAGGCTTGTCGGGGTGTCATTGCTGCTCTCGGAATCCCAGAGCGAGGAACAGCTGGACCTGGGCCACGCAAATGCGCCGCGTTAGCGATGTCCACTCTTGGTGTATGTTTTCCTCGCTTTCTGGGTCCTTAACTGCCTCTTCCTTCTGACTGTGCCTGCAGGTTGTGGAGAGGAGGAGAACGCCAGCTGAAATCAGGGAAGAGTTTGAGCGGCTGCAGAGAGAGAGGGAGGACAGGAGGCTGCAGCAGCGCACCAACCCCAAGGTAAGCCGGGCCCGCGGCGGTGAGGATGGCGTAGGCCTCACTGCCAGGCGGCAGGCCTGAGGTCAGTGGTGAGAGCGGACCGAATTGGTGGAACAAAATTGTGCGTATTTTATCTCAGAGCAGCCTCTTTCGGGAGAGCAGCTCCTGGTGGCTTTCGGCTCAGGACCTGGAGAAAAGTGTCTTGAACCCTTGAACCGTGTGCAGGGAAGACCAAACCCATCCCGAGCCGAGGGGACTTCCCAGGTGGCAGCACAGGCAAGGTCCCTGAGGCCCTTTCCTGCAGTCGTGCCGCCCAAGCCCTTGGTGGGTGACAGTCAAGGAACACTGTCAGCAGCCACCTGACCCTGCTCCAAAGCAGCAGGACTCCCTGCAGCACTGGGGGTGTGGGATGTTTCCAAACTGCCTTACGCAGGGCCCCGGCTCTGATCTGCCTGGACACCGGTGCCCTGGACACCAGTCACCAGGCTGTTCTGGCAACGAGGTGACCCCCTTTAACAACATCAAGTCCCCAAGGGAGTTTGAGTCCCGTGACCTAGTGATGGGCCCGTGTCTGAGAGCTACTTTTCGGTCCTGTGGATGATACCTTCTCCTCTGATCTGTTAGAGAAGCAGATTGTCCAGAGCGCACGTGCCAGCCCTGTGGCAAATGGGGTGTCTCCGTCAACTTGAGGTGCCGGTTGTGTGAATGTCTAGTCGAATGTGGCCCCGGTGTCCTGTTCGGCTGCACTTGACAAGGGCCCTCAGCAGCCGGACTCCCTCAGTGTGGCCCGATGGCCTGGCAGGCAGCCTGAGATCTCCTAAAGAGAAAGAACAGAGGCTGGCTTACAGCCCGGGCATTGTGATAATATGAACTTCTGATCAAGTACATTCTAGAAAGGGGAATTTTTTTTCAAGACTCCTACAGCGTTTAGAGGACCGTATCTTCAGAACACTCCCATCTATTTGAAGCCTGCATTTCAAAGTATATTTATAAATGCCGACACCTCTCCTTCCTGCCCAGCCTCCCTGCAGCAGATGATGGCGTCAGTGGTGCGGGGCCGTCTTACGGTCGTAGGAGAGTGGAGAATCGAAACGCTGGCTGAACCGACTCGGGGCGGGTGACACGGTGGGGAGCACCAAAGGTCTCCGTGGCGCCCTGAGCCGTGCTCGGGGGTTCCCTTCGCGGAGCCAGTGCTCAGGGCCACGCGCCGCGGGAGGTCTGGTTTGAAAGTCGGTGTCGGCAGATGGAGTGAGGGTTGAGGAGACGGGGTGGGGCCTGGCGGGAGCAAGCTGTTGCTGTGGAATCTTTGCCGTTCTGGCTGGAGTTATGCTGCATTCCGAGCAATGAAGGGGAAAGAGAACGTCACAGTAGCCTGAGCCTCCGTGTCCTGCGATAAAATTGGCCATCTGGGTGCGCGCAGTGATTGCTTATTGGGATTCTGTGGAAACGTGTCTCCGGGCCATGTTTTCGTGGAATGAGAGAGCACAGCTGTGACCATTTCACACAAGCGTGCGAGTTATTGTAAAATTCCTAATACTTTGCTACTTCCATAAACTGCTTCCAAATAAATAAGACATTTTCTAACCAGAAATAGTGAGTGATAACCAGATGTTTGGCCATGCAGCATTTTGAGGAGAGCTTTTATTCCATTTCTGAGGGTTTTGCTTTTCATGATGAGTGGAAAGGTTTGGGATGTTCTCATCCTAAGAAAGGGGAGATCTCCTCTCTTAAGGCCACAGGGGAAGGACACTGCCGATGTCCATCGGGCTCAGCACCAACCTGTTGTCACAGGGGACTGGCAGGCGAGCACATTTGTGGCACTGCTGTCTGAGACTTGGATGGGCATTTCTCTCCGTTGTTACCAGTAAGAGTTTGTTGGGCAGGGATCTGCCGGTGGGATGTATGTATGAGAACGGGCAAAGAGGTCAGGTGGGAAAAAATGGTAGATGGGAAATATTCTGACACAGTGATGTGGGACCCGAAGCAAAGCGCGTGACCTGTGTTTAGTTTTCTCATCTGTAAAACGAAGCCGCCTGACCTTCCTGACTACCGTGCCAAGTTGGGAAATGATTGAAACAATAGGAAATAGGTGTTAATTTATTGGAAACAGACAAACGTGCTGGGTCAATGCAAAGTGGTACTCATTAGGTACCATTGAGGTTAAGAACTTTTGTTTTTGTGTCTCCTCCAGCACTGCATGGGAAATACTTGGTTTGGTCAGGTAGTTCTGGGCCCATTTGGGTTTGGATGGGGTCTGGCAGTTGGGATTTCAAAGTGGCCCTCTGACAACACCGTCAGCCTTCTCCCGTGGCCTTGGCCTTCTGGTGTCTCAGTGTGGCCAGCTACCTGTGAGTCTTGGTTTGTGTGAAATGAGCTTTGGAAAGCACAGTGGTGCTTAGAAACGATGAGCGGAATCCCCAGTTCCCGCGTGGGAGCCACCGATGGCACGCGTGCACACACACACTCACACACGCCCAGACGCCAGAGGCAGCACGATAGCGCTTTCCACCTGGAGTCCGGAGCCCTGCACTGGGATTCTGATTCCACCCTCTTGTTCTGAGCCCGGGGTCAGGTCACTTCTCCAGTCTTCGCTCTGTTTCCTCTTGGGTGAAATGAAAGGTTTGCCACAAAGCCCACTGCTTGGGGTCAAGAGACTCCAAAGTCCTTAGTTTAATTGCCCCTGTTTTCTGTCTTTGCTGCGTGAGAGTAGAGTCGTGTTCCCTGCTGGAAAACGCGAGGCTTGGGTTGCTGGTGTCCTGGGATCTCCCAGGCCCTCACATTGAGCAGGCGTAGGGGGTAGTTTGCGGCCGGACAGACGATGAGGCTCCTCCACACCGAGTGCGCCGTGCGTGACTGGACTCTGACTGGACCGCCATGGCCACCCTCCCTCCCTCTTCAAGATCTTGGTTTTATTTGCTTAATCCATCGACGCGTCTTGACTTTCAGAGACTTAAGATGATGCAGTAGGGTTGTTCTGTGCCATGTTCACTTCATACTGATTATTTTCATTCCTTTCTTTGTTAATGCCCATAAACCTGTCTCTCTGACGGCAGCCACTCTGGGAGTCTAACGATGACAGGTCTCAGGCAGCGCAGTCGGGACTTTGTTACTGCCTCCTAATGAACTTGTTCCCATCCCGTGTGAAGCACACTGTTAAGTCAAAGACTGTTGGGGGGCTGTCACTGTCTGCCTCTGGGGGTATGGACTGCTTGCTTTCTGACCCCTTTACATAACAGTTTCTGGAGATCGGCACATTATTTCCTGGACCTTCCATTCTCCTTTCGCTGTACAGAGCTTAACATAAACTGCCTGGCAAGACCTCCTTTCTGATTTTAGAAAGGCCAGCTTATTGGTTTGGTTCCTGTAATAGCTTAAAAATAGAATCCAGCTGTATCAGGAAACATTTAAAAAATGTATCAAGGAAGACCTATAACAGTAAAAATATTTTTAAATCCCAGAGTGTTTTCATAAAGACACAGGATTACATTACTCAATTATTTTTAAAGGGTTTTTGAAAAGCCGTGTTTCACTTGCCATGGCTAATGATTATAGGCATCCGAATGAGCCTGTGGCTATGACTTCAGTCTGTTCGGTGGAAATGACTCTGATGTCATAAACTGACTTGGCTTCGCTGACAGGAAAGTCGTACAGAAGAAAAGCTGTTCGAGCCCATATGTTGGTTGCGCTCAATGTCAGGAAGGGGCGACATAATGTGTGCAGAAATGGGCAGCTGTCGAGAGTGAAGAAATTGGGAAGTTGGCACGGAAGAGGGGACCGAGTCCGAGAAGGCTGTTGGATAAAGCAGAGCTTTTGCAGAAGAGAAGGGCCGGCTGCTGTCCCCATCCTGGTGGCGTAACCACTTAGAAACAAGGCGTCAGAATTAGAGGCTTCGGTTTATGCAGGGAGGGAGGCCCAGGGGGGTGGCGTCCTTGGAAACTCTGGTAAGTTTGAGATTGATCCTCCAACATGAGAGAACATGGGTTCTGACTTTGATCCCAGAATGAATCTGCAGAGACCATCTCACAAGAGCCACCATGGGCTCGTCAGCTATAAAACAGGCAAACTGCACAGTGCCTCTTAAAGCGATTGCCTCTTTGGGTGGAATTTTCAGTTAGTAATTGAGAATGCATTTGACAGAAATTTCTCACATTATCCTTATGGCCAGATAAAATACAAACATGAAAATAATTCAGAATGAAACATTCCTGGCTGAATGAACACCTGATTCTACTCAAAGAGGGTTGATTAATGCATCATCCCCAGCCTGGTGAGAAGCTTCTCCTCATGGGAGAAAGGCTGTAACTTGTCATGCTCAGAATTTCTGTGAACGATGTCAGTGAAGATGTGTTTGTCATATTCACAGGTGACCCAAGGCCGAAGGACAAAACCAAGATTCTAAAAGATCCCAGTGAACTAGAATGGCAAGGTTAGACGTGCTAGCTAAGAGAAGGGGAGACGGGGAAATGGTGGTCTTTATTTGACTCAGTGTTAACAACAGTTTAGAGTATTTTGCAGGTTGGGAATGAGTACGATAAAGAGGATTCATTTATACACAAAGCAGTTTAAATTGGGTGCCTGTAAGGAGCCAGATCCCGTGCCAGATGTGGACGTGCGGCAGAGAATAACAGACAAGACCCTGCCCTCTTGGGTACTAGCCGAGAGAGACAATAAACACAATACATGAAGCATATAATACGTTAGAACGTGACCGTGCTATGGCGGGAAGCTAGGTTAAGGTCCGGGGGGGGGAAGGCAATTTGAAATAGGGTGGTCAGGCCTTGCTGAGAGGATAACATTGGAACAAAGATGAGACAAGTTATCCGTGTGGATATCGGGGAAGAGCCTTCTGGATGGAGGGAGCAGCCAGTGCAGAGGGATACTGGATCCGGTATGTTCGAGTAGAGGCAAAGAGACCAGTGTGTCTGGAACAGTGATGGTGGAAATCGTTAGCAGCTGAGGGCCAAGAGGCACATCTCCATTTCCCTGTTGAAAAGCAGCAACTGGCCTTAATTTGTGACAGTTCGAGAGAACAGAACCGACGGCACGGAGATGATTTTGGCTCGGTCTAAGGAGCAGTGAACGAGGTGGGCTGCTGGGGGCTGAAGGAAACCGCACTTTCATCCACCATCTCGTCCCGAACACAGAGCAGCAGGGACCTGCATCTTCCAAGTGGGGGGAAGGGGGGCAGTTATGTAATTAAGATAAAAATAAGTTTTCCCGGCTGTTCACAGAGCCAGTGTGGGAGTGGGTGCCAGGCCGGCGGGTGGTGCTCCGTCCCGGCTGGAGCGCTCTGATGACCTCTGGCGGTCTCCAGGCCCTGCCTGGGAGTCGTGGTGTCCCTTGGTTATGTTAGCTCCTCCTGAAGAGGAGGCCTCTGAGACTCCGTGGCACAAGAAGTCGACGGATTTTTAAATATGCATATAAGACCTTTCTAAGATTTTAATCATTTTTAAGTAGATGCTAGTTTTGCAGTCTAAGGTGTGGGGAAATTTTTTGCAGGTTTTTGTGGTCAGAGTAATACGCGTAAGTAGTTTACGCAGTCGGGTACCAGGCTTACTGCAGAAACAAGCAGCCGCCCTTCCCAGCACCCGTCTTTCCCACCTGACTCCTGCCCCCTGAGCTCTTGATTCAGACGTTTCTTCTGTATTCCTGAGTTGCACGTTTACACTGTTCTGTTTTTCCGGTCCACCCCCCCCCCTCCCCCCCCCCCCCCCCCGTCAGTAAAGATAAGGATGCAGTTCCCCAGCCAGCGTCCTTGTCCACCTGGCACGGTTATAATCGCCCTTGGAGTTAAGTGAAGGTTCACCAAATAAATGCTCAGCTGAGCCAGGCGGGCGTACCACGACTACCAGACCTTTCTCGAAAGGCCTTTTCCTCACGGTGTTAGTAACTCTCTCTCTCCCTAGGTTCCTTTGACGAGCTTTCTATAAATCTGTCACTACTTCGTTTCCAGACTGTTGGATTCAACCTTCCCCCTTCCATCTCACTCCTTAGATACTCTCACCCATCCTGGTGGCACCCCCCGCCCCCAGGATCCCCGCTTCATCCTCCCTGCTCCCATTCCAGTCTGGACCCTGCTTTCCAGGCCTGCGTACAGCTGGGGCCCCAGGACTTTCCTCACCAGCTTCCTAGGAATGCCTTTTCGTTCAGTCAACATCCTGAGCTGCACCAAACAGAACCTCCCTGTCCTCGAGGAGCTCGGAGGCCCAACCCTTTCCTGGGTTGGCTTTCCGCCTCCCTGTCTTCCTGATTGATCCTTTTTTGGGCATCCTCCAGTAGCTCATTATAAAAGATGCCTGGAAGGCAAATTTCTTTGTCCTTTTTTTTCTGCTCTAAGTCTTTTAAAAGAAAAAATAACGTAAGGACTACGCATATATACACATACAAAGGATTACGTGTAATGTATAAACCGTAATAGGAGTGAGGAACATGTAGGACCCCACCGCCTGACCCCAGGACAAGAGTACTGCCCACACCTTGCATCCGCTTCCATGGCCCCCGCCTGCCCCACCCCCCTGCCAGAAGGAAACACAATCCAAATGGCCATCCTTGTGTTGCTTTTTAAATTTTGCAATAAATTGTGTGTATGCTTGGGGCGGCCTGGATGGCTCAGTCGGTTAAGTGTCCGGCTTCGGCCCAGGTCATTGATCTCAAGGTTCCAGCCCCACACTGGGCTCTCTCCTGACTTTGCAGAGCCTGCTTGGGATCCTCTGTCTTCCTGTCTCTCTGCCTCTCCCCCGCTCGTGCGCGCTCTCTCTCTCTCTCTCTCTCTTTCTCCTAAAAATAAATAAATAAGCATTTAAAAAAAAGGGGGATGTAGGCTTAAGTAATACACTGTTTGGGTCTTATTTTTCAGCTTTATAAAAATGCTACCATGCTATCAGTAGTCCTCTGGGACTTGTTTTCTACCCACACCTCATACTCTTTTGGAGTCTATGTGTTTCTCGTGAGGCTGTGGCTCGTTCATTGTCGTTGCTGTAAACCAGCTCAACCACCCTCATTTCCGGGGTTTTGCTGTTAAAGAACATTCCGCGTGTTCTCGTGCTTGTTTCCTCGTGCACACACGTGCAGGGGTGTCCACGAACACCTAGATATAAAATTGATGTTCAGCTCTTAAGAGATGTCACCACCTTGCTTTCCAGACTCTGCATACCTCAGAAAGTCTTGGTTGTATCTTTATCCTCAGCTAAGTATAAAGCGTGTGTGTGCATACGTTGGACAGTATACGTGTGTCGAGACACGTGTTATGAAGTGAGTCTAACTTACTATTTAGTTACAGCTTCATATTTAACGTGAATATTCCTGCTCTATTTTTTAACATCCACGAAGTTTCCTCTTCTCAGATGTGTTGTTTTTCTAATTCATGGGAAGGTGCAAAGTGGGGCTCTGGTGCTTTGAGCTGTGGAGACAGATGCCCTGCGTTCGCATCCCATCTCAGACACTTCACCTCTTTGTTCCTCGGCGTGTTCATCTGTGAAGTGGAGACAGTGGCAGTGTCGTCAGTGAAAAGCTGAAGCGGAACACGTGTTGAACACTTGGGAGAGTCCCTGACACATAGTGTTCACAACGCTGTTTTTTACGATTAACGCAACATCTCTTATTTTTCTAAGGATATTCCTTACAGGTTGTTTGCCATTTTCTTTGGCGTTTGTATTCTCTGCTTCTTTCTCCTTCTTTCTGATCTTTACTTGGTTTCCGACTTCCGTGTTGGAGATTTCCCTCGAACGTGTGGTCATAATCTCCGGCTGTCTGCTCCCGAGGAGGGAGGCAGAAAAGCCCGGGCTTGGCAGGGTTTGTCACTCGCAGCCTTAACTCCCTCCATCCTCGACAGAGCTTAGTGTTGAAAGGCCTCTTCTACTCAGCGGGTGGTTGCTCTCTGGAGAGGAAACCCCCAGTCTCTGGCCTAGCTGCGGTAGGGGCGTGGGGGGGAGCGGGCTGGGAGATGACCCTGTTTCCAGGGCCTGCCCCACCCCTCCCGCCAGACCTGGCATGCCTTCCCTTGATGTCTTCAAAGATCAGGCCTCTGTCACTTGTCCCCTTAGTAAGCAGGCAACTCCTGGGGTGCCTGGTCCCTCCGGTGCCTCTACCAGCAGAGGCCTGGTTTCAGCTTCCTCTGCTCAGTGACCATCTCCATCCTTTTCCAGTTTCTAAGGCTTGGTTAGCACCTCTTCTCTATCACCTCTGTTATTCCTTGAGCCTCACTTTGGGAGGGAGGAGGGTTTCAAGACAACAATACTGTTGGTTTAACCAAAAATCCGCATTGGTTATTGGACGTAATTGTACCAGAAGCCTTTTGTTGGTCCGTCATCATCGAGATAGAAGAACAAAAGAAAAAAGGAAAAAAAAGAAGATAGCCACAACTCTGTCAACCACAGCTTCTTCGTTTGAAAGTCTGTCGGGAAGAGGGGCGCCTGGGTGGCTCAATTGGATAGGTATCTGACTTCAGCTCAGGTCGTGATCTCGGGATTCGTGAGTTCCAGCCCCGCATCGGGCTCTGCACCGACAGCTCGGAGCCCAGAGCCTGTTTCAGATTCTGCGTCTCCCTCTCTCCGCCCCTCTCCTGCTCACTCTCCGTCTTTCTCTCTCTCAAAAATAAACAAACACTAAAAAAACTGTTTTTTAACTGCAGATTCTCAGAGGAGCTGCACAGGAGTCTGTCAGGCTGCTCCCGGGGACTCTGCATCTAAACTAGCAGGCTCCCAGGGAGGTCAGATGGCGGCTGACTTGGAGCTGCTGCAGTAGTCTGCAGGCGTGAGGGCAAAAAGCCATCTTGCTTACAGTGCTTATTTTTATTTCATGGTTGAAGAAAACAGGGTTGACTTAAGAATGGTTCATTTGGTGGTCCAGTGTGGTTGTAGTTTAGAGGTTGGAATAGATGCTTAAAAGGTGATCTCTTCCTCCTATGTTTACCTCCCTGAACCTTTGAATCTTAAGAGTTGGTGATTTTTATTAAGTAGTTCAAAACCTGAGAAACTAGTAAGTCAGATTCATTTGCTAAGTCGTGTTATATTCTTACTACCGTGGCCTGATTGAAGATGGTTTGAAACCACGGGGAGTGTCCTCCCTGGAGCCCAGTCGCTTCTGGTCTGGGCAGCGGAAACTGCCCTACTCGACAGACTGATTCTTCCATCTCCGGAACAGATCACAGAGGTCTTAGTTGGGCATCTGTAGCTGCTGCCTGTCCCACTGACAGTGTTTCATCGGTATCATGAATGCATGTAAAGGACTTTATAACTATCATCGTGTTGTCTTTTTATACTCTGATGGCAGAATTGAGTACCCTAACACAAGGCTCAGCCAACCGTGGCCCACTGTCTAGGTTTCTTCAGCCCGTGAGCTAAGAATGGTTTTTATTACATCTTTAATGGTTTTTAAAAAATCACAAGAGGGGCATCTGGATGGCTCAGTTGGTTGAGCATCTGGCTCTTAATCTCAGCTCAGGTCTTGATCTCCAGGTCATGGGTTCAGGCCCCTCACTGGACTCCATGCTGGGCATTTAGCCTACTTTAAAAAAAAAGAAAAAAGGAAGAAGAAGAATTTGTGACACATAAAAATGATATGAAACTTGGGGTGCCTGGGTGGCTCGGTCGGTTAAGCGTCCAACTTCGGCTAAGTTAATGGTCGCACAGTCCATAGGTTCAAGCCCTGAGTCGGGCTCTGTGCTGACAGCTCAGAGCCTGGAGCCTGATTTGGATTCTGTGTCCTTTTCTCTGTGCCCCGCCCCCTGCTCGAGCTCGCTCTCGCTCTCTCTCTCTCTCTTGCTCTCTCTCTGTCAAAAATAAAAATGAAACTTGAATTTCAGTATTCTGAAATAAAGTTTTATTGGAATACAGCAAAGCTCATTCATTTAAGTATGGCCTGTGGCTTTTTTGTGCTTTCAGTAACAGCACAGACTGAGTGGTTTCAGCCATAACCGTCTACAAAACCTAAAATGTGATCTAGCCCTTGACAGAAAAAGTTCGATGACCCTGCTCTAGAAAACTAAAGTGAAGTGTGCAAGTATTTTGCTTTGTAAACTCTTTTTATTTGAAAAATGTGATTTAATTACAATTTAATAATAAAAGGACACAAACCTCCATACATTGGATGCAAAGTTGTTGGGAAAGCGCTGGCTCATTAGTTTACCCGGCATTAGATCTATTTTATCTTTCTCTTTTCCTTGATCTTTTTGATCTTCTGTCAGAATTCAGATCTTTCACCCCTCAAAGTTGTGACTTCTCATATAAAAGCATATTGTCTTGAAAGTTCCTGAAAGTGAGTTGGTAAGTTGCCACCAAATACCTCGTTAGCACACGGAGAAGAAAGCTATCCGGTTCTGGTACTGTGACCAGCCCATTTTCAAAAGGTTATCGCCTTGAAATGGGAGAACAGCAGAAGGCAGACATCCAAACCACTCTTGAAAATATTAAGAGACATGTCCTTGTGCACCCAGAATGATGTGATCACTCATGCTCTGGGACAGTCTGTTTCATCGGGTGTGGCTGGCTCTTGAGCCTAACATCCCGTACAGTGGCTCTCTTGACCTTTCTGGGTGAGTCCTTTTCCATAGACTCGGACCAAAGCCTGTTGAGTCTCAGAAGTCACCGCTCAGGCGCGTGGGTGGTGGCTCTGTCGGTTAAACGTCTGACTTCAGCCCAGGTCATGCTCTCACAATTGGTGGGTTCACACCCCACGTTGGGGTCTGTGCTGGCAGCTCGGGGTCTGGAGCCTGCTTCGGATTCTGTGTCTCCCTCTGTCTCTGTCTCTCTGCCCCTACCCCACTCGCACTCTGTCTGTCTGTCTCTCTCGATCTCTCTCTGTCTCTAAAATAAACGTTAAAAATTTTTAAATTAAAAGGAAAGAAACAACAAAATAGTTGAAAAACTGATGACTTGAGCAATATTTTTGGCTTTTAAGGGCTCTTCTACCCTTTGGTACACAGGCTGATTGTCAGTGTGAAGTTAACACAAAGATGTATCATTCTAAAATTTTTCTTTGGGAAAGGAAAGAAAACCATACTTAACATTCTGGAAGTTTTCACCCAATGCAATTAGACAGATAATAAAGGAGATGTAAATATTGAAAGGGCTGTAGTTTTTTGTGTAGGATATGATTGCCTGTCCTTAGAGAACCAACTGAAACCTGCCGAGACCAACAAGTTGAATGAGGCGGCCCGTCAGGAAACCCCCAGAGATAAGACCGTGGTTGCCACCGTTCCTGCCGCACGGATCACCAAAGGGGCTCCCCTGACCGCTCTCCCTGCCTCTTTCCTCGCCTCAGCACAGCAGCCCGATTGAGCCTGCAAAACTAGGGTGGGACCAAGCCATCCTGCCTGAGGCGCTCCAGTGGCTTATATCATTCATTATGAGCCAGCATCCTGACAGTGGCCCGGATAGGGTGACCGTCATTCCCCATCCAAACCCCAGGACATTTTTGAGAGAGAAAAAGAGGTACTTAAAATAATTAAAATTTTACAGCTTTTTGAAATGTTTATTGATCAACACTGATTTTATTATATTGGAGAAACTATGAAATGGTTTATTTAAAACCTATTTTCAAAAATAAAATATTTCCTGTAAAAAAACACATACCTGTGTATATTAAAGCAGATTTTAAAAATTATATTGATTATGTGAACATGAAAAGTGGCAGAAGCGGGGGCGCCTGGCTGGCTCAGCTGGTAGAGCATGCGACTCTTGATTTCAGGATCGTGAGTTCAAGCCCCACGTTGGATGTCGAGCCTACTTAAAAAAATAAATAAAAGTAGCAGAAGCAGAATCATTTTTGGCACACATTCACATACGTAAATCAGTTGTGTTTGTCTCTGATAGTCTGCATTCTGGTTATGTATCAGTGCATAACCAATCACACCAAAACTTAGTGGCTCGCGTGAACAATTGGGTTTTCTCTCCTGGTCCTGTGGTTGACCATGGTTCTCCCTGGGGGGTCTCCTCATATGGGTGAAGTCCAGTGGCAGCTGGGTCACATTGAAGATGACGTTTGCACTCTTGTGCCTCCCAGGTGGCTCTCCTTCTTCTCCCCCTAACCCCGGATGGCTTGGGCTTCCTCACGGCATAGCAGTCTCAGGGGACATAGATTGTCCTGTGTTCGTGAGCTTCCCCAGAAAGCACCTCCAAAGGCCTGAAAGAAGCTTCGAGTCTTCCTGTGACCTAGCTCTGAAGGCGACACCTTCACACCCACTGCACTCTGTTGGACAAAAGCAAGTCCCAGTCCTGTGCAGAATCAAGGAGAGGGCTCTGTGCAAGAGTCACATGCCAGCAGGCAGGACCCACTGGGAGGCCTTCTTTGGATTCTTACTCCCTCACTGTGGCACCACTATTTTTCCAAAGAATGTACCTTTAGTGGTTTTTTTTCCTTTCATGACATTGCCTACCATCTTCTACACTTGTATTTAGTAAATTTGAAATTTTTAACATATTTGATTCTTCTCTGTATACTATAGTATTCTTAATTGAGAAGAAAATAGTCTAAATTCTAAATTTCTACCTTGTGGAGCATATATTTTGGCCCAAGTATTTTCATAGATATTGTCTTTTTGCCTCCATTTGGAATATTTTTCTTTGACACATTTTTTTTTTTTATAAACTGTCTTTATTTATGATCTTTTGACTGCTTCATCAAATTTACATGCCAGCCACAAAGCTGCAGGCAAGGCCTTTTCGTTCTGTTCCAGGATAGAAGATAAATTTAACTAATTAAAGATGACAGCTCCACCCAACGATTCTTACCAAAAATTGAGATATTCCAAAATACCATTATGGAATTTCTAAATGAAAAAAACTGTTGGGGCTCTCTTATGCTGTTTGTCCTTCCTCAGGAGCTCAATTTCAGAGTTACGTGCTTTATTTCCAGTGATTGCAATTTCTTAAATATTTTAAAAGCTACAGGGTTTATTGTGCCATTTTAAAAAGGAGTCCTTTAAAGACTCAGACATTCCTAATATTCAATTTTTAATGCACTGGCACGCCACATTTTTTTGTGTTCAGAATCAGCTTCACACAAAAAAATTGCTGGTACTCTGCATACACAAAAATATTTGTACATTTTGACAACTTTAGCTTTTTTTCCATAGGTAGACTATCACGGCTTTTTTTTTGTCTGTTTTATTTTATTTTTTAAGTTTGTTTATGTATTTTGAGAGAGAAGAGGGAGAGCACGAGCAGCGGAGGACAGAATGAGAGACAGAGAGAATATCCCAAGCAGGCTCCCTGCTGTCAGCTCAGAGCCCAACGCGGGGCTCGAACTCCCCAACCTCAAGATCCTGATCTGAGCTGAAATCAAGAGTCAGAGGCCTAACCGACTGAGCTACCCAGGTTTTGACACGGTTATGCATCTGTGTGCATTGTAACTAATCCCAAGACTGTTTCTACTCCATAGGTCTCTTGATTCAATAAGATACTTGTACTGTAACGCTGTACTTTACCAAAACTGGTATTCGAGTGTCACCACAAAAACAAAATTTTACATTCATTGTGGAACATTCTGACTGGAGTTTACAGTAACATTTTCTCACAGAGTTCCCCCAATTCCCACACCGAGGATGAGGGCAGCACACAACCAGCAAATCTTGGACACCGACAGGGCGTCCGAGAATCCAACTCCATTCTGACACCGTCTACCTGGAGGCGGCATCAGATTGCACAGGTTAGGGGTTCAGTCCTCCAACACTGCTCCCACCCCCCACTTCAGATGCCAGTCCCGAGCCCAAGGCCTATGACTGAGGGCTGCAGATTCCAACACCCGCCCCCTTGGGTTCTTTTAATTCTCTAGAGGGGCTTGCAGAACTCAGGAAAACACTTCAGTTTACAAATCAGCAGCCAGAGCGGGGTCTGGGGAATGGGTACGGGGGCTTCTGTGCCTTCTCCAGACACCCTACTCTCCCTGTGCCTCCGCTGTGTTCACCAACCTGAAGCTCTCAGAACCCAGTCCTTTTGGATTTTTATGGAGGCCTCATTGCATAGTCAGACTGACCTAAGTCATTGGCCATTGGCTGATTCAGCCTCTGGCTTGCCCCCCCCCCCCCCCCCCCCCCCCGCCCTTGGGTGGAGACCACAAGTCGCCTTCATTAACATAACAGAAGACACTTTTATCGTCCTCATCACCAGAAATTTCTAGGGTTTCTGGAGCTGTGAGCCTGGAACCTTGTGGATGAAGACCAATAATACATTTAGTCATTCAGATGACCAAATATACATTTCTTATAATTCACAGCATTGTACATTTATAATTCTAATCAAACAATTATTAACATTAACTGATTTTCTATTTGAAGCATCTGGTTAACACTCACATAAAAGTGGCATCATTAGCAGCTGCGAGGTTCTTTTGCTACTAGAACGAACACACATACAGCTATGGCTTTATCTTTCATGTGTGCATTACAAACCTTAGAATGGAAAAATAGTGAAATTAACAGAGGAACTACCATTTGATCTGTAAATCCCTGCCGCTGCTACCCTTCACTTCCGGGCATGGTCTTTAAAGAACAATGAACTAACTATTAAAGGAGACTCTGGAGTTTAGACTTAATTTTCGTGTGGTCTGAGTTAGCACTATGGATGGATGGTCGATGTTGAAAAACATTTCATACAAGTTACAAATTCATCGACTTACTGAGAAAATGGAAACTGAGTGCTTGTTTTTGTTGTTAAATATACACTATGTTTAATTTTATTGCTGCCTGAAGAATTTGTCAAAAAAGAATTATCCCCCCCAAAAACAACAAAACCCCTGCGTATTTACCGAATCAGGAGTTGCCCAGTTTTAAGTGACTTATGAACTAGGAATGGTTTTTATATTTTTTATGATCAAAAAAAATCAAAAGAAAAAGTTATATTTTGAGACATGAAAAATGTATGAAATTCAGATTTCAAGGTGAATGAAGAGAGTTTTACTGGAACCGGAGCACAGCCGGGGTCAGCTGGGTGTGGGCTGTTCTCCTCTACAACAGTGACCGTAGGATCCACAACACCTAAAATAGTCACCGTGGCCCTTCACTGAAAGTATGCCACCGCCTGATTATACCATTCAGTAGGAGGAAAACACTGGCGAGAGTATTCAGACTGCCATCTGATGTAAATATGCAGGGGTTTTGTTATTTTGCGGGAGGTGATACTTTCTTTTTTGATAAATTCTCCACGTAGCAGGACCGCAGGACTGGCCGCCTGTCTCCGCCCGTGTTCACATGCACCTGCCACTGTCCAGGCACACGGCTGACCGCAGCTTCACGCATGTCCCGGGCCAAGGCACAAGCCACCTGCCTGTGTCTCTTACGGCTCACACCCACACTGAGACGGGGAGCGCACCGTGCACCCCACACGCCCCTAGAGGGGACTGTGGCAGATGTCAGGAGTGGAGAGTGAAGGCCTGTCCACCAAACCCAGTCTGGCTTCTTAGTTTAAGTCAACCGCTGACGAGGAGAATACTAGTGATGGTGATGGTAGTACGTTACGTAAACGTGAAAATCTGGGATAACTGCCAAACCAGCAAAGCTGCAGGATTCGGCTAGTCGTCTCCTGGATCTCCCCCCTCCCTCCCCGTGATGTCCACGGATCAGCCACAGGCAGCAACCCCAGCTCCTCCCAAGCCTTGTGCTGTTAGTGCTCCAGCGTCGTCCTCCCTCGTTCCCCTCTCCCGCCTTTGTTCGCATGTCCCCTTCTCAGGGACAGAAACACATGCTCCCACGCTACTTCGGGGGCGGTAGGTGTTCTGGGTCGTGATTGTGGAGGTGGTTTTGCGAGTCTATGTGTCTGTCAGAACTCACTGAGCTACGCGCTTTGGGCGGGTGCAGTTTATGTTATTATACGTAAATGAAACCTCGGGGGGGGGGGGGGCGCCTGGGTGGCTCAGACGGTTGAGCACCTGCCTTTGGCTCCGGTCGTGGTCGTGATCTCACGGTTTATGAGTTCGAACCCTGTATTGGGCTCTGTGCTGATGGTGCAGAGCCTGCTTGGGATTGTGTGTCTGTCTCTGTCTTTGTGTCTCTCTCCCTCTCTCTCTCTCTCTCTCTCTGCTCCTACCCCGCTCGCACCCTCTGTCTCAAAATAAATAAACATTTTTTTAAAGAAAACCTCAAAACAGTTTTTTTTTTTTTTTAATGGGCTGCAGGGAACTGAATAAAAACGTGTGCGTGGTCAGATATTTATATGTGGGATTAAGAAATATGCCCATTTGAAAAATCTTATGACAATAAAATAATAAACATTGATTTTCTGAGTGTGGAGCATTTTATATCAGTCAGCAAATTTTAGCTTCACATTACTTGAGAGAATATGGTGTTCCACTTCTCATAACTTAATTCTCAGATTAATTTTAGAAAGTGAAGGGCACCTGGGTGGTTCAGTGGTTAAGCATCTGGCTCTTGATTCCATCTCAGGTCATGATCCCAGGGGTCGTGGGATGGAGCCTCGCATGAGGCTCTACACTGATCACGGAGCCTGCTTGGGATTCTCTTTCTCTTTCTCTCCCTTCCTCTGCCCCTCCCCTGTTCACTCTCTCTAGCTCTGGAAAAACAAAACCTGATTTAGAAGGTGGGAAGAGTTTTTCAATCTCCCGTTTGTCCACAATTGATTTTGTGTGCACTTTTTTTTTTTTTTTTTTTTTTAGTTTATTTATTTTGAGAGAGAACATCCCAAGCAGGCTGTCAGCACAGAGCCCAACATGGGACCCAAACTCACAAACCGTGAGATCATGACCTGAGCCGAAACCAAGAGTCGGACGCTTAAGTGACTGAGCCCCACAGGCACCCCATCTCTGAAGTTATTTTTAAGTTTTAAAGAGTTTTGAGGTAGTTGTATGATTTAAGAGTGTCTAGACTCAAACATGAACATGTTTGGTCCACGTGGCTTGTGTCTAGGTTTCTGCATCCATGGGTTAAATCTAGAGATGATCTAAAATTAGAGCCATGAAGTGGGTCCTGTTTTGGGCTCTAAAAATCAAATTGCGTAGACTGTTTTCCTTTCCCTGACCCTTGTCTTTGGCGCGTCATTCACCTGCAGACGCGACTGGTTTTCTGACCCTCGCAGTCGGTGGAGCTGTGCTGCTGGTTGGTGTGAACTGTGACATTCATGCTCTGCGGGCCTCCTGGCGGAGTCCTGCCCACACTCAGTGAACCGCCGGGTGCCAAAGCGTAGATTGTCTTTCGTTCCACAAATACCACCCCTGCTGCTGACTGCTTGTTTTTCTGCCCCAGGGGACCATCAGTGTTGGCATCGATGCCACTGACCTTTTTGATCGCTACGAGGAAGAGTACGAAGATGTGTCCGGAAGTGGCTTTCCGCAGATTGAAATTAACAAGATGCACATATCCCAGTCCATTGAGGTAAAGCCCAGACTCCCCCCACTCCCAACCCGCCCCCCAGTGCAGTGAGGCTCGGGTTAACGAGGCACAACGTACTGCGCAGCTGTGGTTTTTCTCATCTTTATTTATGAAAGGATGTAATTAGCCACTTAAAAAAAGAGAGAGAGAGAGAGTTCCAGGCACAACCTTGTTTGTTACTGCTTTGCTGACGTGTTAGCAACATGAGTGCCAGGGGACGCTTAGCTTCCAAGGTCGTAGGGCTCCCCCAGCAGAAATGCGAGCAGTCTAAAAGAAGTAGCGGCCAAGTTCAGGATGATTCGGGGCGAGAAAACAGACCTCCATGGGTGATTCCAAGAACCAGTTTTAGTTTTAACGCACACTCTATTGTGTGCAGAAAACGCAATATTCAGCTAAACCCAGGGTCACTAAAATGTCTTTCTACCCACGATTTGGATGTGGCACTGGTGGGCCAGTCTGCTGAGGGTAACAGTAGGTCTCTCTGCCCCCTCAACTCCTATGTTTACCCTCAAGTGCATCACATGAAGTCCTAACTCTGGGAAACCGGCCCCTCTGGTGGAGCTTCCAGGGTTAGCACAGCCCTGGATTCAGTCCTTTCCATGGTGCCGGTGGCGAGCAAGACCTGGAGAGGTGCAGACATCCCACGATGGGAGGAGAGACACATGAGGCAGTCACTGTGCAGTCTGATGCCATCGGTACACCGGGAACCAGGATGTAGCCCTGTCTTTCCCTGGTTTTATTTCTAATTTGCCCGTTAACACTTTTGTAAAACATTACCTCGGTGGCCACGTGCAGTTCAGATGGCAAAGTGGGAGAGAAGTGAACCAGCTGAGGTCATACCGTGCATCCCTGTACACTTGAGCTGTAGGTCACTTGCACCTTTGGCCGGGCAGATACAGCGTATTCATTAGGCTGCTGTCCTTGTGCTTCCTAGTGCTTTGATTCATTCGTTACCAGCAAATCTCACTTCCTAGGCACCCTTGACAGCTACAGACACAGCCATCCTCTCCGGAAGCCTCTCAACCCAGAATGGAAATGGAGGGGGTTCCATTAACTTTGCACTTAGACGAGTCACTTCCGCAAAGGGATGGGGAGAGGTAAGAATGTCGACTGGCGGGATCGTGTTGTCCACTGCAAAGTCTTATTTCTGAACATGTATACTCTAAATGCCAACCCTCAAAAAGACCTGGGTTGGTTTCATCATTGTATAAAAGGTGGCTGTCAAACTTGCATGAGTTGACTGTCCCCAAGAGAGAAGTCTGTCTCGTGCCTGAGAAGGAATCCTCTGTCTGCTGGACAGCTCACAGGTAGGACAGAGCAGCAAGGTCTCCCTTGAGATGCCACCTTACAGAAATCCAGCCTCGAGAAACTCAGCATCTCTGTTCCCTTCTGGCGGAAACCTGTAGGCTCTTCCCGCCCCCTGCCCAGTTCAGAAGGCAGGTGCTGTGCCCGAGCTCTGCTCCACTGATTGGCGGTCATTTAACAGCCAGCTTTGCTGAGCCCATTGAACTGCGCCAAGTGAACACTGAAGAGTGGCCTTGAAAGTCACCCAGACAAGTAAATGAGGCAGCCAGAATCGGCTGGACCTCCAGGGCTGAGCGAGGGACCACTGATGACTTGGCTCCAGATGCCTGGGGGCTCTCTCCAGTCACCCAGGAGACCCTCAGGCAGTGAAGCAGAGCAGACCGGGAACGCAACGGGGGGGGGGGGGCTCCCCCGCATCCGACCGCCGTGGGCAGCTGTGCAGATGGCAGTGAGGGCCACAGGGAGCCAGTCTCCCCTCGTGACCAGCAGAGGCCTGCAGCGTTTTCATTAGAGGGGCTCCTTTCTGAAACGTGCCTCCTTTGGATCTGTGGAAACAGTCCTCCATCTGGCAAAGGTGAGGAAGAGGTGTTAAAAGAGTCTTCCAGCTCCTACTCTTAGAGCCCTGGCAAGGGCCGATGGCAGTGAATGAAAAGGAATTATAACCAGAGGTGCTTACCTGAGACCTGGGTTGCTGCTGTGAGAGAAAACACTAACACCTTCTCTTTTTCTCTTTTGAACAGTTAGAATTTGGAGCAGGGGATCTGCAGGGACCTTTATTTGGTCTGAAGCTGTTCCGTAATCTCACGCCAAGATGGTAAATATAAAGAGAGAAATCCTCTTTGTTGGTCCTTGTGGATTAGGAGACTAGAACCTGTGTGTTCTTTTTGCCAAGGTCATCCGGACTTCGCTTTTCTGTCACACAAAGTCACCGGGGGGCAGACCCTGTGGCCCTGGCGTGGGGCCAAGGCAGGGTACCTGTTGCAGAGAGCTCTGGGTTGGCTGGCACGGGGAGGGGTCATCTGCTGCTCATCCCCATCCGGGCCAGGCTAACACTCCATGCTCCGAGGTTTCCTCCTCTGTGGGGATGAGGCCCCTGCCTACGCACCGGGGGCACTGAGGACCGGGAGAGAGAGACTGGAGGGAAAGCATATTCATGGGGAAGTTGGTCAGTGGCCTGAAATATTTATGAACTTGTGGGGATCGTTTCTTTGTCCTGAGAACGTTTCAAGTTCTGAAAAGGGTCTTTATTAAACAGTGAGAGGGCGTCTGGGTGGCTCAGTTGGTTATGCATCAGACTCTTGATTTCAGCTCCGGTCTTAATCTCAGGGTCGTAAGATCAAGCCCCTCATTGGGCTCTGCGCTGAGTGTGCTTGAGATTCTCTCTCCCTGTCTCTGTCTCTCTCACTCTGTCTCACTGTCTCAGAACAAAACACTGAGCACTTGTGAGACTGCCTGGCAGTCAGTGAGATGTGCAGATGCTGGCACTTTAAGGCCCACTCGTAGAACTGTACATCACTCCCCTTCTAGAACCACAGAGATGTCCTTATTTCCCACCTGTGTGAGCTCAGATAAAAGAATTGGGTGGAAGGTGAAATAAAACCTCTTTCTTCTGGAGGAGAAAACAGTTAAAGGAGCCCTGGGATAGGGGCGCCTGGATGGCTCAGTCAGTTAAGCATCCGACTTCCACTCAAGTCATGATTTAACGGTTCGTGAGTTTGAGCCCCACATCGGGCTCTGTGCTGACAGCTCAGAGCCTGGATCCTGCTTCGGATTCTGTGTCTCCCTCTCTGTCTGCCCCTCCCCCGCTCACTCTGTCTCTCTTTGTCAAAAATTAAACATTAAAAAAAATTTTTTTTAAAGGAGCCCTGAGATAGATAGTCTGTGTTTGCAAAGCAGGGTTTTCACTTGCAGTCGGGTGTCTGTCTGCACACCCACCAGGTTCTTCAGGGGAAGACCCGTCCTAAGCTTGTCTGCATAATTCTGTCACCCCTGATGCCAGCCCAGAGCACAGATTCCTGCCCCCACCCTTCACACCAGTCAGGTCCTCTGAGAGGCCTAGGAATCTGTACTTTTATCAAGCACCCAGGTCATCAGACGCACTTAGGAGACACTTCACTGAGGGAAATCTGTTGGCCATCTCATTCTGGTTGAGCCTCAGAGTGAGTGGTCGCCAGGGAGGGGGGCTAGGGCTGGCTGGTTACCAGCCGTTACAGGTTTGGAAACTAAATTTCATCATAGTGCCCAGTAGTTTATGAGACTTGAGAATGCAAATGTGTAGACAGGGATACCAGGGCGTTGATGCAGTGTCTGCTCTTGAGGGTGCCCTGATCCTAGGGTCGGGCTATTTGCAGTCCAGACTAGCGATCAGAAGGTTGGTTTGGGGTGTAGAATCAGCCCCAAAAAGGCAGACGGCCTGTGGAGTGTTTTCCGTCTCCCAGTGCCTGCCTCCCTGCCTGCCCGCCTGGCCGATCTCTGTCTCGAATTGGTCTCTCTGTGTAGGACGTGCTGGATAAAAATACTAAATCGTATTACTTTAATTAAACAGGAATCTCAGTCTTTACAGTTTGATTCTTCTATTTTTTTTTTTAATTTTTTTTAAACATTTATTTATTTTTGAGAGAGAAACAGAGCATGAGCCGGGTAGGGGCAGAGAGAGAGGGAGACACAGACCAGGCTCCAGGCCTCGAGCTAGCAGCACAGAGCCCGACGTGGGGTTCGAACTCACGAACCATGAGATCGTGATCTGAGCCGAAGTTGGACGCTTAACCGACTGAGCCACCCAGGCGCCCCTACAGTTTGATTCTTTTAAATGTCACTGTTTTAGGCTTTAGCCTGTCTCCTCCCTGTTTGCCTCCCCTGACCCCGCTGTGGCTGAAGCAGAATAACACAGCTGTCACCTGGTGTGACTTGAGAGAAGCCAGGGAAAGTTTGGATTAGGGGCCCTGTAGAGAGGAGGAGTAGGTTCTTAATTCATTTGGGCATGAGCGCTTACTGAAAGTTTGCAAGAACACTGTGATCACAGCTGTCACGTTTGTTATTACTTAATGCAACAGTGACGCCTTGCAAGCTTAGGAAAGAGACTTTGGCAATCTGGTAGATACTGGGCTGTTTACTGAGTCGAACGGCTGTTTGCTCACCTTTTAATGCTTTGGGTAAAGTGTGAATTCCTTTGTTTTTGAAATGAAATACCTTTTTTTAACCAGAAGATGGGGCTGACTCCTTTGGAAACCAACTTCCGAGGCCTTTCAGGGCAAGTCGTTTACTGTACTGGCTTCTCATGTGCACGGCCATGGGTGGACACAGGAGTCACATGGGCAGTCTTGGAAAAAATACACTGATGCCTGGTCCCCCACCCCAAAACTCTGACCTCATTGGTCTGGGGTGGTCTCTGGGTAAGGGGTCCTCTAACTTTGCTGCACATTAGAATCACTTGGCAAGCTTTAAAAACACTCCAGGCCTGTAAATCAGCTCCCTGGGGCATGGGAGCTGACCATCAGTACTTTTTAGATTGGCCGGGTGATTCCAGTGTGTAGCCAGCTGTGGGACCTGCCCGCCCGCCCCGGCCTCCGCTTCCCCTGCTCCCGCCCTGACATGATTCTCAGTTGCAGTCAGATTAGACCCACTGGTTTTCAGAACGCGGACATTCAGGGGACTCTTTGGCTGTAGTTACAGTCAGCATAGGATGGGGCGGGCAGTACACATCAGCAGGGAGGGTTACTAGGAAGATTACAGCAAGGCGTCTTCTCGCTCTCTCTCTCTCAAGGACAGGCTCAGTGTCCTGCTTTTCTCTGGGCCACTGGCTCGGGGATTCATGGACGGGAGGGTGAGCAGGGTCTTAGCCTGGCAGAGAGGAAGGGACCAAGAGCGGCTGAGAACCAGGTGTGTCATCCAGGACCCTTTCGATCTGTGTGTCCCCCCAGCTTTGTGACGACAAACTGTGCTCTGCAGTTCTCCTCCCGTGGGATCCGGCCTGGCCTTACCACCGTCCTGGCCCGGAACCTGGACAAGAACACTGTGGGCTACCTGCAGTGGCGGTGGGGTATCCAGTCGGCCATGAACACTAGCATCGTCCGGGACACCAAAACCAGCCACTTCACGGTGGCCCTGCAGGTGAGGACAGAGCCGCCCCCTCGTGTGTCCCTGACGTCCCTCACGTCCCTCACCCGGATCTGAGCACCCGTGGGGGCCCTGGGGGGCAAGTTCTGTTCACACGCACTCAGTGTCGAAATGCTGTTGTTCTCAGGCTCCCAGGGTAACTGTGTTCCAGTTACCCTAAAGCAAAATGCCCTTTTCACATCTTCTAGTAGGAGAAGCCCACAGAATCAGGGTGAGAAAGAGCACAGGTTGGGAAGCGACCCCCCAGAGCAGCAGAGTTATGCACTCAGATGCCACTGTGGTGGGCAGGAGCACAGGGTATGAGAGGACCCGCCCCCCCTCAGCCCTCACCACCTGCTGCCGTGTAAGAATGCAGGCTCCTTGTCGCAGAAGGTTTTCTTTCCGTGAGAAGTCAGGAAGCTGGGTTTTTAAGTGAACTCTCCCAGCTTTTAAATATTGGCCTCTAATAAATCACACTCAGACCGCGGCCCCTGCCTGAGAGGCTGCCCGGGAAGGGAGCTCCGCGGCCGGTGTGCGCACAATACCCACCTTCCCGCAGAGTCGCGGCCGCTAGCCCTGCCTTCTCTCCCTGTGTCTTCCCAGCTGGGAATTCCTCACTCCTTTGCACTGATCAGCTATCAGCACAAATTCCAGGATGATGATCAGACTCGCGTGAAAGGATCCCTGAAGTAAGTCCTGGCCCAGGCCTGCTGCGCGTGGTACGGGGGCTTCCAGATGGCGGGCCGGACGTGACCATCCCGCGGTCCCCGCCCTGAGGAACTTGAGTCTCGTGGAAGAACTGCGCCCCTGGGTGTCACTAGTGATCCCCTCCGGGTGGGGGTGGGGAAGGCGAGAGGGAAGGACAGGAGGGGGTGGGGTGGCCTCGAGGGGCCCGACTTGCTCAGGCCGCATGCTCCCTGCAGGGCCGGCTTCTTCGGGACGGTGGTGGAGTACGGAGCGGAGAGGAAAATCTCCAGGCACAGCGTCCTGGGCGCGGCTGTCAGCGTGGGAGTCCCTCAGGGCGTGTCTCTCAAAGTCAAGTAAGTTGAACTGGATCTTTCTGGCCCAGGCTTATCTGGCAACTTGTAACTCACCTGGGCTTCAGCCACCTTAAGGATGAAAGAGACTTTGCTTTGTGATTATGTTCTTAAAGAGACGGTTGCTTCTGTCTCGGGCGGGTAAGCAAACGTCAGGGAGTCGCTCAGGGTCTGAGTCTGTGGTCAGGGACCTTCCACGTGCTCCGTGGCCCGCCTGCATCTCTCCCTCCCCGGAGGCCCCCGTGCTGGCCCCACCCGCCCACTCATCGACAGGTCACACGTGTGACTCGTACAGGGTCGCCATCAGCGGATGCGGCAGCCGCGTCTCCCTCGGTACCAGAGCACTGCCGCCTGCCCACACCCTTCACCGCTGCTCCGGTGGCGCTCCTTCCAGCCTCTCCCTGCCGCCTCGGTTACCTGACCGGCTGGCTGCTGCTAAATGGCAGCATCAGGGCGGGACCCCAGGCCCGTCTGTGCAGACTCCCTCCGCAGGTGGCCGCATACCTTCCTGCACTGACAGCTCACGTTTGCAGCCCCAGCCTGGCCCGCCCCCACACCTGCAGCCCCTATATCCCAGATCACTGCTCGCATCCTGTCTCGCCTCTCGATGCTTCCAAAGCTGCTCTGCCCAGAGCCTCCCTGTGCCGGTCGTGAGAGCCCCAGCCTTCGAGGTGTTCTGTGCGAAACCTTGGAGTTGGCCTCGGCCGCTCTTTTTCCCCACACTCCAAAGTTAAATGTATCTCAAAACCCACCTGGGCCGTCCTCGGGAAGCATCTCCTGAGTGGGGCCGTTCCTCGCATGCTCTCTGCTCCCACTGTCTCGTGTCTGAGTTATTGCTCTGTCCTCCTGGCCCACGTCCTTCACCCCCTGGTGACCCTGCTCTCCACACGGGCAGAGCACGTAGGTCAGTGTCTGTCACTCGCTGCTCAAACCGTCAGTGATTCCCTCAATCCCTGGCCAAAGCTAGAGTCCTTCAGGACTCTCCGTGATCAGGCCCTCACTTCCTGCTGACCCCTCCTCTCCCATATACCCCTTCTCCACTCCAGCCGCCCTGGCCCCCGCGCCGCTCCAGAGAACAGCAAGCCCACTCCTGCAACCAGACTGTGAGTTGCTCTTCCTTGGTCCCCAGATGCCAGCACGGCTGGATCCTTTGATTCCCTCAGGGCTCTGCCCAGAGGTCACCTGGGCAAAACCATCCCTCATCACCCTGTAAGAGCTGTACCCCTCCCTTTGCCCCAGGCAGACCTTTTCCGTTTAACCCTGTCTGTCCTCCACTGCACCACCTCCCTCTGATCAGCCGTCCACCTCGCCGGCCCTCATCAGGAGCTCTTTAACTTTGTTGTATTCTGTACGGTACTCCTAGAGCCTAGAACACAGCCTGGCACTCGAGAGAAACTCTGCAAGAGAGAGAGAGACAGACAGGAAGCAGATCATACCTCATCACGGTGTGGGAGAGGAGAGCCACAGCGGGCCACCAGTATCAGAGCCGCGTCGGGCCTCTCTCCTCTCAGTGATCTGAGGCCCCCTGAGACTTAATAAAGAGCACACAGAGAGCTGACAGAATTTTATTCTCAAACTGGGACCACTGACGAGACAGTTCTCTGATTCCGTTTCTGTTTTTAAACACGTGTCCCATGCAGGTATTACATGACACAATCTGCATTCTCATCCCAAGAGTGCCGCTCTGCCTCTCGGAAAGAAACAGTTTCATTTCGTTTCAGCTGAGTTCCCCGTGTCAGCAGGCTGAAATGTCCAGACTGTATTGTTGTATAAACCAAAGTTTTCCAGAAGGCCCTGGAGTTCAGCAATAACATGTGATCTGACTTTGCTAACTCTTCTCTTATGTTCTGTTTATTTGGTGAATGACAATAATTTTTGAATGTTAAACCAACCTTACATTCCTGAGGAAAATTCTTGATATCATAATGATATCATAATGATCACGATAAAATACTTTTTATATATTGCTTGATTTGGTTTACTAATATCTTACTAAGGATTTTTCTATGGTTTTTTTTGTAAGTTTTTTTTAATGTTTATTTATTTTTGAGACAAAGAGTGTGAGCCGGGGAGGGGGGGGAGCGGGGGGGTGGGCAGAGAGAGAGGGAGACACAGAATCCGAAGCAGGCTCCAGGCTCTGAGCTGTCAGCCCAGAGCCCGACGCGGGGCTCGAACCCACAAATCGCAAGATCGTGACCTGAGCCACCCAGGCACCCCTGTATCTATGTTAAGGGACACTGATGGTAATTTTCTTTTTCTGTTATGTGTTTCTCAGGTTTTAGGATGAGTTATGGCAGCCTGATAAAATGAAGTGTTCCTTCACTTTACTTAGGAAGTGTCACACTTCACTTAGGAAGTGTTCCTTCTTCCTCCGTTTTCCGGGAGGGCTTGTGTAAGAATGATTTATTCCTTAGGTTTCCTAGAATTCACTAGTGGAATGAGCAGAGACTGAAGGTTCTTTGTAGGGAGGTTTCTGAGAATGGATTCAGTACCTTTAATAAATCCGGGGCTTTTCCAGTTTTCTCTTTCATCTCATGTCAGCTTTGTCACTGTGTTTTTCAGAATTTGTCAGTGAATTCAGCCGGTGAATTTCTTAGCATGAAGTTGCTCATAATATGCCCTTATCCTTTTAATGTCTGTAGTTCTCCGTAGATGAGCCTTCATTCCTCACGTTGGTAATTTGTGTTCTTTCTACCTTTTTTGTAACCAGTCTGGCCGGGGCACTTCACTTTCAAAGAACCAGCTTTGGCTTTGTTAATATTCTCTATTGTTTATCTGTTTTCTATTTCTTTATTCTTTATTCTTTTTTCTACGTATTTTGGTTTCACATTGCTGCTTTTTCCAGCTTTTTAAAGCCCAGCCTTACGTTACTAATTTGACATCTTCCTTCTTTTCTAATATAAACTTTTGAGGCTTCACACACTGCTTTGCTCCATGCCACAAATTTGGATATGCTGTATCGTTATCATTCAGTTCAAACTGTTTTCTAATTTCACTTTTAGAAATGTATTGCTTAATTTCTAAATATTTGGGTTTTTCTGTATATCCGATTAGTGATTTCAGTTTAATCTTATTTTGGTCAGAGAATGTTCTGGTCAGAGAATATTCTGTATGGTTCCAGTCATTTTAAATATATGGAGACTTGTTTCATGCCCCACCATGTAATTGACCTTGGTGATCATGTGCACTCAAAGAGAACATGTATTCTGCTGTAGTTGGATGCAGCATTCTTTAAATACCCGTGGGTCAGGGGGGTTGACAACATTCTCCAGAAATCAGAAGTTCTAGGACTTCACGGATTTGGGCAGATTTCTATCAGGTGCTAAGAAAGTGTTAAAATGTCCTGCTATGAGTGTGGAATCCTCGGTTTCTTCCCCAGTTTTGGCTTTGTGTATTTTATCTCAAGCAGCGCTCTTTGGAACCACCATCACAGTCAAGACCTAGAACATTTCCATCGTGTCCAGAAATTGCCTCTTGGTCTTTGTGTGGTCTCCCAGGCCCTGGCAACCACTGCTCTGTTTCCACTCCCTATATTTTTGCCTTTTTCAAAATGTCATATGATTGGATTCATACAGTGTGAAGCTTTTTGTGCTTCTTCCGTGAGTATAGTACTTTTGACATTGTCCTGTTTGTTTTTTTAATGAATCCCTCTCTCTTTTTTTTAATGTTTATTTACTTTTTTTTTCTTTATTTTTATTTTTTAACGTTTATTTTTTTTAACGTTTATTTATTTTTGGGACAGAGAGAGACAGAGCATGAATAGGGGAGGGGCAGAGAGAGAGGGAGACACAGAATCGGAAGCAGGCTCCAGGCTCTGAGCCATCAGCCCAGAGCCCAACGCGGGGCTCGAACTCATGGACCGCGAGATCATGACCTGAGCTGAAGTCGGATGCTTAACCGACTGAGCCACCCAGGCGCCCCAAATGTTTATTTACTTTTTGAGAGAGAGAGAGAAAGAGAGCAAGCCAGTGAGGGGCAGAGAGAAAGAGAGAAATCCCAAACAGGGTCTGTCCCGTCAGCATGGAGCCCAGTGCGGGGCTCGAACTCAAGAACCGTGAGATCGTGACCTGAGCCAAAACCAAGAGTCAGACACTTAACTAGCTGAGCCACCCAGGCGCCCCTGCCCTTACTGTTGCATACGTCAGTAGTGTGTCCTTTATTTTTATCGCTGTTTGGAATGACATTGTTGATGTACCACAGTTTATCTGCTTATCAGTTTAAAGATACTTCATTTGGGGGTGCCTGGGTTCCTCAGTCGGTTACGCATCCAACTTCAGCTCAGGTCATGATCTCATAGTTCGTGAGTTCGAGCCCTGCGTGGGGCTCCGTGCTAACACCTGGAGCCTGGAGCCTGCTTCAGATTCAAGGTCTCCCTCTCTCTCTGCCCCTCCCCCGCTCATACTCTCAGTCTCTCTCAAATATTAACAAACATTAAAAAAAGGGGTTTTTTTAATAAACATATTTCATTTGTTTCCAATTTTTACCAACTGCAAATAAAGCCAGCGGACCTTCAGATGCAGGTTTTGTGTGAACAGAAGGTTCCATCTCTCTTGGGTGAACACCTCGGAGCACACCCACTGAGCCGAAAGTAGGTGTGTGTTCCACTTGGTGAGAAAGTAGCCAGCTACTTTCCGGGTGGTGGCTTCGTGTTACTTCCCCAGCAGTGGCCTGCCATGAGAGTGAGAGAGAGAGAGAGAGAGAGAGAGAGAGAGAGAGAGAGAGAGCGCTCCGGCCGCTCCGCACCCTCGCCGCCTGGGCCGCTCGCCTTGCGAGCACTCGCTGCTGCAGCAGGTGTATGAGTGTCTGCCTGACGCCCACGACGCTGGGCATCTCCAGGTGCTTGTTTGCCATCCGTCCTTTTTTTTTTTCTTTTTCTTTTAAGCAAAGTCTTCATATAGATCTTTTGTCTGTTTTCGGGTTGTTTGGTCTCTTTTTTTTTTCGTTTTTTTTTTGCCTGTTCTTCGTCAATTCTGGAGTTGCGTTTCTTCCGAAGGATGTTGTCCCTTAACAGATTTGTTCTTTCAGTGCTCTGAAGATGTTATTCTACTGGTTTCTGGCCTCCACTCTTTCTGATGACACATCAGTGGTCATCTGAATCATTATCCCCCTGCATGTGATGTCTTTTTTTTTTTTTTTTTCTGGCTATTCACCTTTCTGTTCTGTTTTTTGGTTGTTTGTTTTTCACTTTTGTTCCTCAACAGTCCACACCTAAAATGTACCTACATGTGTTTTTGCTATATTTATGCTGCTTGCGGTTTGCTAAACCTCTTGCATCTGTAAATTTATTCCTACGTGAAATTTGGAACTTTTAGGCCATTAATTCTTCAAATATTTACTCCTGCCCCACTCTCTTTCTGGGACCCTAATTACTTAAACTCTAAACCTCTTGAGGCTCTGCCCATTAGTCTTCAGTATTTTTTTTTCTCTTTGTTCTTTGTATTGGATAATTTCTGTTGATCTGTCTACAAGTTCACAGATGTCTGTCCTCTCCAGTCTGCTGTTCAGGCCATGCACTGAATATTGTCTTTGAGCATAAAGAAGATGCTCTCTAAAATCCTTATCCAGGGGCACCTGGGGGGCTTAGTCGGTTAAGCATCCAACTTCGGCTCAGGTCGTGATCTCATGGTTCGTGAGTTTGAGCCCCACGTCGGGTTCTGTGCTGACAGCTCAGACCCCAGAGCCTGCTTCGGATTCCATGTCTCCCTCTCACTCTCTGCCCCTCCCCTGCTTGCCTACTGCCTCTCCCTCAAAAATAAACAACGTTTTAAAACAATAAAATACTTATCTGCTAGTTCCAGCATGTGGGTTGTCTGGGTTTGGTCTCAGTTCATTATCTCTTTCTCTTGTGTATCTAGATGTGTAGAGTGGTTTATATTATTGTGGGTAGGGCCGCCTGGGTGGCTCAGTCAGTTAAGCGGCCAACTTCAGCTCAGGTCATGATCTCACACTCCGTGAGTTCGAGCCCCGCGTCGGCCTCTGTGCTGACAGCTCAGAGCCTGGAGCCTGATTCAGATTCTGTGTCTCCCTCTCTCTCTGCCCCTCCCCAACTCACGCTGTCTGTCCCTGTCTCTGTCTCTTAAAAATAAATTAAAAATAAATAAAATTTAAAAAATTAATTAATTAAAACATTAAAAACAAATACAAATATATTGTGGGTATTGTGAACAGTACATGGTAGAGACTCTGTAGTCTATTATGATTCCCAGAGAAGCGTTAATTTTTCCTTTTTAAGGTAATTAATTTGGCTGAAGTCAGACTGCAAACTGGGACTCACCTGTGTGGCAGCAGCTAGGCCAGCACAATTATTTCACTGTCAGCTAAGGCCATGGATAGACCAGGGACCGCTGGGGGTTTGTGCCACATATATACCAAGAATTTGGGGTTCCCCATCTCTGATTCCCCTTGTTGGAGGGCCCCTCTTCCCATCTGCTGTGGTTGCCTCCAAACTCTGAGCGCTGGGTCTGCAATCTCCTAGAACCGCAGAGTTCTTTCCAATGTTACCTGGCCACCGGTAGCCCGCCGAGACCTGTCCTCAGGCTAAAAGCTGTTAACGAAAACCGGGAAATTTCCCAGTGCTCTTCCTCGCTCTAGACTTTCAGGGTCCTGTGTCCCCACCGCTCTGCCCAGAGATCTTGTTAGTGGCCGGAGTTCGCAGGGGTTCCCTGTGGGGTGACCGCTCCCAGAGGCGCTACTTGACCGTTACTGGACGCGGAAGCTCTTGAACTTGCCACCTTTGGAAATCTTCACACGCTTCTGTCACTTCGATAAATTGAGGGCTGAGATGACCCCGCCTCCAGGACCCCTGGAGGTGCGCGCTCCCGTCTTCTCAGGCCACCTTCACTCTGGTCATGTGGTTGTCGTTGCTTTGCCCTTGAGGTTAGCAGATAGTGTGACCTTTCTTCCGTCACAGACTGCAAATCCAGCAACTGCGCTTTGGAATCGAGAGCAGAAGGTGTGTTGCTCACGAAGCCGGTGGGCTCCGGGTTCCTCATAACTGGTGGTGTTCAGTGCGTCTCTTTCCGTGACTGCGGTCTCCGTAACCCTGCCCTGGAAACGTGACTCCTCCTGGGCGTTCTGTTTTGTTTTTGTTTTCAGGTTAAACAGGGCCAGTCAGACTTACTTCTTCCCTATTCATTTGACGGACCAGCTCCTTCCCAGCGCCGTGTTCTATGCCACCGTGGGGCCACTCGTGGTCTACTTCGCTCTTCACCGCCTGGTCATCAAGCCGTACCTCAGGGCTCAAAAAGAGAAGTGAGTTCAGAGCATGTCACGGGCACGTCCGTAGACAGCTCTGTGCTTCGGTTTTCCTGCCTTTTAGACGGAGATGATGATACTAGAACCTACTCAGAGGGTTGTTAGGAAAATTCCATTAACTAATCCGTGTAAAGGCCCAGCATGGTGTCCGGTCCGTAGTAAGTGCTCAGTGCAGGCTCTTCTCACGGCGGTACTGCTGCCGCAGGCCCATCGCTCCTCCTTCCTACTTCCAGGAAGGGAAACTGGTTTACAAAATTGTGCAGACTGTGCACCACCAGCACAGGAGACAGAGCCACCGGTCCCCATCTTTTCGTGGCACTGAGTTCAGGAGGAGTGGGTTTGCGTTCTTACATATAGGCGCTCATTGACCAGAGTCTCTGAAGTTACAGAAACGTTTATTTGTTTTGCAGTTGCTTGTAGATAACCCACTGGAACATTACACCCAGTCTGAGAGGTGGTGTAGACTCGTAACTTACACCAGTCTGAGGTAGTAAGTCATTGAGCTTAGAGATTCTCCTCTGTGGGGCCCCTCTTAGCGTTTGAATCACTGGAGTTCGGGGCCCTGATTCCCCAGGAGGTTCCTCGAGCAAAGATTGTGTGGGGTCCAGTCTTCTGAGGGGACGGGTGTATGCTACCCCGAGTCCCTGTGCTTTGCTGCAAGAAAGTATATTTTGTATCCAAAGCAGTAAGTATTGTCCCGCCCAGAGCGTTACGTAGCAGTCCAGAAGGCGGCATCCCCCGTGGCCCTCGCCTCTCTGGCCGCTCACTGTGCTGAGATTCTTGTCGGGTGGTGGCCTCTTTGCACAGCAGTGGGCTTCCCGGGCGCTCCGGTGCGGAGGGCGGGCAGAGCCGTCCAGGGACGAAAGAAGGGGAAGCTGCAGAGGCCTAAAATGAACAGACTTGCCTGAGACTGTCTTGGAAATATTTTCTAAGGCTCCGGAACGAGGCGTGCAGGAAGATCTCCGACTGTTCGCTGGGCGCCGGGCCAGCCAGGGGCTCTCCTGCCTCCCTCCACGCTAACATGTGCCTTGTGTTTTTCTCACTTGAGGGAGTTGGAAAAGCAAAGGGAAAGCACAGCCACTGACATTCTCCAGAAGAAACAAGAGGCGGAAGCTGCCGTAAGTGCCGTAGAGACACGAGCCGGAAGTCCTCCTGCTCCAGGGGCCTCCGGATGTCGCCGCGCTGCCGCACAGAGCAGACCGCGCTGCGGGCCCCGCTCCCTTTGCCGGCCCGCACGCCTGGGACCCGGGCTCCGGGATCACCTCACGCTCTGCGTGTGGGCCTCCAGGGCCAACGGCTTCACTGGTCATTTTAGTCTCTGTATTGCTTATGGGACGCACTGCTGGGAACTTCAGTCCCTGTCCTACAGATTAGATGCACTTACCCTCAAAAGGCATAACAAGGTTTTCTAAGAACTGGAAGGTACTGTCTTCCTTTTCTTCCCTGTACGTGAATTGTTTCTATGTGACCTCACAGAGACTCCCAACCTAAGTGTAGGGGTACCGTCGGGTTCTCCGAGAGCAGAGGAGGGGCTGAAGCGCAGCCAGGCCCGGGACTATAGCTCTGCACAGGGACGCAGGGCCCGGGGACGGCCCTGACGGTGGCCATCCTTGTTCTTTGCAGGTCCGGTTGATGCAAGAATCTGTCCGAAGAATAATTGAGGCGGAGGAGTCCAGAATGGGTGAGAAGGCTTGGCCTCTCTTGGGGCAGGGTGGGCGCCGGGGGTCTCGAAGGAGCACCGTGTTCTCACGGTCCGGCTGTGCGAGGGGTGCCCGGGCCGAGACCTGCCTCTGCTCAGACTGAGCCCGTCCCCAGGGCTCATCATCGTCAACGCCTGGTACGGCAAATTCGTCAACGACAAGAGCAAGAAGAGTGAGAAGGTGAAGGTGATCGACGTGACTGTGCCCCTCCAGTGCCTGGTGAAGGACTCGAAGCTCATCCTCACGGAGGCCTCCAAGGTACAGCACGCGCCCACGGGGTTCGGTCAGGAAGGGCCTTTGGGGAGGGGGCACAGCCTGGCGCCTCGGAGCGGCCGTTCCATCGCAGCGGAATCCCTCGTGCTGCTGGCACTTGCTGTGCGGGGTGCGGCCCACGCCCAGGTTCTGTTTACACTGGAGCTAATTCCTTCGTTCGTTCACGCAGCAAGTGTCTATTAGTGTTTATGGAGCACCTACCATGTGGCAGGTAGAGAGTGAACAAAATCTACGTCCTGCCTTCATGCCTACGTTCTGCGTGCCTCTTGCCTTTTTCCAGAAGGAGCGTGAGCTCTCCTGTGGCACGTTTGACACTCACCCTGGAGCCCGGGGCGGGGACAGTAAAGGCAAATTAAAATGCAATTAGCTCCGGCCAGACGGGAGAGCTAGCGTGGGACAGGGGGTCTGTGTTGAGAGAGAAGTCTAGGCCCACGTAGGCTGCTTTCTGACATTCTCAGGCACCAAAGTTTGCCTCTTGCGTGGGCGGCTCCCGAGGGAAAGTCCAGGCCCGTCCACACTGCGCCTTCAGGTGGCAGCGGACAGCCGCGGTGCTGGGTTTTAAATGACCACCTCAAGTCAACTCGAGTGAGACTGTGTCTGTTACAGGCCGGGCTGCCCGGGTTCTATGACCCGTGTGTAGGTGAGGAGAAGAACCTCAAAGTGCTTTACCAGTTCCGCGGCGTCCTGCACCAGGTCATGGCGCCAGACGGCGAGGCGCTTAGGATACCAAAGCAGTGTGAGTAGCTGCGCCTTGGCCGGCGCGGGCCAGGGAGAGGCCCTCAGCCACTGATGGGGATCGGGACATCGAGGTGGATGACAGCCACCTTCCCTCTGTTATCCGCCTGGGAGCGATGACTTGTCAGAGCCCGGGACGCGCTGCCCGGCGGAGGGGTGGCGGCCCTTCCCCGGGGGGGTCCGAGTGAGCTCGTGGCCTGGAAGCTGCAGCCTGGGCGGCCGGGTAGGAAGCAAACCTGGCTGCTCCTGTGCTCCGGAACCGGTTGATTGTCGAGCGCCTTGCACGCGGCTCAGCCGGAGGCCAGGCGGCCTCTGGGCAGCGGATGGCAGAGCCCCCAGTGGAAGGAGGGCGTGGGGACAGTTGCCTTTTGATACATTCAGTTTGTCTCTTACAGCTCACAGGATTGATACAGACGGATAAACTGCTTGAGAAACCAGATTTCCAAGAGGCTGCAAAAAATCTTTTCCCGGGAGTCTACAAATTCGGAAGCAGGGAAAAAACCCAGACATCAGATGTGTTTATTTTATATTACTCCTATAGAAGGTGGTACCGTATCAATTATGTGGAGGGACACACAGACACCCCGCTTTCATGGGTGCTGTAGGTAGGACTCGGGCAGCCCCACCTGGACCAGAGCCGCAGCGTGGCCTGTGGCCGTTTTCCCAAGGATCATGTCCCCGGAGGGAAGGGCCCTCGGCCCCCACCCCAGCCCATCCCCAGGTTCCTGAGCCCGAGGGCTGACTGCAGCCACCCAGTAGCTCTCAGTCTGTCTTGAGGTATTTATGAAATGTCCTGCCTCACACATAGGACTGTGAACTACTTTTCCTAAAATCCACAGAGCATGGAAAACAAAATGGAAAAGAAGGAAGGTGTTCTCATGAGTCTCACGAGGAGAGGCCTCCAGAACAAGTGAGCGTCTGTCCGGTCAACTTCCCCAAAACCACTTTTTCCTGCTGAAATATTATTCAGTGAATCTGGAGAGGATTGTGTGGGTTTATAAATCTGCTTTTTATCTCAGAACGAATGGTTTTGGAAATTAGTGTCTTTTTTCCCCCCTCCCAGAACTTCTCGAATCATTCCACTGGCAGGTGGCTTGGGACAGAGCGGTATAACCCCCGGCCCCAGGGTCCATCCCTGTCACAGGTCACTTCCTCCCAGGAGCCACCCGTGTCCTTGTGGAGAGAGGCAGGTGCGAGCTAAGCCATCCCTCTCAGCCTGCCCCCCCTCCCCGCCCCCCACGGCTCAGCCTGACCTGCCTTTGCCCCCCACACTGGAGCACCGGAGCGGGGAGGAGAGGGGGAGCCCGGGCGGAGACCCTGGCCCAGGTACGTGCCAAATCCCAAGCGCAGGGAGAGCCAGGCGGGCCTCGCTTGCTCTCTCACTCACGGCCAGCAGGTGGCGCTGCTGCTCCCACACCTCCTCACGGGGGTCCGGTGTCCGCCCCCCTGGGTCCTCTTCCCTCACTCGGTTCGCTCTGTGGATGCAGAATACTTAGGAGCCGGGATGCTCCTGAACAGCCCGGAGTGTTGACCAAGAGTCACCGCTGAGCAAAGAGGCCCCCCTGGACGGTGGTGGCCGTGACAGCCCCCTGCAGCTGTCGCTGAAGTCAGGCTTCACTCCCCAGCGCCGGTACCGGAGTAATCGCTAACACCCCTCTCCTCCAGTTTTCAAAAACAGTTCAGGTTGTCCAATTCTGTAATATTTATCTCTCTTTCAAAAAGTTTTCCTCTGAGCTGCTGCTCTGAATGTAAATCGTGCAATAAGCGTGGTGTGAAACATCGGACTTTGGGGCGCGGCCGTGCGCTCCCTCCGCGGCAGGTGGCTCGTCAGGGCACCGATTCTCGCAATTTTGTTTGAAACGGACTGTACGGAAGGCGCTCTCTTATCGTAATAAATCTTTCCTGAAAACGGGATAGTGTTTTAATGCATCTTGTGTGTTCATTTTCAGGGATGGGCAAAATAAAGTAAGTGCCCCCCCCCCCAGGCCTCATTCCATCCTTTATTCTTTGTTATTTAAACCACATTTTTAACAGTTCTTTTTTATTTTGAAAGAGCCAGGGAGGGGCAGAGAGAGAGCAAGAGGGAAAATCCCACAAACCGTGAGATCATGACCTGAACCAAAATCAAGAGTTGGATGCTTAACCTGCTGAGCCACCCAGGTACCCCTTTAACTACTTTTTTAACCGTGAGGCCGAACTTGAAGCCATGATTCAGTTTTACACATTAGACATTTGCCCAAGAAACGGGAGTCAGGACATCACTTAGGATCGTTTTCCCGTTTGTTGTTTTTGTTTGGTTTTGTTTTTATTAAAGTCACCTTTTTTCATAGCCAAAGGTGGTCATGCCCTGCCCTTCCTGCGCTTCAACAGGAAACACGAAGTCAGTCTTCTCAGCAGCCACAAAGGACGGGAGGAGAGAGGGCCTCCAGCTAGCGCCTCCAGGTCTCTTCCCACCGCTCTGAACACAGAGCCCTCCTGTGAAACCTTCCTTAAGCCACAATGGCATAAAGCGAAGAGGCAATTACTGTTCGTTTGTATGGAAACGTTCTGAGCATTCCCAAGTCCAAAAAAACCATCCCAGGTTTTTCAGATACTTTAGGCCACATCTTACTAACGGACGCATAAAATCGAGCTGAAGCACAGAGGCTCGCAGACAGCTGGGCGCTCGGCGGCTCGAAGCCGAGCTTCGCTCCCGGGGAAGGGGCCCGGCAGTGCCCGGTGCAGAACCAACACCAGTTGCTAGTTCTGCTTTTCACCTTTTCTCGCGAGAGTGGAAATCCTCCTCCGACCTCTTTAGGTTAGCGAAAGCAGGTACTGATGCAGGTCGACTGTGAAAGCAAACGGTGTAACCCAGGCTCTCGAGAAACAGAACTCCTACACTGGTTTTCAAGTAAAGAAGGAAAACCGGTGACGTAGGAAGACGCTTTATTATGTCTTTCGCTCAGACTGGGCCGGGGAAGGGGGGAAGGAGGCACGCCTGATCTCGGAGGTGGGTCCCAGCCACTCGGAGCCGCCGTCCTCCAGGTGACCCAGGGCCTGGGCCCAGCTGCCCCGCCAGGAAGTGCACTTCCTCCCCAGCGGGGGCGCCCCGTGCAGTGGCTCTGAAGACCCCCGCCCAAGCTTTTGTCGAAAGGGAGCACCGAGCTCCTCTTGATCACGGTCCCGCCCTGTCCTGGGGCTGATGCCACTAAACTTCCCCTGAGGTGGCCCGGGCTCCTCACCAGGGCTTGACCCGGCACGCCTCACTGTCCCTTTGCCTGTCAGCGGCAGGACTGAAAGGTCCGCGGCCAGCGCCCCAGAGCCACCGTCCCACCCCCCCAGAGAGGCTCCGACAGGAAAGCCTGGCCGTGCGGCTCAGCTCTGCTGCTCTGGCGGCGGCCTGGCCTGGAGTCCCGGCTGGCCCGCTCTGTGGGCGCGGAGGCGGCTGGACATCCTCTGTATCACCAGCCTCTGAGCCTTCAAGCGTTTTCGGAGCTTCTCGTTTTCCTTCAGAGTCAGGAAGAGTTTTTTTTTTAGGGCATCTAAGTCCAAAAGGGCGTAGCTGTGATCGGACGGCTGTGCGGGGCTGGCCGGCTGACCAGGCGCCCGGCTTCCCTGCGGTCTCTGCGGCGAGACCTGAGGACACAGTGCGTGAAGGCGAGGCGGGGCCCAGGGCTGAGAGCCGGGGCCGTGGCCGTGGCGGGCGGGGACACGGCCCGGCCCCGCCCTCGATGCCACAGCACCCCTGACGTCCCCACCTGCCCGTTCTACTCGGAGGGTCCGAGAGCGGGGCCACGGGCTGTGGGGCTCCCACTTGGGCACCAGATTGCTTCCTTCTGTTTGAAGGGAGCCCCCACCCCCGTGCGGAGCCTGAGCGACCACACGCTGCCTTCGTACCCGGGCCCCGCATCTTACCTGTTCTACGGGGCCGCCGGCGTGCGGGGGCAGTGCTTCGAGGGCGGCGTCCGTCTTCCTCCCCAGGCCACACTCCGCGGGCCCCGCCTCGGAGACCACCTAGGGACAGCAGGGCGGAAGCGGGCAGCACACCCGGGATCCCCTCACACCGTCCCGGGGGACGGCCGCGGCCAGGGGACCGGTGCAAACAGTTAACAGCCAGCCTGCCCCTCGGGGCCTGGACTCGGACCCTCGGAAATCGGGCCCGAGCCACGCCGACATGCTCGCCATGCTCGCAGTGAGACAGGAAGGAGGCCCGGGAGGCTCCGCCTCCCCTTTTCTAGGAAAACCTGGAATCCTCAACCCTGGCTTCTGCGGAGCCCGCGACAGACCCCTGCAGGCCAGCCCGGGGGCAGGTGCTGCCGCGCAGTGTCCCCGTCGAGGCCGGGGTCCTGACTTGGGGGTGCCAGCGCGGACTCACCTCCTCCTTCTCCGGGTCCGCATCTGCACCCCCACCGGCCGGGTCCGTGTTCTCCCTCACCAGCTGCAAGAGACAGAGCAGTGGACACAGGCCCCGGACTCTGCTCCTGGGAGGCCGAGGAGACCCCGAGAACCCCACCGGGTGCCCGGCCGCGTGCATCTGTCCCCACTGCTCAGCCCTGAGTGTTCAAACGACGCTCTGAACCCGGCCCAGCTGTCATCACCACCTCTGTCTCTCTCTCTCTCTCCCCGAATCTTAGGTCAGAGGCCCATGGACAGGCCCCGTGAAGCCACAGACCGAATTCCTACGTGTCACCCCAGGGCCTGACCTGCTAGGCGCGTGGTAGTAGGTGACTCACATTTGGCTCATTGAGTGGCAGCCACGTAGGAGACAACATCCGACTCAGGGCCTGCGGCCAGTCCACGGAGCCGAGCCACCAGCCACGGGGCCAGAACCAGCTGCCCACGCTAGCTTCCGGCCCCGGGCACGGACAGCACCCAGGGGCAGGCTCACAGACGTCCCCCGAGCTTTAAACTGTAATGTCACTTCAGGGGCAGACCTTTTACCACAAACGCGTGCGAAGCTGTCAAACTCCCATCGGCGACACGCACTGACGGAGAAGGTGACTGATCAGAGGGCACAAAGTTTGGGTCAAGCAAAATGACGACATTCTGGACTCTGCTGCACAAACATCGTGCCGTGGTTAACAGTGCTCTGTTGTACATTCAAAAGTTTGTCCAAGGGGCGCCTGGGTGGCCCAGTCGGTTAAGTGTCCGACTCCAGCTCAGGTCGTGATCTCATGCTTCGTGGGTTCGAGCCCCACATCGGGCTCTGTGCTGACACCTCGGAGCCTGGCACCTACTTTGGATTCTATGTCTCCCTCTCTCTGCACCTCCCCCTGCTTGTGCTCTCTCTCTGTCTCAAAATTAAATAAACGTTAAAAAAAAAATTTTTTTTTTACGTCTGTCAAGAGAGTAGATCACACGTTAAGTGTTCTTACCAGTCAAAATTGAATATATATCAAACAAAAATAAACGGCCTTCCATGCTGAAATAACAAAAAAAACAGACACGCATGGAGAACCTACTTTGTGGGGCGCCTGGGTGGCCCAGTCGGTTAAGTGTCTGCCTCTTCGTTTTGGCTCAGGTCATGACCTCGGGGCTCGTGAGTTCGAGCCCCGCATCAGCTCCGTGATGAGCCCGGGGCCTGCTTGAGATTCCCTCCCCACCCCCACCCCCAGCTCATGCCAGCTCGCGCTCTCGCTCTCAAAATAAACTTGAAAGAAAGAAAGAAAGAGAGAGAGAGAAAGAGAGAGAGAGAAAGGAAGGAAGGAAGGAAAGGGAAGGAAGGGGAAGGAAGGAAAGGGAGGGAAGGAAGGAAGGAAGGAAGGAAGGAAGGAAGGAAGGAAGGAAGGACGGACGAGCCAACCTACTCTGTTCAGGCCACAGTCTTGGTGAAACAAATCCCTGCCCTCAGCCGAGTGCGGCAGCTGGTGGTGGTGCCCGAGGGAGCCGGCCCAAAGGGAAGGAAGGCCAGTGGGGGGCAACGGACACGGCGGCCCGGAGGTCCCTCCAGGGCACGTGGGGGCAGAGGCCCCGACGCGGGGCTTGCCGGGCACACGGCCGCACACGGGCTCACGCGTCCTCACCCCGTAACTCCCTTCCCTCTCGCTCCCAGGAGCAGCCGCTGCACGCATAGCGGTCGGGTGGGTCGGCCTCGGCTCTGCTCCGCCACGACCCTGCCTTCCCGGTTCACACAGGTGCCCGCTGTGCGGCCCACACTCCGGGACTCGGACACCTCTGGGATTTACGAAGTTCAGTATAATCCCCCTCGTGGCCGCGACGTCCCAAGGTCCTCGAGCTCTCTCCTGAGCCGAACCTGCACGTCCCGCGCCACCAGGCACGGCCCTTCGGTGTCTCGCCAGGAAATCAAACTCCGGGTGCACAGGGCCCGCCTCACCCGGGAGCCCCACCCTCCAGGGGCTCGGCAAGCGCTGCCCTACCCCCGCCCCACCTCCTGGGTCTGCAGAGTCCACGTGCTCTCACGACCACCTGCACCTTCCTGCGACACCACAGGCCCCGGCCGGAGGGAGCCTGCCACTGCCGCGTCCCCACTCGCCTCCCCCAACAAGCCACGGTCTATCCAGGCCCGGCACCATCCGGCCCCTGCCACCCCCCACCGGCCCGAGCTGATGCTGTTCGCGAGCGTGCCCCCCAGTCCCTCTCTACGTCTCCGCCCACACAGCCCCTGACCCCCTCAGCCCACTGCATCTGCGGCCACCGTCGGTGCCCTGGCCAGAGCTCTCAGCCGGCACGGGGTGGGGGGGGGCCCTGAGCGGCAGCGGCACTGCCCCCGGGGCCTTGATCACAGCTCTCAGGCCCCGGCTGGCCACTCGGAAGGAAAGGACTAGGTCGAGGGGCACCTGCGTGGCTCAGTCGGTTCAGCATCTGACTCTTGATTCTGGCTGAGGGCACGATCTCACGGTTCATGAGTTCGAGCCCCGCATCGGTCTCTGTGCTGAACAGAGCCCGGCTGGGATTCTTTCTCTCCCTCTCACTCTCTGCCCCTCGCCCTGCCTCAAAATCAACTTAAAAAAAAAAACAACAAAAGGGTGAGGTCTGAATGTAACACAGCGGCCACCAGCCCTGGGAAGGTCCTCACCGTGCAGCCTCAAGCCCAGCACATGTGAAACGCATCGAGGACCAAGCTTTTTGGCACACCCACCAGTCAGCTGCTTCAACAGCTTCTGGTCACAAATATATATATATATTTGTTTTTAAGTTTTTATTTATTTTTGAGAGAGAGAAAGCAAGAGCGGGGGAGGGGCAGAGAGAGAGGGAGAGAGAGAATCCCAGGCAGGCTCCACGCTCACTGCAGAGCCCGATGTGGGGGCTCAAACCCACAGGTCATGAGATCACGACCTGAGCCGAAGGCGGACGCCTGACCAACTCGGCCACCCAGGCGCCCCAAGCGTGATCCATTTTTGAAGGGGCTCCAAACCGCAAATTACCTAAAGCAAAGGTCACGGCCAGTGGGGCCCCTGGGCTCTGAACCCTGGAGGCCTGACAGCACTGTGCTCGCTCGTTCTCAGCCTCCACCTTTGCTGTCCCTACAAACGCCCCCACCCCGCGTGCTGGGCGGTCCCCCGTGTGCTCACCTGCGCGGCGTCCTGAAAGGCAAACACCGTGGGCACGGCATTCTGCTTCAGGTTTTTGCGGTTTCCAAAGGCGCTGAAGCACTCAGGTCGGAAGTGCTCGGAGCAGATGACCGTGTGCTGCTTGGGCTTGAAGTTGCCCCGGCCAATGTTCAGCACCCATTCCTTCAGCAGCTCCGGGCGGCTGAACGGGAACCTAGGAGGCAAAGGAGGGAGACAGGAAGGAACTTGCAAAGCTGATGTGGGCCCTGTAGACTTCTGAACTCTGAAAAATCCCACGAGGTATTTTAGCAGACAGCTTGGAAAATCCCGTAATCTCACTCTGTTAAACCACATCCAATTTCTGGAGGCTTCTGTCAGGGCCGGTTATGGCATCATTAGTAGGAAACCTGGGGCCATGAACGTGGCCAGAAAACCTTCTGACGGTATACTTGCAGGGTGAGCCCATGTGAGCTCCCTCAGGAGCCTGCCACGGGCACTGGGAGGGAGGAATGAATACGACAGTCCCACCCTCATAGAGCCAACCTTCGAGAATGGGAAAACCAAACAGACCTGGACTATGTAGGAATAAAGAGTAGGAAGTGGTCAGGAAGGCTTCCTAAGACGTGAGGTGATGCTGTTCGTGAGCGTGCCCCAGTCCCTCTCTCTCTAAGTCTCTGCCCACACAGCCCCTGACCCCCTCCGCCGCTGCACCTGTGGCCACTGTCGGTGCCCTGGCCAGAGCTCTCAGCCGGCGCGGAGGGGGCCCTGAGCGGCAGCGGCACAGCCCCCGGGGCCTTGACCACAGCTCTCAGGCCCCGGCTGGCCACTCGGAAGGAAAGGACTAGGTCGAGGGGCACCTGCGTGGCTCAGTCGGTTCAGCATCTGACTCTTGATTCTGGCTGAGGGCATGATCTCACGGTTCATGAGTTCGAGCCCCGCATCGGTCTCTGTGCTGAACAGAGCCCGGCTGGGATTCTCTCTCTCCCTCTCACTCTCTGCCCCTCACTCCGCCTCAAAATCGACTTAAAAAAAAAGGATAAGGTCTGAATGTAACACAGTGGCCACCCAGCCCTGGGAAGGTCCTCACCGTGCGGCCTTTGAGCAGAAGCAGAAGGAAGCAGGAGCGTGAGCCCGTGGATATCTGAGGGAAGGGCTAAGAGCAAAGGCACCGGGGTGGGGCTGTGGTCAGAGGCAGGCTTGGCTGGCAGGTGGGCAGTTGGTGGGAGTGGGGTGGGGGCTGTGGGCAGAGGGTGATGGCAGAGGGAGGGCACCTGGTGACCGGGACCAGGATGTCAGCAGAGGGGTGACAGGCAGGCAGAGCTGGGATGTATTTTGAAAGCTGGGTGGCAAGGTTTGCCTGTGGGCCATAAAATAAAGAGAAGGAAGGAGTTTCATGGATTAAGATGGGAGAGGGAGGTACTGTAGAGGGGGAGGGGGCAGGTTTGGGGGACCAGAATTTTGGTTCTCTATGTTAACTGTTAAACGTGAGGCACCTCTTACATGTCCCCGCTGGAGTGGTGGGGGACACGTGTCAGAAGATGTATGTCAATGTGGGGGCCATCCCCATGTAAAGGGTGGTAAAGCCATAAGCCTGGGAGAGATCGGAGCCCTGGGGAGTAAGAGGGAATGGGGAGGGTACAAGACCACGGCCCTCCGCCCGAAGGGCTCCAAGGCTAGTGTCGGAAATGAGGAGGACCCAGCAAAGGAGTCTGAGAAGGGACACTGTGACAGAGGAAGAGGTCATGGGGTGCCCTAGAAGCCAAGTGGGAGAGTGTCACGGGGGTCTGCGGTCAGCTGGGCCAAACGCTGCAGATGAGGATGGCCGCCACAAGGGCTACTGGGGACCTGGCAGGGCACTTTTGTGGGAGTGGCCGCGGCAAGAGCCTGAATGAGTTGGAGAGAGAATCGGAGCAAGTCCACTCCAGGCGTAAGCCCGGCTGAAAGGAACAGATACGGGCACGGGGAAGACCTGTCCCGGCAACGTCTACGGTGACGTGCTTGAAATGGCCAAAAACCGGAGGCACCCAAATGCCCTTCATTGTAGAACAGGTCAATTCTGGTATATTCGTTCAGCGGAGCGCTGCTCCAGACGGAGAGGAGGGCACCGCGCTCCGTGCGGGCGGCTCACAGCCAGCGGCGAGCAGAGCAGGAGACACAAGAAAAGCACAGTGGAGTCCACGTGTGAAGTTCAAAACAGCCCAAAGCGCCCCACGCTGACAGATGGCAGGATATGGGTCACCCCTGGGGATGAGAGGGAAGGAGGGGAGGGAGGGGGTGCGGCTGGGGGTTCCCTAGGGGCTGGTGAGATTATGAATCACAGCAGTGACGCCACGTTCACTTCGTGGAAAGGGCCGGACTGCGGACGATTTGTGCGCTTTTCTGTAGGTCTTACGCTTCAATAAAAAGATTTACTTTGAAAAGGAAAATGATAATAGGAAAGGAAGTGGGGGCAGAGTGTGCCCAGCTGGCCCCGGGGTCGTGCTCGAAAGGCAGCACAAACACGGGCAGTGGCTGGAACCTGAGCTCTCTTGGGCAGAGAGCCGGTACCCGACAGGCCCGACATGCTGCGAGCGCGGCGACAGACCCCACTCCCCCGACACCCTGGAGCGTTCTCACTCCTGCACGCCACCCTCCCTTCACGACAGGAGGTCTGGCCAGGGCTAAGAAGGGGCCAGCTCAAGGCAAACCCGATGGCCGTCACCATCACTCATTCATTTGGAAATGCATTCAGCCAGTACACACTGAGCACCTAAGCTCCAGGATGCACCCGCGAACAAGACCAAGTCCCGGGGACGACAGGCACCAGAACTGCAGAGGGTGCTAGGGGCTGCGGGGCGCGGCCTGGGGAGGGGCGGCCCACACCGGACCCCTCTGCTCGAGACCTTCCCGATGCGCCCTCAGCAGGTTGCTCAGCCTCTCCGACAGTCTCCCCACGCGCCGAGGCCGGCTAAGGCGGCACAGGGCCGCCGGTGACCCCGCCGGTCCCCGGGCCGCCGGCCCCTCTGCGAAGGGCCCCGCTACACGCCCTCGGGCCTCTCCGGCTGCCGGGCAGAGGCTCCGGCGTCCCCGCCCAGCGCGCCAGGCCTTGGGCTCCGGCGGGGGGTCGCGGCCGGTCGGACGGGCGAGGGGTGTCGGCGGCCGGGCCCCCGCGCCCCACGGCGCCCCCGCCCCTCACCGGTGGAAGGTGAGCTGCTTCCTGCGGCTGCTGTAGCGGTTGCAGCACTGCCGGGCCGCGCACGACTTCGGCATCTCCAAACACCAGACCCAGGTGCCCCTAACAAAGATGGCGGCGTCGGGCCTGCGGGGCGGAGCCAGAGAGCGGGGCGGGGCCTGCGGGGCGAAGCCTGGCCTGCGGGCGGGGCGGGGCGGGGCGGGGCCAGGGGGCAGTGAGGGGACCGTGGCGAGGCGGGGCCTGCAGGGCACTGCCGGGCCCGCGGACGAGAGCTGGGCGGTGGACGGGGTGGAGCCAGGGAGCGGGGCGGGACCGCTGGGAGGCGGAGGCGGGCCTGCCTCTGTTCGGCTCCTGGGCCCGCCTCGCTAGAGTCAGGTGGGCTCCGGGGTGCCCCGTCAAGGGGGTGAGCCCGGACCCAGCTCAGGCCCGACACCCCAAAAGCGCCGCGGGTCCAAGTTCCACCCATTCGCGAAAAAGCCCGTGGTCCTCACCTCCTTGCTTTGAAGAATCAAGACACACCCACCAAACAGCCTTGGACACCTGGAAACCAGAGAAGGGCTCGCGGCCCAAGCTGGCCAGCATTTCTAAGGTTTTAACAGGTGTTAATAACGTAGATTTGGGCTGCTCAAAGTCACTGGAGGTACTAGTTGACCACCAGTTGGGTCTCAGGTTAGAGGTAGGCAGCGGACAGAAGGAGCAGGCTATGGGGACCCAGAGGGTAAAGGGGCAGGACGAGCACCCCTGGGAGACTGCAAACCCACTTGCAGAACCTCACGGGAGGCTGCAGTTTTTACAAAGCAGGTAGCCACTCACGGGGATTCAGGCTGATGCACACAGTGTGATGAAACGGTGAAAGCTATTCATACTGCAGTTTGTTTCTGGAGAATTTACTAGAGAGGTATATGAAGCGTTGTGGGCACTTTTCATCCTGCCAAACCAAACTCAGGCTTCACCTCCCCAAGTCTCTGTGTGATCACCGTTGGGGGGGGGGGCGGGGGTCAGCCACAGCTACGCCCTTCAGCACAGAAAACAAACACCTGAAGCTAGTCAGGAACCTCAAAGTAGCAATATATTTATTTACAAAATATACAGTTTCACAGAAACAGCTTCGCTTTATACACATAAACTTTATAATTACACAGAACCATGTAAACGATGTTAAGTGTCTGGCCTGGCCAATGCCAATGCGAGGGGCCTACTTTTGGGGTGACATCTTTCCCTCCCCTCCCTTTATCAGCCACCAACCAGGAGCCCCTAGATGGGCCATGCCTAATTTGCATAAAGCTGATTGCAGCTGCCCAGCTCAACCTAACACAAAAACCAAGGTGTCTTGACTTCCTAGACACCACCCACAGGGATAGATCGATCTGTTAAAAGAACAAAAAGGAAACGAAGGAAACAGATCAAAATGAGTATTAAGTACCTTCCAGAGGCGTCACCAGGCATTGAACCTTCTAAAAGCAATACAGCAATCGCCCAGGCTGGTAGTCCCACTGTAAAATCACACATATTCTTAAATGCACTTTTAAAACTTTGTGGAGTTTTCAAAAAAGAAAAAAAAACACTTTGGAACTTTGGCTATTCTCATGGTGAAGACACTGGACAGGCAATGTCATGGGGCAGATCTTTGGCAAATTCCTCTCCGACTTTTCCTGGACGTTTGCCCTCATCAGCGCCAGACAGTTGTCTGGGGAGAAGGTTGGTTCTAAGCCCGCTTCTCACTATTTTTCTCTACAGCAGAACTTCCCCCTTGGGGATCTTCACAATAAACTAGGTTTCAGAAACTATTTCTATTTCTGTGTTAATATGCGCAACAGAATACAAAACAAAACAAAAGGCAGTTGGCTGGTGAAGCATGAAAGATACTAGCACAGAAAATGGACTCTGATTAGCCAATTCGAGTTCAACCTCCCCCCACTGTGCCTAAGGGAGAGAATACAAATAAGAGTCCCCGTCCGTGGTGGCCCCACACAAGGGTGCCACATGGAGACAACCCCCCCCCCCCAGAGAGACTGGGGGGGTCCACCCCCACTGTAAATGTAAGTATGACCCACCAAGTTGGGCATCCTTCCCTTTTCATGCTTCACAAGAAACAATGTGTATGAAAACACACCCATCCATTTACAAAAAAAAACATTTTTGAGAAGAGTGTTTGAACTGCTCAAGAGCACTGTCAACTTCGGAGAAAGCGGAAGCCTTCCTCTCCCTCCAGGCCCCAGAGCCACCCGTGTCCCCTACCCTTGAGCAGAGCCCTGTCGAGCTGCAGGCGCAAACTCCCTGGCTTCTCCAGAGCTGGCCTGCACAGGAGTCTCCCCAGTCCAGGGTCCTGATTCAGATCTAAGGAAGTCTGCACCATCCAATAGTATATTCCTGGAGACCAATGTTACCCTATCACTCACACACCAATTCAAACCAAAAAAAAAAAAAAAAAAGGCTTCAAATCCTAACCTTGCCCCGTGAAACCAGCGGGCCAGCCTGTGTGAGAGCATACTGAGAATCAACCACAGGAGAGGCCTCCCCTCAAGTTTTCCTTACCTCATTATGTAGAGGAACACCATTCCCCAGTGACTGCCTAACCTTCCTGCTGCTACTGGAGTAAGGTGAGGGAAAGAGGAGGACCGGATCCAAGGGCCCTCTCGCTGGAGAACAGCTTGCCGGGCACCCCAGGACCTCATCCACCAACTGAAAAGGGCACCCAGGCAGAAAACTGCCAATACTTTTGGCTATATCGTGCAAAAAGACAGGTTTTTTACATCGTGCAAAACAGGAAACTGAGTTATGAACACGGGCCACCTCAACCCCCCCAACCAACCCCTTTTCCACCGAGAAGCGGCCACATACTGTCCCTTTTAACAAACAGAAGGAAACCTAGGGATCGTTAGCCGGCCCCCGCCCCAGGGCTCCTCCCAGAGCAAGACCAGAGGACTCTAGCTGGCAGCCAGCAGTGGGGGTGGGGGTGGGGGGGGTGGGGGGGGGACAGCAGCAACCACAGCAGGGAGAGAGGGCAGACCACGAAGGTTGGGGCAGCTTGATGGTTGCTGTACAGACACTTATGGTCAAAGACTTACACTCGAGAGAAAGCTTACACGTATGGCTGTTCACTAACAGGCCCGGGAAACCGAACATCTCCTCTCCCGAGACAGCGGAAGCGGGTAACAGCTCGCACCCGTTCCCAGCGGAGGGAGCTTGTTAACAAAATGACAGCAAGGGTTCACCACTACCACGTACCCTCCTTTTCAGCTGAACCAAACCCACTGTACTTGAGTGTTGAGTCCACCTCCACTGCAGAGAACACGGCTCTGGCAGCAGCTTTGGCCAACGAGGATTTTATTCAGTCACTGGCTATATACAGGGTGTACCTTGGACAGCCTGTCCTTTTGCTTAGGCACCTGAATGGCAGGGGTCTGCCCGCACCAGAGCTGAGAGTTCTGTGCTCAACTAAGAGACGGGCCAAAAAGCCCATCGTCCCTTCCGATTCCTCGCCCACGGTCTCCTCGCGCACCGACAGTCAGTCCAGAAACAGTTTCCGTGAGCCCATCCGAGAGCGGTTGGAGCGGCGGATGTCGAACTTGGAGTCCCGGCACTTCTGGCAGACAAACACTTCCGGAACATTGGATTTCCGGATTTTCGCACAGGACAGGTGAATCCAGGTGTGGCACTCGTTACACTCAATCATAGGGCGGCCGGCGAACGGTTTCATGCAGAAGCAGGTGACGAGGTCCCAGGAGTCGTCATCTGAAAAGGGGAGACACACGTAAGGGGAGGGGAAGAACCTTCCTGCGACCCCTCCCCATCCCACCCGCTCCTCCAGTGGGTCCAGGCAGCTGAGCTGCAGTAAAGCCTGATCCTCACCAAATGCACGGACTTCAACTTGCACTAAGGGCAGGGCTATCAGACCGGCAGGGCCCTCGGAAGTGCTCCCCTCTCCGAAAGCGGAGCAAATGCGTGAACGAAGCCACTGAAGTGTGTGGCACCAGGAATTAACCATGAGAGGTGGACTTAGAAGCTAGATTATTTTTGTATTTGGAGGCCTGTCCTGGAATCTCAGCTGTCTCCAGCCGCAATCACCCCCTCCCCCACCACTTCCTAAACATCTCAGTGTCCACCTTCTTCTCCCTTCCTCCCTAGAGATGGCGGAGCACACTCTGCTGTCCCACTGCCAGGAAGGGACCGTTCCAAAACTCCTGCCTACATCCCCTGCTCTTCGGACCACCAGCCACTCGCGTGGCACTCCTCCGGGGACCACTCACCCGAATCCACCATTATGTCCTCATCATTGCCGGTGCTGTCCTCGTCCCGGAACACCACCTGCTTTCCCTGCCGGACAATAGTCCGTTTGCCTTCAGTCTTTATTTCTTTGACTTGATCAGGTGACACCGTGACACAAGATCCACTGGAAGGAGTGTCAGAGTCCCAGCCCGAGCAGGGGTCGCCGGGAGCCTGGGGGATATCCTGCAGGGCGGGACTTGTGGGGGTCTCTACATATGGGTCAGCGGCTTCCAGCTTCAGCAAGCTCCCCATGTACCCCTCCTTCACAGGCACATCACTGTCCCTCCGCTTCCTCTTCTTCTTCTTCTTCAGCTTGTCCGTTTTCTTTCTGTCCAGCAAGAAGTTACTGGGCTTGGCTCGCTGCAGGAGGCTCGGCTGCAGGTGGCCAAAGCAGCGGTCAGAGACCGGCAAGGGTACCGCGGATGCCATGTCGGTGAAACCAGCGTCCCAGCCGTCACTGTCGATGGTACCAGCGGTGCTGTTGGCAGGGCTGGGGCTGCTCCTCAAAGGGAGCTCCTGAAAGGACAGAAGCACAGGCGTGGGGTCCGAGTGTTTCGGCCGGTCCCCGGCAACAAGAGCCAGCCACAGGCAGAGTGTCGCAGCCAGGTCAGGCCTACAGACCAGGGCTATCAGAACCATGACCTTCTCGGCTCTCACAGGCAGTACTCTTTAGGAATGGTGTCATGAGCACTCTACCGTGACCTTCCAGATAGAATGTTAACCCCCGAGGAGGAAAACCTTCTCTTGCTGAACCCTCAGCCCCTGGACCAGAGCCAGGAACTCATTCGATGCCCAGTAAGTACCTAGAAAAGTGCCAAGGACACCCTCTCAAACCCCCTTATCTTTCCCAGATTGTAACATCTCCTGTCTGTTTGTCCTCCCAAGGGGTGTATTTTTCTTTTAATTAAGTGAATTTAAATTAGTTTTGGGAGTTTGCTGACACTCTTCTTCAAAACTGGAGACATCCCCCCAAATACTGCAAAATCAAAGTAGGTGTAGACCGGGCCTAACCGTCCGGCTGAACCCCAGGCTCTGCCACTGTAATTAGCCTGGAACCCAGGGCGAGGAGTGCCCCAGCGTCTTCGTCTTTAAAATGGGGATAAATAACAGCACCTGTCTCATAGATCATAAAGACCAAGAACGCCGCCCGGCCACTGTAGGCACTGCATCTACACCGGACATTCAGAGCGGGCGGACAGGAGACGTGTTATTTGCAAGCAAACGCTTAAAGTTTATTAAATCATTTCTAGACAAGCCTATGTTTTCTATCCGAGTTTTAGAAACCACCTCCCAGACAGGTCTAAGTTTCCTAGAAAGATTTCTACCTGACAGCCGTCTGAAGTCCCCCCACCCCACCCGTTCCAGACCCCCACCCTGTCACTGGCTTCACTGCCAGCAAGAAGGGTGGCCCTGAAGATTACCTCCTTCGGATAAGGAATGTAGCCAGCATAGGCCAAGACAAAGGTGCAGAATTTGTTGAAATCCTCCACAGTCCTGCGCCTCTTGTAACTGGGGGAGCACTCCTGTTAGCAGGCGAGAAAACGGGGTGTGTTTGAAAGTAGGCACTTGGAGATGGAACCACAGAAACAAAACTAAGCCAGCTGGAGATGTTCTCGTCAACCACTTGAAAATACACGGCTAGATTTACAAACACTCCAGAAACAAGATAAGGTAGGTTTGGGTCCGAGAAACAGCACTGTACTCAGGAGGCTGAAAGAAGGGTATTGTGGTGTTTTGCCAAGGGCAAACACTGGGGCACTGGTGGGCAGATAACAACATGCACATTTCTTGTGCTCCTGTGGCATTTTCCAACATTATCACTGTCTGCAGGCCTATCAGGAGCTCTAATAACTGTGTTTTTGCTACAGATTTTCCATTTTGAAAATAAACTCCAGCTGCAGCTGTAATCCATGTATTTTTAAGTGATTTCAAAGTCAACTACTTCTTACCCTTCAGAACTCAACTCAGGTCTGACCCCTCCCCAGCCAGGGAGGAACTCCTCCTCCTCCTGGGCGCTCTCCTCCAGGAGAGGCCACTTCCGCTCGGCCCTCCGCTGCTGCAACACCCAGCGTCCAGGGGGCCAGCACCCAAATGCTCCCCGACTCAGAAATTAAACCAGGAACGTTGTTGCTAGGCTTAACTTGCAGGGAGAAGAAATACTGGATGAAATACTAGAGGATTTTGGCTTGTGTGTCCTGTCTCCGTTCAATCTAGAAACGTCCTTAACAAGAAGGGGTTTTCTCCCGAAAAAGAGCAGCTCGGGGAGAAAGAACCTTTATTTGCTAAAAAGCAAAACAACTCTCCTTAATTTTGGTTTATTCGGCTAGCTTATTTACCGAGATTTCCTTCAGGCATTTTAGCACCCATCCCAACCCCATCCTTACGTGCTCAGCTCCCATTTCCAGAACCCAGGGACCCCCTACCCTGCTAGGGTGAAAGCGGGACAGGAAGCTGGGGGGTGGGTTCCTGGACCCAGCCCAGGCCCTCCCCAGGACGGAGGGCCCAGAAAGCGGCGCGGCACCGGCGCGCCGCCCGCAGGTTTCCTTCCGAAGGCTCCGCTTATTTTTTCAACTTGGTTCTAGCAGACCCCCTCCTCCCCCCCCGCCCCCTCCCCCCCCGCCCCCTCCCCCCCCCCCCCCCCGCCGCTGGGACCCGAGGGGCGCGCAGGTCTGCGGAGCACCGGCCTCAGAGAGGTACCCGGCATTTCCTGCGGCGCAGAGACCCTGCCCCCATCCCCGGGAAGCACTGACCGCCCGCGCTCCGGCCACGGTGGGAGGGCCGCGGCCCTCGGCCCTCAAACTCTCGGGGCGAACTTTTATTTCGGCGGGGAACGCGCAAAAGTGGGTCAGGGGCCTGGACGCGGAGCGCAAGGCGGCGGCGCCCTCGGGCCCGGGGCGGAGGGACCCGCGCCGCCCCCACCGCGCCCGCCCGCCTCGCCGCCCCGCCGCCTTTAGGAAAAGCAGATGGCGGTGCGGCCCCCTCCCCGCCCTCCGCGGAAGCCGCCCCCCGCCGACACTCGGCCCCGGAAGGTGCGGGGCCCATCCCGCGGGGGAGGGGGCGCGGGAGGCCGGGCAGGATTCGGGGTCCGGGGCTGGTGGGCCCCGCGAACCCCCAAGGCGGCAGCGCGGCGAGCCAACGCGCCCGCCGCCGCCTCCCCCACCCGCTCGAGCCGGGACCCGCACCCGAGCCCGGCGGACCTCGGGAGCGAGAGGGGACCGAGGCGAGGGGACCGAGGCGGGGGCGCCGGAGGGGCCGCCCGGGAGAACCGAGGGCCGATCCCCGGAAGGAGGGGGAGCCGGGGCGGGGCGAGAGAGCCCGCGGCCGGGGGGCGGGGGCCCCGGAGGGGGAGGAGAGCGCGCGGAGGGTGGGGGGCTCGATTAGGGTGTTTGCGGGGGTGGGGACCCGGCAGGAGTAGGCCCCCGGAGCCGGAGGGGGCGGGGGCCGCGCGGGAGTCAGGGGGCGGGGCGCGGACTACCGGGCCCTGGGGATTAAGGGAGCAGGCGGGGGCGCGCGGAGCGGAGTCCCGGTCCGAGGGGGACCACGAGCCCCTCCGGGAGGGGGGGGGAGGGGGCTCGTCCGAGAAGCGGGAACGCGAGGCGGCGGCTGGGACCGAGTCCCCGGGGGCGGGGAAGGAGTAAGCCAAGCCGGCGGGGAGGGGCCGGGGGCGCAGACAGGTCCCGGAGCTACGCGAAACCGGGGAGGGGTGGGCGCGGCGACCCGAGGGAAGCGGGCGCCGGGAAGACGCGGACGCCCGCGGGAGGGACGCCGAGGCGAGGGCCGGCTGGGAGGACCGGGCGCGGGCCCGAGTGGGGGGCGGGGTTGAGCGCCCAAGGGGGCGACGAGGGAAGGCCGGGGGAGGGGAGGGCGGCGCTGGGCCGGCGGGGGTCCGGCTGCGGGGAGCGCTAGGACTGGAGTGGGGGTGGTCAGGGGCGATCCGGACGCAGCCCTCACTCACCTCCGGGTGGAAGGCGGCGGCGCAAGAGTCGGAGTCCATGTTCAGGGTGGGGGGCGGCGGCTACGGGAGTGCAGGGGCCGGGGTGCGGGCGCCGGGCCGCGGAGCCGCTCAGGGCTGGGGGCTCCGGCGGCAGCGCAGAACGAGGGCGGACCCGGGAGGGGTCGCCCCGGCTGGAGGTGATGAGGGGTTCGGCGTGTTGCGTCCCGGGCTCTGTGCTCCCGGGCCGGCGGCTCCACGGCCGAGCAGAGTTGGCGATGCAGCTCCTGCGGCCGGCGCGGCGGGAGAGGCGGGAGAGGCGCTGCGGGGGGCGGTGGCGGCGGCGAGCGGGAACCCGACCCGCTCCCCGACCTGACGCCCAGTTCGGCTCGTGTCTCGGGAGGGAGGGCGGGAGAGCCGCGAGGGCTGTCGGGAGATGTAGTCTGTGGGCGACGGGAAGCCAAAGGCGCGGGGGCGGGCGCGGGGCGTTGTGGGAGTAGTGGTCCCAGCTCCGCTTCTAAGGCGCACAAAGGCCTCCTCGCGGACTACAAGCCCCATAGAGCTCCGCGGCGACTGCCCGGTTTCTGGGGGCGGTGTCTCCGGGACCTGAGGCTGCCGGAGCGGGGGAGGTGCGGAGGCTTGCTCCGGCTCGGCGGTGGGGGAGGGGCGGTGCGAGCGGTAGCGCCGCGGTCTCCGCGGGGGCGGGGGTCGCCTCGGCGGGTGGGGGCGGGGCTGACGGCTTTGGACCAGGAGGGCGGGGGCGGCGACTGGCGTCTCCTTTTGGACTTGGGGTTCGGGCCCCTTTGTGGGACCGTGGTCCCCGCGGCCCGGGCGGGACTGGGGGCGGCGGGGGCGACGGGCGCTGACGTCGCGGCCGCCCCTGGGCTCGGGTCGGCGGTGCGAACTTGTTTTCGCGGTGGGGGTATTCTGGCCCACTCCTCCTGTCCCACGGGTCCTGGGGCGGCGGGACCGAGGACCTCCTGGTATCTGTAGGATCCACTTTGGGGTGCCGAGTTACTGCGTTTTTAGAAACTGTGCTAGCATCATCGATGTTTTGGAAGATGTTAGCCTTAAATTAGATTTTTTTTTTTTTCTTTTTTCCTCTCTGCCTCATCTTGGGACTGCCCCTGCTTTCTTACTTTAATGGCATTATCTTCTGAGTATATTCTCACAGGATTACAACAGTGGGTGAGGGAGAAACCTAGTAAAGATGTTTGGTATTGACATTGATTTTATTGATATTTAATTGAGAAGTTTGCGGTGTTTAAACGCTGGACCGCTGAGTATTTTACAACTTTATATGTTGAAGGTTGATTGACTCTGAACACTTAGTTGAAAATTAACCGCTCTGATAAAATTACCAGAGGAGGCCTGATCGTTCTTGAACATTTTTGATAAGCATTTAAAAGAAAAAAGTCTATAGATGATTCAATAACATGTTTGGTAGCTTCGAAGACAAAGGAACTGTGTTAAAGAGGAGTGACATAAAATTTTTAATTTGAATCACAAAAACGACTCCTTGACTCACTAAATCGAAAAAGATGATTGGAAGAATCTCTTGGAGGTTATTTCTGAGGGAGTGAATGCTATGTTGGTTGACAATCACTATTGAGATTGTTAAAATAATTCCGAAGGAAACTAGTAGTTAAAGGACCGGGGTTTGTCTTAGAAATGCTTTTCTGAAGCACAGTTTCCTAAATTCTGACATTTTTATCACAGTTCCTTTCTCAAAAAATGATAGTTTACTATTTTTGCTGTTATTTTTTAATGTAATTTCAGCAATGTCTTCCCGGATTGGAGAGAGCCACAGCGGCGATAACAAAATGAGGTGATCTAGGAAGTTAGATTAAAAACAGACGTTGAACTTGGCCTGTGGAAACATCATCAACAGCTTCTTACCCAGTTGTCACATTCAGGTGATTTAGCAGGATTTAGAATGTTAACTGATCACTATGGCCAGAGCAAATGTCCTGAGGTTAGCCAGTGTGGCCCAGGGTCAGATTACCAGCAGCAACCTGTTTTGCCTGAATAAGAAAAGACCGGGGCTCCTGGGGGGCTCAGTCTGACTCTTGATTTCCTCTCGGGTCACCATCTCACCATTTTTAGTTGGAGCCCTGCATGGGGCTCTGCACTGACAGCATGGAGCCTGCCTGGGATTCTCTGTCTCCCTTGCTTTCTGCCCCTCCCCACTCTCTCTCTCTCAAATATAAATAAACACCTAAAAATTTTTTAAAAAGGCCGGGAAGGGATATTATTCTTTTGTTGGTTTAAAAGTGTAAATGCCAAAAAGAGTATTAATTGGAGGTGAAGTCCAAGTAAACGAAAAGGGAATTTTTTTAACTGCTAATTATTCCCATAGTAAATTCATAGAGTAAATGTTAATTAAATCCTCCTCCTATTAAGAAATTGAAGTGAAGAACTTGTTGGTAATAATAATGGACTTGATGACAAAAGCCTAGAATTCAGGGATCTATATTGAATGGAATCACTCAGACATATTAAGGAAAGAAAATTCCAAACCTGAATTGTGTCATGTAACAGGGATCATTCTTGCTCAGAATAAGTGTTTGATAGATACTTGTTGAATAACTTATTAACAAACAGTAGTTCTTGGTACACAGATATGACCAGTACTTCCTGATGTCTGCTTGTTTCCCCACCTGCCACTCCCAAAAACTTCCTGGAGGACCTTCTTGGTCTCCTTCCTTTGATTCCTCTTAGAAGTTTAGCCCTCTGGAGGAGGTTTAGACATGAATATTTACCTTCCCTTCCCTAGACTCAAGGAAGGATTATAATACCAATAATTGACCCAAAGTCAGTAGCATAATATGTACTTGTATTATCTCATCAATACACAGATTATGTGTATTTAGTACAGAAAGGCAGAAAATATAGGCAAGCACAAACACTGAAGTAGTTGGTTTGTCTAGTTTATTTCTCAGGTGTCCTGGTACTATTCCTGGGCTCCAGGGGGCAAATTTGGAATTCAAGGATTAATGCAAGAGCATTAGCCACAGTAGCCAGATACTTGGAGGCTGTGATTCCTTGTTTTCTGCCTTTAGGGGAAAAAAAATTATTATTATACCTGCTGATTATTACAGTTATTTGGAAAAGAGGAAGAAAAAAGCCAACATTAGCACAGGTTGTGACAAGTTTTAAAATACTAAGAATACCATAGTTTCCCAGTAAGTAACTTGAGAATGTAGTTATTTTAATTGGGTTACCAAATATAGCTTCACCTTTCTAAATCTCACGGCTATACCACATTCATTTAGGGAACATTCTGGAAAGCTTTCTGCCTACCATTATAACTCAGTACCTGAGTGTGGGTACGAACATAACCAGAGGTTTCTTTCTCCCAAAATGACTTTTTGGTGGTTCAGCTTTAATAGAATATTCTTAGGAATTCGTGTGGATCTTTCCCATCGCGTTTTCTGATTTTTCTGACTTCCATCTCCAAGAGACCAAAAAAAAAAGTAAAACTTCCTCAAAATCATCTTGTTTTTAACTTTTAGTACCTTGACCACTGTATGAATATATACATGTGAATAATCTTAAGTCATTAATAAATAATTTTTATACCATGTATTGTCACCTCTTTATATAGCGAGGGAAATAACTTATAAACAAATAAGTCAAATGAACTTCTCATACAAGGATTCATAGCTAACACTGTTGTGGATATTGTTCATAAGTTTTTGCCTACAGGGGCACCTGGGTGGCTCAGTTGGCTAAGCCTCTGACTTCAGCTCAGGTCATGATCTCAGGTTTCGTGAGTTTGAGCCCCGTGTGGGTCTCTGTGCTGACAGCTCAGAGCCTGGAGCCTGCTTCAGATTCTGTGTCTCCCTCTCTCTCTTACCCCTCCCCAACTCATAGGCATCCGCTCTCTTTCTCTCTCTTTCTCAAAAATAAACATTAAAAAACTAATAATAAAAATAAACGTTTTTGGGGCGCCTGGGTGGCGCAGTCGGTTAAGCGTCCGACTTCAGCCAGGTCACGATCTCGCGGTCCGTGAGTTCGAGCCCCGCGTCGGGCTCTGGGCTGATGGCTCAGAGCCTGGAGCCTGTTTCCGATTCTGTGTCTCCCTCTCTCTCTGCCCCTCGCCCGTTCATGCTCTGTCTCTCTCTGTCCCAAAAATAAATAAACGTTGAAAAAAAAATTTTAAAAATAAAATAAAATAAAATAAACGTTTTTACCTACTGTATCTCATTTACTTATAATAACGTACTTAATAAATAGAGAATATTATAGCGTTCCTTAAAGGAAAGTTTAGTAAGTTCATTACAAATCACACTTGAGATGGTTCAGAATCAGTAAAGAATTGGGTGTACAATAGGAGAAAAGGCATACTCTCTTTTTAATGGTATAAATGTGTAAGTATGTGCTTCTAAATGTTCTTGAAGGAAAAAAAAACCCAGGATAACCGGCTTTTATAAAATGATCTCCATGACCTCTTGTCCTGTCTGCCTAAAATTAGAATTTAAATATCAAAATTGCATAGTTTAAATTTTTAGAAATGAAATGATACCATTATTTGTTAAATCACATTACTTTCTCAGACAAAGACCATTTTCATGATATTGGAAGAGGTAAATTTTAAAAACTTTCATGGTTGAAATTTAATTTTTTTTTTCCTGTGTCCCCTGCCTCAGCAGCCTCCCCCCAGAAGTTTAATCTTTAAATTTTTTTTTTTTTTCAACGTTTATTTATTTTTGGGACAGAGAGAGACAGAGCATGAACGGGGGAGGGGCAGAGAGAGAGGGAGACACAGAATCGGAAACAGGCTCCAGGCTCTGAGCCATCAGCCCAGAGCCCGACGCGGGGCTCGAACTCACGGACCGCGAGATCGTGACCTGGCTGAAGTCGGACGCTTAACCGACTGCGCCACCCAGGCGCCCCAGAAGTTTAATCTTTAAATACAAACATTTCTCCCCAAACTATGGGTTGTTGACTAGAGTTAACACCTTTCTCACTGAACACTAGTGTCTCTACCGGGCCCAGATGTGGAATGACATTGGAAGAATTTGCTGGCTCGATCATATATTGTCATAGTTAAGTGAATGAATTTCTCACTTTCCCATCTTGAACTTTTTTTTATTATTATTAATTTCGAGAGAGGGGCCCCTGGGTGGCTCAGTCGGTTAAGCATCTGACTTTGGCTCAGGTCATGGTCTCCCGGTTTGAATTCGAGCCCCACGTCGGGCTCTGTGCTGACAGCTCAGAGCCTGGAGCCTGCTTCAGATTCTGTGTCTCCTCTTTCTGCACCTCCCATGCTCATGCTCTGTCTCTCAATAATAAATAAACATTGGGCGCCTGGGTGGCTCAGTCGGCTAAGTATCCGACTTCAGCTCAGGTCACGATCTCGCAGTTTGTGGGTTCGAGCCCCACGTCGGGCTCTGTGCTGACAGCTCAGAGCCTGGAGCCTGTTTCAGATTCTGTGTCTCCCTCTCTCTCTGACCCTCCCCCGTTCATGCTCTATCTCTCTCTGTCTCAAAAATAAATAAACGTTAAAAATAATAATAAATAAACATTTAAAAAAATTAATTTCAAGAGAGCCAGCAGGGGAGAGGGGCAGAAAGAGATTGTTAAGCAGTTTCCACACTCAGCGTGGAGCCCAACACGGGGCTCCATCCCACAACCTTGGGATCATGTCCTGAGCCAAAACAGAGTCTATTAACCAACTGAACCACCCACGTGCTCCCCCCCACCACCATCTTGAACTCTTATGGTTGATCAGATGAGTGAGAAAAGGAACTAGATAGCATGCCTGGGTTAGTGGGTGATTCAAATTTCCAAACACAGCTGATGGGTCTAAATCTGTTCCTTTATTTTCTAACCACATTCCTATGTTGCCTTAGATATGTACACATGGCTTCGAATGCTCCCCTTTTAGGTCCAGGATATTAATAATATACCTTTTTTTCTCAAGAACTGAATTCTTAATTGTATTTTCAACTATTATCTCACCAAACAGAGTATGTCTATCTAGTACAGAAAGAGGAAAAGACAGGCAAGCACAAACAATGAAACCTCGCCACCTCAGAATATGTTACCTTCACAATTGCTTTGTGGGCATATGAACACAGACAACAAATTGGGCCATACTACGGGTAATCAGATTTTTTGCTCGACACTGTAGCACGAATATCTTATTCCAATAAATATATGCATCATTATTTCTTCAGGACTTCACAGTAAGGCTGATTTGTTTAAGTACACAAAACTGGACTCCGTCCTTCACCAGAGCAACATTATTTGATTTATGAAAGCTTTGCTTTCTGCAAGGTGGACAAGTTCTGACCCAGAGGGAGTGTAGTACTTTTCCCTACAAACATCCCACTTCCTGGCTACTCAGACTCTCTTGTCACAAAGCCTGTGCAAGTAAGCTATTGGCCGGGCTCCTGGGCCCAGGAATGCTGCCGCTGCCGTTAATAGCTGTGTGAACAGTCCATCTATGGGCAACACGCAGCCGCCTGGGTACCTGAATGTTTTTTTTCACTCAGGCCTGTGCTTCCCATGCTGAAATTTGGACCAGACACATTCTCATGGCAAGATGATGAGATTCAAAGCACAAGAGAAAGCCTGCAGTTCGCATTTCAGAGATGGAGGAAAAACAAGATGTCTTCTCCAAAGGTTGTGCCCACTCAGCTGGAACCAAGAAATGACAGCAACCCCCGGGTGCCTGGCCCGCCCTGGGACACACGTGGGCGCGTGGGTGAGGCGTTCACCAGGAATGTTTCTGCGAGGCCCACAGGGCATGGGTGGGGGCTACTAAATAACAAAAACCCAGGTTTCTTCTGAGAAGCAAAAGGACTGGAGTCTTTTCTAAAACCGAGCAAAGCGTCTGCTAAAGAAAAAACATGGCTTCCAAGGGAGGGAATTTGTTTCACCTAGTTACGTTGAAAGTGGAGTCCTGGTATTGTATTCACGGGAACCACAATAAGGAAGATTCCTTTCTTCACAGTCACCCCACAAGTGACTGTGACGTTCCTGAACGCCCACATCCCTGGTTTTTCAGGCAGTCCCCTGTCTGACCTTGAGCTAAAGGCAGTGTCCCCAGGCCCCTAGCGTCCCCTCTCCTGGAATGGGAAAAACTGCTGCTTTCGCCGGAATTATTTACATTATTTATATTATTATAATTTTCTGGTACTTGAGCCTTTTGTTCAACCTAATAGCACGTTCTTCTGCATTCTCACGGCGGTCTCCTACCCTCAAGTTTTCTGCCTTCCCCACGTCCACTTCCAGGAGAGGGGGCGAGGAGCCTGGGGGTCGAGCCCGCGCGGGCCTGCGCCCTCAGAAGGCAGCTCTGGAGCCTGAGTCTCTATGAATCGGCAACCAGAAGTGCGCCTTGTACGCTGACGAAAGTTAATGACCGAGTTAGTCAAGTTTGAAACTCCTGCAGGAACACAGTGGAGCAGATTCTTGGCGTCTGGCCCCGTGTCACTTACAAGTGCGCCAAGAAAAAACGTCACCTAAAAAGCTTATACTTGTTCAAGCCTTAGTCCTGAATTGTAAAGATCCTGTCTTTTGAGATCTGCCCGGCAATAAGGTTAACTAGCAACCCTCGGAACTAGTGGAATTCAAAACAAAATAAAAACAAAACAAGAAAAAGGTACTGTAGCGAGCCGCCCAGGGGCTCAGGGGCCGCCGACTGGGTTAGGGAAGTCTGGCGCGAAAGGGGTGGCTCGGGTTCCGGGCGCCGAGCTCGCCCCCGCCGGCTTCGGCCCCGCAGCCCGGCCCGGTGCGTCGTGGGCGGGCCCTGGAGGCCCCCGACCCCGGACGGAGAGGACACGTCGCCCGGCGGGCCCGGCTCGGGCGGGGGGCCGCGGGAAGCCCCGTAAGGGCGCGGGCGGGCGGTAGTGACTCAGCCTCGGGCTCATGGGGCGGGCGGCGGCGGCGGGCTCGGAGGGGTTAAGTAGGCGGGGCCAGCGACAGCCCGCCCCTCCCGGCCCGCCCCCGAGGCCGCGGCGCCCGGCGGTACTTATAGCGGCGGCGCGGGACGCGCGGCGTTCCTCCCGCTGGCCCCGGCCGCGGCGCGCCCTGGTTACCCCAACGACGGCGCCATGGAGCGGCCGGCGCCCCTGGCCGTGCTGCCCTTCTCGGACCCCGCGCACGCGCTGAGCCTGCTGCGCGGCCTGAGCCAGCTCCGCGCCGAGCGCAAGTTCCTGGACGTGACGCTGGAGGCGGCGGGCGGGCGCGACTTCCCCGCGCACCGCGCCGTGCTGGCGGCCGCCAGCCCCTACTTCCGCGCCATGTTCGCCGGGCAGCTGCGCGAGAGCCGCGCCGAGCGGGTGCGACTGCACGGCGTGCCGCCCGACATGCTGCAGCTGCTGCTCGACTTCAGCTACACGGGCCGCGTGGCGGTGAGCGGCGACAACGCCGAGCCGCTGCTGCGGGCCGCCGACCTGCTGCAGTTCCCGGCCGTGAAGGAGGCGTGCGGCGCCTTCCTGCAGCAGCAGCTCGACCTGGCCAACTGCCTGGACATGCAGGACTTCGCCGAGGCCTTCAGTTGCGCGGGGCTGGCGAGCGCGGCGCAGCGCTTCATCCTGCGCCACGTGGGCGAGCTGGGCCCCGAGCAGCTGGAGCGCCTGCCGCTGGCGCGCCTGCTGCGCTACCTGCGCGACGACGGGCTGTGCGTGCCCAAGGAGGAGGCCGCCTACCAGCTGGCGCTGCGCTGGGTGCGCGCGGACCCGCCGCGCCGCGCCGCGCACTGGCCGCAGCTGCTGGAGGCGGTGCGCCTGCCCTTCGTGCGCCGCTTCTACCTGCTGGCGCACGTCGAGGCCGAGCCGCTGGTGGCGCGCTGCCCGCCCTGCCTGCGCCTGCTGCGCGAGGCGCGCGACTTCCAGGCGGCGCGCTACGACCGCCACGACCGCGGGCCCTGCCCCCGCATGCGCCCGCGCCCCTCCACGGGTCTCGCCGAGATCCTCGTGCTCGTGGGTGGCTGCGACCAGGACTGCGACGAGCTGGTCACCGTCGACTGCTACAACCCACAGACGGGCCAGTGGCGCTACCTGGCCGAGTTCCCCGACCACCTGGGCGGGGGCTACAGCATCGTGGCGCTGGGCAACGACATCTACGTGACGGGTGAGGGGACCGGGGGCCGGCCGGGAGGGCCCCGGGTGTTAGTCTCCTGCGGCCTTGGGAGAGTGCGTTTTCCGAACCTGGAATCCTAGAACCGCCCCACAGTGAGAGCGCCCCTTCCCTTCCCCCGCCCCTTCTTGGCCAGTGGGTACGCTTCGAGAGCCGGTGCTTTCGACCTGGAAATCCGTTGTGTGAGCTGCGACAAGCAGCTCCTTGTGGTCTCTGCGTTCCCCGGTGTTTGGGGTGGGGGGTGGGGGTGGGAAGGGTAGGCAGCCTAGATGACAGAAGAGCCCACTCCTTGCCCGGGAGGTGCCCCCACCCCCATTTGGTTAGAGGATACTGGGGCATTCACCCCGCACAATGGGCGCTTTCTTCTTCTCCCTAAGGAATCCAGGGACAGGCGGGGGACTGGCACTCGATGAGACACCCATTTCCCGTCCTGGGGATTTCCCCCACACAGCTGAGCCCCACAGGCCCCTTGACACGCTCATTTTGTCACCAGTGACAGGGTTCCCTCAAGCTTGCACCTAGGCTTGTCGCTGGGGGGTCACATGGTGTTCAGGCTGCTCCCTAGTCAGCGACTGTAAACATGGTCACATGCTAAGAGGTTTTCTTCCAGTTACTTGGCTCAAACCCCAAAACACTGCCGAGTCATGCTGGGCGGGTCCCATCCTGCCCCGGTCCTGGGCATCTCCCACATTTTTCATTAAAGATAAATCCCAGTTCAGACATGGGGCTACCTCCTTCCCTGGGGTGAGGAGGGGCGGTCTCTGTGACAGCTATATAAGGAAAGAACCCGACTCGGCAAGCAGCCCTGGGCCCTGCGGAAGGCTGTTATCAGTCAGTGAACTGAGGCTGTGCCCCGCGTGGCACCTTCAGGAGAACGCCAGCTCTGAGCTCTGGTGTTCCCACTCCCCAGCCCCACACACACCACCAGTTGGCGAGTGGAGAAATCTTGGGTTAAGGACGTGCTCAGCTCTTGGCCTGCTGCTCTGTTCCAGCGTTTGCTGGAATATGCTGGAATTGGTCGCTTTCCAGTTTGGGGTTGGTTGGCCCTGTGTTTGGGAACTGTGTGCCCTCCCAACACATGAAAGTCTGGCCAGTGCACTCCCTCCCAGAACTGGTTAGACTCGCCCCAACTTTGCACACCCTTCCATAAACGTCTCAGCTGAGCAGCTAATCCTTTGGGGTTAGACAGGTGGCTGGGTCATTCCATACAGCTGCCTGGAGGGAATTTCACAGGGGCAGGAAAGCTGGTTTCAGCTGCCTTGGATGCAGTTATCCTTTAGGAGGAAGAAAGCAGGCGGAGTGCACTTTGTAAGAGCTTTGTGTTTTAAAAAGCTCCAGGCTGTGAGACAGGATGTCATGCGTGCTTTGCCCTGTGGCGCCAGCTCTGGGGAGGGGGGATGTGACCCCGCCCCTGGATTCTGGGGATCCCTTCAGGCTGTGGGAATTCTAATGTTCTGGGTTTAACTTATGATTACAGCCAGCACCCCGGGGGGCAGTGAGTGGTTGGCTCTTTTTTTGAAAGAAATGTAGAAAGAACTTGATTGATTTTTTTTTTTTTTTTTTCCCCTGGACGAGGCACATGTCGGTAACTTGTGCCTAAATCAGGAACTGGATCCCCAGGATTCCCCCCGTAGCGTTTCTTTACGTGCTGGGCTCTTGCTTGCAGTGTGAGGTAGATTTCCTATCGGCTTGTCCTGGCCCTGCCTTGTTTGCGGCTGCCCAGAAAGGCCAGAATTCCACAAACAAGGCCGTGTGGGCCCTGCCACATGCTTTGTGGCCCCCCAGAAGTTTTGGCTCTGAGACCCAGGCCCTGGTGCAGTTGGGGTGTTGGACAGTGTTTGTGGGGGTCCAGACCGCGATTGCTGTTTACTTAGAATTCTGGCTCCAGGGCCCTTGTTTGACCCACACGGACTGGCGGTGTTCTTGTGGCAGGAAGCTCTTACACCCCTGGCGGCGGTTGGCACCTGCACTGCCTCAGGCCCCCCCCCCCCCCCCCCGGCATGGAGCCCCTCTAGCCAGGGCTTCGGTGAGAGAACCCATGTGTTGACGCTGAAACCCAGTGAGGCTACTTCCTGCCCTGGGAGGCTCCCTCTGGGAAGTTCATCGAGGCCCGCGTGGGTGCCTCACCCCCGAGTCCGCACGGGCTGACCTGTGCGATGCACGTCCCGGCAGGTGGGTCTGACGGCTCCCGGCTCTATGACTGCGTGTGGAGGTACAATTCCAGCGTGAACGAGTGGACGGAGGTGGCGCCCATGCTGAAGGCCCGTGAGTACCACAGCTCCTCCGTGCTCGACGGGCTGCTGTACGTGGTGGCCGCGGACAGCACGGAGCGCTACGACCATACCACCGACTCCTGGGAGGCCCTGCAGCCCATGACCTACCCCATGGACAACTGCTCCACCACCGCCTGCCGCGGCCGCCTCTACGCCATCGGCTCGCTGGCCGGCAAGGAGACCATGGTGATGCAGTGCTACCACCCGGACACGGACCTGTGGTCGCTGGTGGACTGTGGCCCGCTCCCGCCCTGGTCCTTTGCCCCCAAGACGGTGACTCTGAACGGACTTATGTACTTCATCAGGTGAGTATCCTGAAGCCGAGGCCCCTCCGCTGCCTTTCTTACCAGGCCCCGTGCTAAAGCGCATCATCACTGTGCTCCCATTTCACAGATGAGGAGGCAGGCCAAGCTGGCATCCGAGGCTAGGTCTTTCTCACCTGTTAGAACAGTTTCTGTGGGCTTCTAGGTTTTCTTGATCAAGGGATCCTGACTGATGGAGTTAGATCCTTGGATTACTGATTGAGTGGAGTTAGGGCCTTTTAGAGAGCTGAGACTCTAGAAGCTAAACCCACGTGTTGCTTTGCCTGTCTTCCACCCTGAGGATCCCGCTGTATAGACCCTGGTGGTTCTCATGTGGCATTTATTAAGAAAGGAACCTGTCCTACATAAGGGGGGTTTTGCATCTTAAGAAGACTAGAGGAGGGGCATGTGGGTGGCTCAGGCGGTTGGGCGTCCGACTCTTGGTTTTGGCTCAGGTCCCAATCAAGCCCCACATCGGGCTCTGCGCTGACAGCGTGGAGCCTGCTTGGGATTCTCTGTCTCCCTCTCTCTCTGCCCATCCCCTGATTGCACTCTCAAAATAAATAAACGTTAAAAAAAAAAAAAAAAGACTAGGGGAGGGCTTTTTGGAGACTTTGGGTCTTTGGGGAAGTGTTGCTTTGTCAGAGGGACCCTTTGCTCACCCAGCAGTGTGTCTTCACCCTGCCGCCGGGTGCAAGAGCCGGGGGTGGGGGGATCAGCTCCACCCCCTCTATTTATTATTTTTAATGTTTACTTGTTTTTGAGAGAGAGTGTGTGAGCGGGGGGAGGGGCAGAGAGCGAGGGAGACACAGATTTGGAAGCAGGCTCCAGGCTCTGAGCTGTCAGCACAGAGCCCAACGTGGGGTTCGAACTCACAGACCGTGAGATCATAACCTGAGCTGAAGTTGGATGCTTAACCGACTAAGCCACCCAGGTGCCCCACCCTCTCTGTTTAAAAAAAATTTTTTTTTTAACGTTTATTTATTTTTGGGACAGAGAGAGACAGAGCATGAACGGGGGAGGGGCAGAGAGAGAGGGAGACACAGAATCGGAAACAGGCTCCAGACTCCGAGCCATCAGCCCAGAGCCCGACGCGGGGCTCGAACTCACGGACCGCGAGATCGTGACCTGAGCCAAAGTCGGACGCCCAACCGACTGAGCCACCCAGGCGCCCCGCACCCTCTCTGTTTAAAGCAATACTTGGGCATTCAGCACATGTCTCTGCAGGTCCCATCTATGCCTTTCCCGCCTGAGCTGGCACAGGAAGGGCCCACGGCCCTGGGATCTAAGGATCCCACAGCCACTCCGGACCAGGGACCACTCCTAGCAGGGAGCCGGCCCTAAAGCTGTCTGGGGGGAATGATGAGGACAATAGTTAGCATGCATCACCCCGAGCTGGGTGTGGTCTGCCTCCTGGGCAAGAGTCCATCTCTATGATTGTCTGGCTCTCGAGATGGGCACCACTGTCATCCCTGATTCATAGACGGCAGCAGAGGCTTAGAGGGGTAAGGAATCTATGGGACGGCACGGGGTTTGAGTCCAGGATATCCAGCCCAGGGCCTATCGTGGTCTCCCTCGGCCAGGCTGTGGCCTTGGGAGCATGGGGAAGACATGGAGTGGCCAGGGGGTCACCATGCATCTGTGGGTCTTGACTTGCCACAGCCAAATATCCCCTCCTGACGGGCCAGCAGGCGTTCAGGGAAGTAGGAGCTCCTGTCTGCTGTGCACAGCCTGTGTGTGTGTGTGTGTGTGTGTGTGTGTGTGTGTGTGTACATTCATGTGCACTTGTAGGTGTGTGTCCCAGTTCCTCCCTTCCTGGCCTAGAGCCTGTCTGAAGCTCTGGGATCAGGAGGGAAGAAAGAGTAAGAGCTGTACTGTGGTTTCCTCTGTCCCCTCTTAGGAGCCTCAGAGGACATATGCACTTGGCTTCTCAGCCCTTCTCTTGCGTCCTCAACTGCCCTGGCCTTTGTCTGCTCCCTCCACTCTGCTCCCCCAGACTAGAGGCTCCTTCCCAGGCTTTCTTGGTGAGCACATGCAGGGCAGAGGTAGCACATCATTGTATGCCAGGAAACCTCCGGAGTGCTCAGAGAAAGCCCTGGAATCTCGGCCAGCTCCTGGTCCTGTTATAAAACATCATCTGACCCTTCACCCAGCTCCCCCTCCCCCAAGTCAAGGTAGATGTCTTCAGAGAGGGGGTGGAGACAGCTATAAATACTTCTCTCAAGAGTGCCAGAACCTTGGCTTCAGCCCCTCGGAGTCCGTTCCAAGTTGAGCGCCTTTGAGAATGTCCTCCCCGCCCTGTGGTCCTAGAATAAGACGTGCGAAAAGGCCAGCCTGTCCACAGAAGGCCCCCTGTGCTTTCCTCATCCGTGTCGGTGTCTCTTGTCAGGTGCTAAGCCCCCGCAGCTGGAAGCATCAGGGTGCCCCCCACACCCCGTGTTAGCCTTTGTGTGGGTTCAGCTAAGCCATGGGAGGCTGGGGGTGGGGGGTGGGCTCAGCTCTGCCCTATCCCAGCCCCCAACCACGTGGAGACAGTGAAGGGTGGGGAAAGGCGTCCCGATTGACCTCCAGGGGGGTGGCGTGGGCAAGACCTGGGGTCTGGTTCAGATGCACTTTCACGTTTGTCCCAGAGTCACTCATTTCATGCCTAGTAAGCCTCGTGTCTAGTAAGCCCCGTCGCGCCCTGCTCGAATGCCACCTGTCAGGGCAGCTCCTGTCCACAAGCTGCTGTATTCAGGGGCACCCCGCACTGGGTGGAGGCCTCAGCCTCTCAACCGCTGTGGCCCTGACAGTTTATACGTCTGTGCTAGGGGAGGGCAGCCCAACGGCCTCTGGCACTGTCATCCTCACATGGGCCATGAACTAAGATGGGTTTTTACACCTTGAAATTGTTGGAGGGGGGGAAAAAAAAACCGAAGCAGGAGCCACATTTTGTGGTATGAAAAGTTACACGAGATTCAAATTCTGTCCACAAATAAGGTCTTTTTGGAATGCAGCCAGCCCGTTTCCGAACATCGGTGGCTGCTTTTGCGCTACAACAGTCACGTTGGGGAGTAGGTACAGAGCAGGCTCTGGGGGCCTGAGATGTTCACTGCCTGGCCCTTCTGCTGACCCCGGACTCCTTACTCTCACTGCCATCTGGGGCTAGTGTCTGTGCTTTTCAAGGCTGTGCCTTTGAGCCTTTCCTTGCAGGGATCCAGAGCGTGTCAAACAAGGTGGAAAGACCCTGACCCCAAAGGGAGGGGCAGTGCTGGTGCCTTCTTTCCTATGACTGTGCCTATCCTGCTGGGCACCCAGGACACGGCAGAGAGCGGGAAGAGACTGGGGGGCTGACAGCGGTGGGGAGGGCCCAGGAATCGTCAGGGCGCGTCAGGCAGTGCAGGGGGGCAGGAGGGCTGGCCTGGACTGGTCAGCTGTGGAAGGCTGTTGTGAGGAGAAGACACACAAGTGCAGGTCGGAAGACGGAGAGGAGACTGGTGGGCAGGGATGTGGGAAGTTCAGATCTGGAGCCAGCCAGGGGGGCCGTGCTGGTGTAGAGCAGCGTGTGTAGGGGGGTGGGGTAGGGTGGTTAAACCTGAAGGTGTTTGATCTTCGGGTTTGAGAAGTAAAGTCTGGTTCTGGCCTCAGAGCCCAGGCCGGATAGGTGTGCGGGCCTGTGGCCCCTACAAACCAGGGATGAGGGCTCACTGGCCTGTGGACTCCAAATGACATCAGAGACATTCCCAGAGGAGAGGGGCCTGTGTGGCCCTTCTCTCCAGCTCTTTACACACAAGGATGCTTCCTCCTGCCTCTGATACGTTTCCCCCCCTCCCATTCACAGGGATGATTCTGCGGAGGTGGACGTATATAATCCCACAAAGAACGAGTGGGACAAGATCCCATCTATGAATCAGGTAAATATGCGGCTGTGTCGGCATTGGTAGCACAGGCTGGTCCTGTTTTCTGGCCAGAGTGTAGTCATGACGTGTTTGGGAGATGGTCCTGGTGGGCAGGGCCCGTGCTGAGCCCTTTCCTGGTGTTATTGCACTTAATAGAGGGCTGGGTTTTCCCTCGGTTTGTACTTCAGGGGCACTGAGACCTTAAATAAATCCCAGGGTTAGACAGTTTAGTGAGTTCATCCATTCGGACCAGCATTCGATGAGTACCTGCTATGAGCCAGAGAGCATAGGGAGAAGAATATTCCCCAGAGGGACAGCAAATGCAAAGGCCCTGGGGCAGAGTGTGCCTGGTATGGTCGCAGAACAAACCTCACAGTCCAGGGTGGCTGGAGCAGAGTGAACAAGGGGACAGCGGAGGCAATGAAGTCAGACAGAAGGTCTTTGGGGATTGACCCTGGGGAATACAGTTATTTATTGAGTGCCTACTGTGTGCTCTGAACAAGACACTGCTACCACTGTCTGATCAGGGTGTCTCCCCTCTGCTTGTCGAGAAGAGAGGTGCTGAGTCTGACCCTGTGATGGAGCTGGGAAGGCTCGGTGGCATTTGGCCACGTGAGCAATCTCCTTAGTCCTAGTAGTTGTATATCTCCTCAACATCTTTTTTCTTCCTTAAAGTTCCCAAACCTGCTCCCATGATACCTCTGCATGGCAATTGTCACAACTTACAACATCCCAGTTTAACATTTGCACTCAGCAGATGGGACTTCTCTTCTCCCCGTGATGACCTACACGTTACAGCCAATTTGGGCCAGAGGAGAAAGTCCAGGGGTGTGGTTCAGAGCCCAGATGTGAGTCAAGTCCTGGCTCGGCCACCGTCAGCCACATGAGGCACTGCTTTCCCACCTGTACGATGGGAGGACAGCCGGGCCCGCCCCAGGGCTGGTGCTGCTCACGGGGAGAGTCGCTGCTTCAGCAGCCTCCCGGCCACCGTAGGAACCAGGCACGGCGTGTGGCGCGCACCCCCCACCCCCACCCCCAGCCCTGGTTCTGGAGCCGGGGTGGAGGAGGGCATTGGCCTGGCCTGGGGAGCGTGCAGAGGGCCGCTCTCATTTCTCCAGGAAGTGGCGAGGGTCCCAGGCACCTTCTCCATGGAGAGAGGCCGTAGGGTTTCTGCGCTGGCCTGGCTGCCTGCCTCCACTTGCCTGTCTCCCTTGACCCGCAGGTGCACGTGGGGGGCAGCTTGGCCGTCCTTGGAGGGAAGCTCTACGTCTCGGGTGGTTACGACAATACGTTTGAACTCTCTGACGTGGTGGAGGCCTATGACCCAGAGACTCGGGCATGGAGCATAGTGGGACGGCTCCCGGAGCCCACCTTCTGGCACGGCAGCGTCAGCATCTTCCGCCAGTTCATGCCCCAGATGCCCTCTGGTGGGCGCGGCTTCGAGCTGGACAGTGGCAGCAGTGACATGGATGTGGCCCGACCCCGGCGGCCACAGAACCCTGACGAGCTGCACTAGCCCTGGCCTGGCCCGGGGAGGGCCTTGGTGCAGGTAACACAGCATGTCCGGGGGCGGGGCAGTGAGCCCCTCCTTCGTGCACAAGGACGGGTTGGGTTCACCAGGTGGAGTTGGGCTCTTGGGTCGCCGAGTGAGCCTCAGGATGTGACCCCAGGAGAGCCTCTGCGCATTTAGAGCCGGACTCACAGCTGCTGGGAGCTGCCTCCCTGCCAGCCACAGGGCTCTGGCTCTAGCAGGTGATCCCTCGTGCTGCCTCTGCCTATGCCTACTTGCTCCCATGTCAGAGAGGACGGCCTCTGGCCGGGGACAAGTCCTCCTACGAGAGTCTGAGAGTGGTCCAGGCCTGCTTTCCTAGGCCTGCGGGCTCTGCTGGCCTGGAGCATCGGGAATCTGGCAGACGATGGCTGCAGTGGGGTCCCCAACTCCACGTCCGGTGCTGGACATCCCAGGGGCCAGCTCCCTGGATGGAGGCGGTCTGCCTGCCTGGCTTCTCACACCTGCTGGGATGTCCCACCAAAACGTGCCTCACAGGCGCAGGGCAGTGTGACTGGACGGGAGTGTGGCCTTGAAGTGGGCCCCAAGGGACGTGCTGAGTAAATCCTGTCTCCAGTGAACCTGGGTCGAGGCAAATGCTGGGTGCTCCATCCGCCTACCCCACCAGCTGGTGTTGCCACCTGACTTGGAGGCCTCCAGGACCGTCGTCCCAGGTGGATGCACGAGAGGGCAAAAGCCTGCAGGTGCAAGGTCGTGGCTCCTCCCTGGGAGGCCCTAGGGGTTTCTCATTGAAGCCCAGCCAGGCCGATGGTTGCGGATGCCCTTCTCTCCCCTAGGAACAAAGAATCCTGCTGCTTCCAAAGGAAGCCCTGGACGGGGTGGCCCCCGTGATTGGCTGCAAGGTAAATGCAGTCTGGCCCTTCCTTAGAAGAAGGGTAGGGTGGCCAGGGATGCAGCCAGAAACAGAGTCTCTTACAGTGCCATTGCTGAAGGTCTCTGCAGGGCAGGGGGACAGCCACGCTCCTCCCAAGCCTGGGGCATCCCCGGGAGGGTGGCGGGAGGAGCTCCCAGGAAACTGCGGCTCAGGGGTCCCCGGTTCCCTGTTTTCTCTGGGGAGTGAGTGGTCTCCTCAAGGTCCCCAAGGATCCCTTGGCTGGATGTGTCTTTCTTCCAAAGAGGAGGATGCTTGCGTTTCCCTCACTAGAAAGCTGGAAAGCAAATGTTTGTTGAGTTGCCTTTCCCAGTGAACTGCCTTGGAGATGTGTTCTTAGCAGGAGAAGAAAAGTTCTAGCTGTCGCTTCACAAACAACACTTTTTTAAACACTTTCTTTGGCCAGATGGCAAGGGTTGTTCTGGGGGAGGAAGTCTTGAGGCCTAAAGAGCTGTTGGCTGGGGCCCCCACCTTCTCTGCCATATGCCGTCACTGTCTGGTTAGACCTGTTGCAGGAGCAGCTCCGGTCCACAGCCAGCCCTTCCCATCCCCTCAACTGTCACTCACCGGGTCACTCCCGCACACCCACTGCGCCAGGCGCTGCCAGACAGCCGGCCGGGTGGTGGTCCTGCCTGGGGCTCCCCCGCCAGGCGGGCCTGGCCGTGGGATCCCTTGGGCCCCGGGGGACTCCTTCATGCCCCAGGTCCCACCTTCGCCCCTCCTGGCGTGCGTGTTCCCCCTGGATCGGGACTTGCTGCCCCTGTCCCCCAGCGATGGTCTGACCTCACCTCCTTGGGGCTGGTGCTGCCTCCTCCTGGCTCTGGTGCCTTCCCAGCAGGCTCACTCCGCAGGGGTTTTCCATGCCCTTTGGTCTCTGTAGGTAGAGGGTGTCCTGCCACAGTGGCTTGTCTCCTGTCAGTGGCAGCGGGGAGGGCAGGGCAGCGCTGCACAGGACCGAGGGAGCCCTGATGTGCACCAGGCACGGAGCTCCGCGCCAGCAGCTGTGGCCTGCCCGTTCAGTGTGGGGACAGGCCACGCAGATAGGTGTCACGATGCCTGCTGACAGGTCACCTGCAGCTACCACCAACCCCCCCCCCCCCCCCCCCGGAGCAAGAGTGCAGGCCTTGATCTCGTGGGGAAGGCTTTGGCGCCCTTCCTGAGGGCCGCCTCCGTGGAGGGTCCCTTTGGCAGCCGGAGAAGGTGGGGTGAGGAGGTGCCAAGGCTGCTGGAGCTCTCCCCACCTCCCTCCAGTGGGGCTGGGCTCTGTCAGGGTCAAGGACTTCCCGTGGTCAGCGACTTCCAGGGAGAGGTATTGTGTAACGCTTTTTTGTCGGGACGGGGCGCCGCAAACACATTTTTCTGACAAAACCAGCCTCTGTGGACCGTACAGCAGGCCTGGTCCGTGCTGAGGGCTAGCGACCGCTCTGGCCTTCACCTGGCCTTCCCTGCAGACACTCCCTTGTGGCAGGGGGCCCCGTGTCCTGGGTTCCTGCCCTTGGTTCTTCACCGTGACCAGCTGGCACACCACTGGCAGCTATTGGTTGGCTGGTTCAGTGTGCACCCGTGACGTCCTCCTCCACGCTCGCTCTCTAGAACTACGCGGGTCTCCTCCACCCGGACCCCATCCTCTGTCGGGAGCACCAGGGCGGGGAAGGGGAAGCAGCAGCCTCAGCAGCAGCGGGTTCCTGCAGACCGCAGCCGGGGGTCCACGGTCAGGGACGGCCCTTCGGCAGCACCTGCTCCCCTGCCCGGCCCTCCCCGCTTCCCCCGGCGGGGGCTCTCGCCTGGGGACACCCCCCCCGCCCCCACCTTAGGAATGTCTATACACTGACCAGGGTCAGAGATGGGCCAGCTGGAGGTGGGACTGTGTTTGGATATACGGAACTTTTTAGTCTACGAGACAGTTTAAGTTATGAAAATTCAGTGACTCATATTTAATGCTGATTTGCTATAAAGTATTCTATATTTATATGACTTCAGAGACTCTTATGTACTAAAGGACACGCCCCTTTCGGTGTCCCAGCTATCTAGTTCCAACCCCAGACGGTGGGGCAGATTTGCCTATTTATTTGTCCTATAGGCCTAGGTGTCCAGAATCCTGTTGAGAGATTTTAGGATGCCTTCGATGTATACTTTTTGAAATAAAACTATTTCCTATACACTTGGTGTCCTGGTCTTCATCCTGCCGCTGCTGTCTTGGAGACTTCAGGCAGAGGCGAGGCGGGGCAGCGGAGGGCTGCCCCCGTGCCCACAGAGGAAGAGGACAGACCGGGGTGCCCAGGGCTTGTGCGAACGGTCTTGGAGCAAAGCTTCTGAGGCCCTTTCTTGTCTCCGATCGTTACAAGGTGGCAAGTAGTGGGAAGCGGAGGCTGAGCCCAGGGCATGAGGAGCGCGGGAGTCCTAGCCCCACGTGCTGCCCCACGGCCAGTTTGGCCTCCCTGCCTCCACCCCTTCACCCGGTCCCCTGCCTCGCTCCCCCCACCTCCTGAAGGTGGGCTCTCCGGTGGTGAGGAGACCCACGTCTGCAGGGGGTAAGCCTCGGGCCTGGGGCGGGGAGTGGGCCCTTAAAGGAGGATCCTGGAAGAGGCCATGACGTTCAGAAAGGTTCCTCGCGTATAACCCAAGGCATAGGCCGGTTTCTTTGTGGGGCAGGGAGCATTTTGAGGCCATAGTTTATTTTTTAATAACCTCACTGAAATAGAGCTGAGGCAGTTCGTAGTCTGGGCATCGGCTGTTGTGCCTGAATATGGGCCTTATCTCTAAGCACCCCAGTGGTCGAGGAATACAAGGAAAGACGGTTAGATGGGTTCTGGGTGTAAAACATCGTTTCCTTCCTCAGACTCCAGGAGGAATTGGGCAGTGTGGAGCTCGTGTTTCAGGAGTCTTCCAGTGATAAGATTTAGGTGGTGCCCGACTTGAGCACTTGCTCGTGACTGTCACTGCCCCAATTCAGAGTTCGCTCTGTGCCGGGCACTAAGCAGAGCACCTCTGCTGTGTGTCAGGCGGTTGTAGAATGTGTGTGCAGAGCTGGACACCCATCAGCGGGTGGGGCCTATATCGCCTGCCCTTGAACCTGGGCAGTGAGGTTCCGGTGTCTGCCTGGACCAGCACCACGTGGCAAAGGGGACACTGTGACTGGAGGGCTAGGTCATAAGGCCTCACAGCTCTGGCTGGAACATGGGTCCTTGGCACACAGCCACCGTGCTGTGAGGAAGCCTGGGCGGCCCGTGGAGAGGGACCCAGGCCCACAGCCAGCACCGCCTTCCCAGGCACGGACACCCTCCCTCCCCCCAACCGCGCCCTCGCCAGCCTCCAGGGAAATCCTGGGGCGGCTTGCCATCTGGCGGGAGGTAACCGCGGGCCCTCTCACTGAATCCTTGTCTACAAAGCGGGTGCTATTACTAATTCCGTTGAAGGGGAGGACACGAAGGAGTCGCCTGCCTCGGGCAACAGGGCTGTCAGTGAAGAAGCTGAGGGGGAACGTGGGCGCCGGCACCCACACGCTTTTCCCGCAGGATGCGCACCCGGCCCTGCCGTCCCTGCAGAACCCGGGGACCAGCAAGGCCTCTTGTCATTCTAAACTTGGCCGTGCTGGCACTCCAGGCCACCTGCACCGGCAAATCAAGTGAGGACCCTCCCGAGGGAAGGATCCTGTCGGCCGTCATCTGCCAGCCAGGGTCCAGAGCCTGCTGACCACGAGCCCTACCTCAGGCTCCCCGCTGGGATCCACAGCAGGCTGGCGGGGCGAGGTCATCGTCGGGGGCCCTGAATCCCATCCCCACTAGCTGGCAGCACCACAGCTGTGAAACAGCAACGCCATGGCTCCCAGTCCTAGAACCCTGACAGTGAGACAAGAGCACCCGGGCCAGGGCCTGGCCCCTAAAGACACCCGCCCAGAGTCTGCCTCTGCTGAGGTCTCCCAACAAGGTGGGGAAGCGGCTGGCCGAGCAGCACCCTGAGGCGCAGAGATGGCCGGGTGAGGCACCGTTTCTCCTAGAAGATTCGACGGGAAAGCAGCACACCCCGGACACCAGGTTACTGGGGAACAGACCGCCAGATAGGCTGAAACGACGGAGTCCCAAACCGTGTGATTTATTGGGGGCTGGGGCCAAGTGGGCTGTGGTGGCAGGGGTGCTACGTGTCACAGTCCTCAGGGATGGCTGCCGTGATGATGAGCGAGGGCTCCATGACCCCCGAGCTCACCAGGCTCTCCTCCGCACAGAGTCTCTGGCTGGGCAGCTGGGAGGTCAGGCCGCCCTGCGCCAAGGATGCCACGATGACCTCGGCCGAGCCCACCTCCAGCTCGGCGGGTGGCTGAAGTGCCACCACCACCATCTTCTCGTCCTCAATGACCAGGTTCCGGAGTTTGCGCTGCCGCGGGTTATAGTTCTCCACCCGGTCGTGGATCTCCATGTGCCTCCGGAGGTGGGCCTGGGGGGCGAGGGGACTCAGGGCTGGGCAGGGAGGGGCCCGGGGTGGGGGGCAGGAGGAGGGACCCCGGCCGGCCCCAGGCCTACCTGCCGGGTGAACTTGTAGCCGCACTCGGTGCATTCGAACTTCCTGACGCCCTTGTGCCTTCGGACGTGCACGCGCAGCTGCTCCACAGCTGTGGGAGGGAGGGGACCCCGGTGTTGAGGGGAGGCAGGAAGTGGGCACCACGGTGCCCAGATGAGGGCGGTCCGGGGTCTGCAGCTGCTCCGAGGGCCCTGCCAGGCTCCAATGCCACCCTGAGGGTGCCACTGCACGAGACCCTCCAGGGCTCCCGCCCTGCCCCGTCACCGCAGCTCCAAGCTCCGGTCTTTAACGCACAGGGAGAAGAGATCCTCTGGTAGGAAGACTGGCACCAAGAAGGGGCGTGCGACAGCCACCGCCACGCCTGACCTCTCCCCGCGGACGCTCTCTGGCCCCGGTCAGCGGGATACGGCCCGCCCTCCACCCCACGCAGGGCGTGCCTGGGGAAGGGTGAGCGCCAGGGGCCTCCCGCAGGCCCAGGTACCTTTGAAGGTCTTCCCGCAGATCTGGCAGAAGTGGGGCCGGCCTTCCTGGTGGCGGCTGGCCACGTGCCTCAGCAGGGGCCCCTTCTCGGTGAAGCGCTGCTCGCAGAACTCACAGCCGAAGGGCCTCTCGCCAGTGTGAGTACGGTTGTGCTTGTCCAGGCTGGCTGTGGGGACAAGGCGGGGGCTCAGCCGCTGCGCCGCGGCCTGGGACGGGGAGAGGACAGGCCTGCCTCACCTTGGGTGCGGAAGGTCTTGCCGCAGAGGTGGCACTGGAAGGGCTTCTCGCCCGTGTGCGTACGCAGGTGCATGTTGAGATTAGCTTTCTGGGTGAAGGCGTGGCTGCAGAACTCACACACGTACGGCCTCTCATTCCTGTCCGGGGCAGGGGGCGGGGCAGGAGCATCACCACGGGAAGCAGCCCCCTTCACCCCGCGACAGCTGGGAGCGCGGCTGGCCCCGGAGCCAGGGAAACCGGCCAGGCCGAGGCAAACCCGCCTGAGCCGTGGGACCGGGCGCAGGCCGAGACCAGCCGTGCGGCACAAGGGCTCGGGCAGTGACAGGAGGGGCACCGGCGCCATCCCGGGAACCACAAAACTAAGAATCTGCCATCACGTTACCCTGAGATCCTCTCCTTCAGCCTTTCTGCCTGGCTAAGCCTACTCCCCCCTCAGGTGCCCCCACCGAAGAGGCTACAGGCACCGGACTCGGGGTGGAGAACGCTCTGTCCCACGAGAGCATCACCTAGCTGCCTTCTGGACCCTCCAGGCCGGCAGTAAGACCAGGCCCTGGGGAAGCCCGGCCAGCCCGCACCTGTGCTTGGCCTTGATGTGCATCTGCAGGCCGTTTCGGCTTGAGGCCCTGTGCCCACACTCCTCACACACGAACAGTTTCTCCCCTCGGTGCTTGAAGGCCTCGTGCAGCTGCAGTTCTGTTCGGGACAGGAAGCACTTGGCACAGGTGGGACACTGTGGGGCAGAGGGAGTGAGACCAGGCTGAGAACGGGGAGGGGTTCCCTGGCCCCCCGCAAGACAGGAACCACACAGTCTGCCGGGTCTGACGGGGCTGTGGCCACCTCTCTACGGCCAGCTCCCAGTTCTCAGCACAGCCTGGCACTTACGGCGTGGGGCTTGGGGGCTCCGTGGAGTTTGATCAGGTGGCTCTGCAAGTCCTTCTTCTGCATGAACTGCTGGGAGCAGGAGGAGCACTGGAAAACAGGCCGGAGGTCACCTCGGAGGCCACCCACACCAATGGGATCCTGGCCACCCCTAGGCTATCGGGGCAGCAACCCACAGGCAGGGCCCAGCCCGAGACGACAGGAGGTTCCTTGGTGTGAAGGACGCTCCAGAGAGGACCCCCCCACCGTGCCGTGCCCACGGAGATGCCGAGCCTGCCCTCCACAGAAAGAAAAAGGACCCAGAGAGGGCCAGGGGCACTGCCTGAAGGGAGGGGACACTGGATGGGTCCAGAAGGCTGGGCGTCTTGACAGCTGGCGAGAGGGAGGTGCCTAACATCACCCCACGTACAGGGCTTGGCAAGAGGGATCTAGGGGCTGTCCCTCCGCCCACGGCCCCGGGGACAGGCCGAGCCTGACCTTGTAGGGCATCTCCCCCGTGTGGGACACCATGTGCACCCGCAGCTCCATCCTCCGGCGGAAGGTCTCCTGGCACACGGAGCACGTGAAGACCTGGCAGTGTGAGGGGCAAGCAGGGCCGGCATCAGGGGGGGGCCTCTGCCTGCGACGGCAGCCTCTGCCCGGGCTTCCACTCGCTGCTGGGAGGAGTCTGCCCGAGGGGGGGATCGCTAGGGTGGGAGAGGGCAACACGTGACCTGCCTGCCCTGACCCTGACCGTGGCTGAGCACTGCAAACCCACCACACAGGCTGGGGGCAGGAGCCGGGAGACCTCACCCGCAGACCCCACACTGGCGACAGGCCTCTAGGAGGAGAGGGTGGGGTTCAGCCGGCCATGTCACGTGGGCCGGCCAGCAGGGTGGGGGCAGCAGCCCGTCCCCACCAAGGCGCCCCTTCTCCAGAGTCCAGGGACCCAAGCAGGCAAACTCAAAATGCTTTCCAAAAAGTCCCTCTGGGGCCGGTCCCTTCCACCCTCGGGACCAGTATCCCCACCTGTAATACCAGGAAGCGGACTCGATGGCATCCGCTGGAGCGGACACTCCAGCTCTCTTGAGTTTACAATCCTAAGACGGCTTCCTGAGGGCCCCTCTCAGATGGCAGGAAGACGAAGGCCAGCGTCCCCTGCCCACAGAGTCCTGGGCCAGTGCCCGCAGGTACCTGTTCCGAGCGGTTCATGCAGTTCCGGGCTTCGTGCTCCAGGAGGTTCTCCTTCCGAAAGTAGCACTTTCCACACTTGGGACATTCAAAGGGTTTCTCCCCAGTGTGTTTCCTGCCAGGAAAAGCCACGGCGGGCGCGGGAGACTGAGTAACTGCCCGCCTCCCCCTCACCCGGTGTCCCTCTGGCTCCCCCACCGACAGCGCCGTGCTCCACGGTGCAGCGCAAGAGTGGTCCTGAGGCCGGCCACGGCTCACCACGAGGCTTGTTCAGGCCTGGCCGATGCACCTGCACGGGGGAACCCAGAAACCCTCCTCTTGTGGGAGCCCGCACAGCTCCCTACAGCGGGGCCACCGCAGGGCCACACAGGCCCAGCTGGCTAGCATCTCTGCAAAGACAGAAATGATCCCTGGGTCCTGACTTCCTAGAGAAACCACCCGGTCTGCCTGGAAGTTCTGCGGGCTCTACCTTCAAAACCGTAGCCAGAATCTGAGCACTTCACCTCACCTCCACTGCTATCACCGAGCGCAGCCATGCCACCCCTGGGTTCCCGCCAAGCCTGCCTCCCGACAGACGTGAAATTCAGCGGCCAGAGGCGCCCTCAGATATAGTCAGACCTCATCGCCTCTTTGCTCCCAACCCCGCGATGGTGCCCGTTTCACCGAGAGAAGGCCGGGGGCCTAGCCGGCCTGCCCCTGACCGCGGGGCTTCGCTCCCCAGGTCTGGTCTCCCTGACGCTCACCGGCCCCTGGCTCACCCCAAGCTCTCTGCTCTGGCTCTCCTGGACCCACAACCCCCTCCCCTCCGCCCTGCTTGGTAGAAGTCCTCATCTCCTTGGAGTCTGCTCAAAATTCCTTCCTTTAAAACCGCAACCCCACCCCACCCCTAGGTGGGACTCTCCTCCTTTCTTCCGTGGCACTTCCCACCTTCCAGCACCCTGTCAAGTCGCTGTCAGTTCCAGTCTGCTCTGCCCCGCTGAGAGGAAGGCCCCACGAGGCCCCTGCTCTATCCGCTAAGGTACACCAAGCGTCCAGAACAGTCTTGTCAGCCACCCAGCAGAAGACAGGAAGAGCTCTTACGACTTCGCAGAGGCCATCCTCCGCCACTCAATTAACTGTCCTTGTCCCCATCCCAATGACCTCACGAGGGCACTATCCCCTCGCAGTTCTCAAGGCCAGTCCAGCGGCCTGCACCGGAGTCTTCTGCTGGGGGAGCATCCAGGCTGACGTGGGTCACTCCAGGGTGCCTCCCACACGGGTCTTCCCCAGACCCCACTGGCCGCAGGTGCCTCACAGCAAAGCGAGCAAACAGGCATCCCCCAGCTCCCGTCACTACTAGCTTCCCAGAGCGTCGCACTGAGAACACGTGTGTGGCCCAACCTGGCCTGGCAAGAAATCAGACTGGTGACATCTTGGACTATGAAGTGGCAGGACTGGAAGGCATGTCACCTGGCTGCCACCCCCGGAGACCTTGCAGAGACCTGGAGCGGCACTGTTAAGAGAACTCTCTGTAACCGGGGAAGTGTCCTGTCTGTGCCGAGTCAGCTGCCGGGGCCCACGGGTGACTACCGAGCACTTACAACGTGACTACTAATCTGAAAAGCCAACTGTACTTTTATTTTAAGTTAACGTAGCTTCATACGGCACCTGGTTACCTTTTCGGACAATGCGGTTTTAAACAAATAGTCCCTTAGGCTCCACTGACACCATGGGGCTAACGTTTCCCCCAGAATCACAGGAGGCACCGACCCTAAAGACTGACACCTTGGCCCAAAGCCCACCTTGCTGGGCTTCAGAAATACCTAAGGTGGCGCCTCAGCCACAGCACAGAGCCATGGGTTTCTCTCATCCCCTTGGCAAAAGGCAGCTAGCGGTCAAGGTCCACAGTGGGTGGAACTTATTGACAAGGTGTCTACAGACCCACTCCAGAAGCTCAGAGTAAGAGACAGACGAAGAAAGAATCTGTTCCACCACTAGATTCTCACTCCCTGATGATGAGAGGCACGTCAACATCGGGCACTACGAGTGTGAGACAAAGCCCTCAGCCCCCACGTGGCCCAGAAGTAGGGAGTGCAGGCCCCCTCCCCCAACAAGGGAATAGCAGACAGGAAAAGAAAAAAAAAAATAGAGAAACAGAACGTTTACCTGTTGTGGACTTTTAGATAATATTTGCTGAGGAACTTTTTATGACATGTGGGGCATTCAACCGGCACCGCTGTACCTTTTCTGCTCTCAGCCGGCTCGGCTGCCAGGGAACCTGTGCTCAGGGCTGGCTCTGCTGCACAGGGCTTTCTGATCATGTTTGATTTCCTCCTGGTTGGCAAGGCCTCACTCTCAGAAACATAATCACCATCCCCGTCGTCCTCAACTTGAACCACCACTTCCCACTAGAGCAGAAAAGGCAGCAGGAGGCAAGGTCACCAAATGAACCATTAGGAGTTCTGGGGGCAGATCTACAGGGCAGTCGGCTCATTCCAGTTCCATCCCAAGATGACTCCCTTTATCGGTGACTGTTCCCATCAAGGTCCTAGGGCAGGCCTCCTCGGAATCTTGGATTTGGAGGGCAGTGACTCTGTGGTGAACTGGAAGTTTGGTTGGACTTCACTACCCTGGGGAAACACCTGTAACCCTGAAGCCAGCTACCCAACCCCAAGAAGCTGCCAACCCTGGACAGCTGTGACTCACAGGAAGGTTAGCCGGAGGCTGCAGGATGGAGCCAGATTCCTACGTTTGGAGGAAACCTATTCCAGCCCCACCTAACAAAGATTCTGTCTTGGGGTCCAGACTATCCCAGAAAAGTGTCAGTGTCTCCACCACCACCCCCAACTCCTACCTCCCCATTCCCAGCACCCTGGGCACAGTACCTCATTATTCCCGCCCTGCAGCTGGACACCTTCAGCCTCAAAGGGTCTTGGAGGTGCCTTGCAATCCTCAGGCTCCTTGTCTTCTGGGGGACAAAGCTTCAAGGCTTGCTTGAGTTTCCCACGGTGGAAGGAGGGGCCCTCACTCGGGGCCGGGAGACCAAGCTGGGGCCTTTCGGGGCTGTGGCTGCCACCGATCTCCTGGTCTCCGGGGACTTGACCCAGTGTCTTCGAAACTTCCTCTTCCTCCAAGCCTGCCGGCTCCTTGAGGTGGCTGTTTACATTCCGGGGGGTAGGTTTCCCCAGCCCACTCTGGCCACTTGATGCCTGCCCCACTGAGGTTTTGGGCTTGAAACTCTGGCAAAGCTCCACAGCCTCTGGCACTCGCAACTCCCTTGCTGCCAAAAGCACCTGGTCCCGGTTTCCGGAGGTGAGAGCAAGGTGACCAGTATAGAAAAAGTCCAACAGGAGACCAAAGATCTCAGCAAAGCCGGCAGGGAGGACAACACTGCCCCCTGAGCCATCCCCATAGAGGCTCTGGAAGAAGTGGCTGCAGCAGGCAAGGACACTCCAGTGTGCCTTGAACACCAGGCCTCCCACGTCCAGGGTGGCATCGCAGTACTGGCCCTTCTCTCGCTGCTTGTTGAGCTCCTGCAGAACCCTCACACTGTGCTGGATGAAGGAGCCGTCCATGGTCTGTCTGGAGGAGAGGAAGGTAGAAGTGACATCCTGGCAAGCCCAACCCAGGAGTAGCAAGGGGAAGCCCCTGGACTGGGGAGAACAAAAGGGGAGGTGGACGGTACTCGGTCATGTTTATCTCAACGAGGGCTTAGGTCAACGTTAGAGGAAGTCAGCTCAGACAGGAATGGACTGAACACCTCCCTGGGAGTGGGAGCCAGGTGAGCAGGCCATACTGGGTGGGCCAGAGACAGTGTGTGGCGGGGGCACAGACGGACTAGGTTGGGGACGGAAGCATGGCTTGGCGGAGAACAGGACAGGGTCGTGAAGAGGTGCGGGTGGAAGGAATCAGTGTGGGGGGAAGAGACGGAGAATCAGAGCGAACTGATCGGCCTGGCAGAGCGAGGGGACCCGTGGCAGGGAAGCTGCGGGTGCGGACAGGTGAGCAGAACCCACGCCGTGCCCACACGTCCGGGGCGGCCGGGCGGAAGGCGGTCGCAGTCACACTCCAGTTGGCGGCCACGGCGGCCCGCAGCCCTTCCCTCCCACACCCTGCTGCCTCCGAACTCCTCACCCGGGCCTGTCCTCCCTGCGACGGCCCCACAGACCCCGGACCTCGTCGCCTCCAGAGCCCCACTGACCAACTGCCCGGGCGGTACGTGCCCGGCCGACCGTACGGAGACGCCGCCGTCGCCGCCGCCGCCGCCGCCGCCGCCGCCGGACGTGACGTCAGGGAGCGCCGGACGCGCTGGGAAACCAGGAGGTACAGGGTTTCTAGCTCCGCCCCTGGGGCGGGACCAGGCAGAGAACGGCCAATGGTATGGGGAGAGGGGGCTTGGCCCAGATCGCTCTGCCAGGGCTGACGTCCCCGAGTTGCTTAGCAACGTCAAGCTGCGCCCTCGGGGCTGGGGCCGAGTGCCGGGGTTCCGGCTGCGGTCGGCTCCCGCGGCGTCCGCAGTTGAGGAGGCAGCGCCCCACCCTCGCTTCAGACAGCTAGAGCAGCCAGGACGCATGTTTCACCGCTTTATTGGCAGCTCGGAGCCTGGACTGGACTCCCGTGAGCGTACACTACCCGAGCCAAGACAGGAGTCCAAAAGGCCTCCCGGAGGGCGCGGGGCCCGCTCGCCTCGCTCGACCTTCGACCCTCAGGGCAGGGGAGGCGCCCCTACCCCACCTTCTACCCCTTCACCCCCCACCCCCCACCTCCCCGGCTAGGCCCTGCCCGCCCCACTGGTCAGGTGGAGCCGCAGCGCCTCGTGTACTCCTGGATGGAGGCCTGGAAGTGCTCTGTGCTGTTGAGATCTGGGCGGCACAGGATCACGTAGCACTTGGGGAGGAAATAACCGCCGAAGCCGCCACTCAGGCTGCTCAGCGCCGCCAGCACGTTGACCGCGGGCAAGTACTTGCCCTGGTAGACGCTGGCCGTGGTGAAGAAGGCAATCCAGGACACGAAGTTGAGCAGCAGACTAAAAGTGACACATTTGGCCTCGTTGTAGTTCTCTGGCAGGTCCTTGCCCAGGTAGCTGCAGGCAAAGGCGCTGACGGACAGGAGGCCATTGTAGGCGAAAGCCAACATGAAGCCCGGTGAGTTGGCCTCTGTGCAATCAAGCACCACCAGCTGAGGGAAGCGCTGGTAGTCCCTGGTGGGCAGTGGGGTCCACACCGCCAGCCAAGTTAGACAGATGAGCAGCTGGGCCATTGAGCTGATCACCACAAATAGGCCAGGACCGTGGTTTTGGACCCAGGCACGGTAGAAGGTGGGTACCTTGGCAGAAAACTTGAAGATGAAGACCAGTTGGAAGGAGCGGATGGTCAGGCAGGACAGGAAGATGGCAAAACCCAGGGCAAGGAGGCTTTGGCGCAACAAGCATGTGGGCAGCGTGGGCTCCCCAAAAAAGCCATAGAGCCCACAGCTGCCCCCTGCCAGGGAGCCCAGCATGAAGAAGCACAGTCGGCCCCCAGCAGACTTCACCACAGGGGTGTCTAAGTGCCAGGCAAACAGGCCAGCAGTCCCAGTCACCAGCAGCAGCAGCAACGTATTAGCTGCCAGCAGCACCCAAGAGATGGTCTCGTGCCAAGTCAAAAACACCACGGTGCGTGGAAAGCAGGTTTCGCTTCCCGCAGGTGCCCACTCTTCTTTCCCACAAGGCTGGCAGCTGTGGAGGTCTGGAAGAAAAGGGGGAGGGGGCTCCTGAGAGCTAGATGAGCAGAGCAGGAATGAGGAAGGGAAGCCATGTAGGCCTGCAAGGTGCTGGGAGCGCTGTACCACAGAAGCCGGGCTCCTACTGCACACAGCGAGATAGGGGGTAGCCCTGAGTGGGGCCCCGCGGCCAAGTGTTTCCTCCAGATGCCTGTGTTAATTGCAGATTCTGGAGACTCTTGGGTAGGTTCTGTATGGCTTATGATCCCAGAAGGGGCTTGCAAACCAAGAGATCCTTAGAGAGGGCCTTACTCTGGTAGCTCTGCCCACATGCCAGTGAGGCTATGATCCAATAGGAGCAACCAGCCCCAAAGGAAGGGCATTTTCATCTCCCCAGCACTTCCATTACCCAAAGCCCCCTATCTGTGCTGCCATTCTGTGGTTTCTCTGACTCTCTGAGAACAGAAGAGATGTGTTCTCACGCCCACAGAGATAGTAAAAGGAAAGAACGTGGCTCACAGAGTCCAGCTCTGGGCTGAGCCCTTCGCTACCTGAGTTTGCTCTCTGATCTTGACCTTGCATCATCTCTGGGTGGAGTATGCTATGTTTCTTGTCTGCGGATACAATAGTATCTGCATCAAGGCCAAGCTGTCCAAGGTGCTGGCTGTCTTTGGCAGGGGCAACGGAAGGGACTTCACACAGACAGCATGGGAGGGGACAAGGGAACATAACTACATCTGTTCGCATAAAAAGGTTGGATTTAGGATAAGATTGCATCTGCAGGGATTGCATCAGGAGCCCTCTAGTAAAAGACATAGGGGACCTGAGGATTTCAGCTGGTTGTTGGTTTCTGCTTCATCAGAACTCAGTCTGGTGGCAAATATTCTACAACCTGTACCTCAACTGGCAACAGAGGGAGCAAGTCTCTGGTTCTGCACATGCGTGGCCCAAGGGAGATCCCCTCATCTGCCATACAGACCCTGGGAGTGCCCAGTCATTCTCCCACTCATTTGGACACTCACCGCTCTTGTTGAGGAAGCTCCCGGCCTCACAGGGCACACACTCAAAGCAACAGTGGTAGAAACCCGAAATCACTCGCTGGTGCCCTTCGAGGCAGTCGCTGGAGCACACAGACTTTGGCACCTGCAAGAAGCCACAGGTGTTCTGGAACCACATGGAGTGGCCCACGTCAAGGGATGCTCACATGGCGAATGGGAATCTCCGTGCATCTGCCTTCACGGCTCACTCCCAGGGCACAGCCCCTGGTTGTGTATACCAGCTGCAGCCGGCCATCTGTGTGCGGTCTGTGGGGCTTCCCTGGCAGGGCTGGATAGAGCCACGTTGGCCTGGCACCCGGGGCCCCCTCCTGCTCCGTGTGAGCTGTGTCGACAGTGACTTCAGGCTCCAGGCCGCCCGTAAGGCGGTGACTTGGTGAGTGACCACGGCTCCATTACCTGGTTGTCCTTCCCGTGCCACCGGATTTTGGTTTTATTTATGTCCAGCTGAACTGGAGGCCACATGGAGGAGCCAATGACCCTGAAGTTCCACTTGGGGCCACTCCAGTCCCAGGCGATTATGTCGTAGCCACTGAGAGCGTCCCCGTTGTCATTAAACCTCACGGTGTCCTTGTGTAGGAGGAAATTCACCTTGCGGATCTGCTCCAGAAGCTGAGACACACGGGGATCATGGAGCAGCCACAGATGACGCAGGCTGCTCCTCCTCAACCCTCCCAGACCCGGAAGGCTCAGGAAGCAGATGCTTCCATTTGGGTGGCTTCGGTCTGTCTGGAAATTCAGAGCCCCCTCCCTTCCGAGGAAGCCCCTCGACCCTCCCAACTGGCCTCCTGAGTGAGAGGAAGCTTCTAAGAAGGCCCCCTTTCCAGAGATTTTTAGTCCTGGGTCTGGAGCACGGTGGTGGGAGGGGCCGAGGTCAGAGAAGTGAAGCCTTCTGATGGGTGGCCTTTGTCCCCCACCCCCGGCACTCAGTTGGCCAGAGACGGATCACTCTGTTTGCCTTAGGAAAGCACCCCGTTCCAGGGTGCCGGGGTCTGGGCTACCTTACCTGCCAGGGGTAGACTCGGTCCCTGGAACAGGCTCCAGAGGCACAGCCCAGGAGCCGGTGGAGGCCATGGGCCACTGCGTAGACTGCCCGGTAGGCGTTATAAGCAGAGCTCATGGAGAATGCCCCGAGCGTGGGCATCTGCTCTGCCGTGAAAGCCCGACACTCTCTACAGAGCTGGTTGCTGCTGCACTCGGAGGTCCTGGAGCAAGGCCCAGGGGCCCCCTTATCTGCCTGGACATAGGCCTCTTCAAACTCCTTCAGGCCAGGGACAAGCCTCTGCTGGATGGCCACGCCCAGCACCGTGCCAATGCCCTGGATCCCGGGCACATTGCTGATGTGTCTAGAGATGGCCCAGTCTTCTGAGGCGATCCACACCTTGGCAGTCAGGTTGGCCAGCACCACGGACTCAAAGAACACCCTGGCCAGCTGTCTGCTGGAGAATACGACCACAACGGTGGTCCTCGCTCGGGCCAGGTGGTGCACGATGCCCTGCATCCTCTCGTCGCCCGGCCGGGCAGAGAAGGGGATGATGTCCTTGAAGGCAACGCAGATGCCCTGCTGGGCGGCCCGCTCCTCCAGCGCCTGCACCCCCAGCTGCCCGTAGTCGCCGTCGCTGCCGACCACCGAGATCCAGACCCACCCGAAGCTCTGCAGCAGCAGCACCATGGTCTCCACCTGGTGCTTGTCGCTGGGGATGGTGCGCAGAAACGAGGGGTAATGCCGCTTCACTCCGAGCGTCACGCTGCTGGCCTCGTAGCTGATCTGCGGAGGGGGGCCGGGGCGGGGGGGTTCAGTTCAGCGACCTCCGTGGCCTTGGCCTCAACTCAGGGCCTCCAAGTGCCGGCCCTGTGCTGGGCGCGGGGACCCGAGGAGGAGGGAGACATGGTCCCAGCCCTGGCTCTCAAGGAGAGCTCTGGTGGACTTGCAGGCCGACCAGCTACATCTAAAGAAGAGGCAGAAACCCAGGGGGAGGTTTGTGGGAGAAGAAGGGGAAGAGAACAAAAGCTACACCCGGTGAGAGAACTGACCCAGGAGGTTGGAGGCCGGAAGAAGGAGCACAAAAGTAGGCGTGTCTGGTCAGGGCAGGAGGCCTTACTCCTGGCACTAAGGTAGCTAAGATACTTGGTCTTTATCTGCAGGCCCTGGGGAGCCCCTTAAATGTCTAGGCAGAGAGGTAATCTGCCCAGGCTTGTGTTTCAGGGGTGTATCTGATTTCAGTGAAGAATGTGTTAGAAAAGGCTCAAGACCAGAGTCAGGAAGAACTCCTCCTAGGAGACTGCTGGAGTCATCCCGAAGAGACAGCTTGGCAGCCTGAGTTTGAGCCGTGGCAGCGGTGACGGAGAAGAGGGATGGGCCCGGCCGCTCACAGAAGGTAAAAGCAGAGGCCGTGGTGGTGGGCTAACTGTGGGGGTGGGGGAAGGAGGAATGTAGGTGGCCCACCGGGTTCCTGGCTTGAGTGGAGGCGGTCACTCTTAAGGCAAGGGGGCAGGAAGCAGAGAGGCTCGAGTCGTATAGGGAGGTCGGTTCAGCTGGGGGGCCCGCTGGATGCATGAAGTGGAGACCCCGGGAGAGCAGCCAGAAATGAGGCTCAGTGCTCAGAACTCAGGGCAGAAGCTAGGGAAGGGCGAGGGAGCCGTGGGGCCACGGCCTGTGGAGAGGTTCTGAATGAACCGCCCCGAGATCTGCCACCTGGGCGTGTGGCTTAATTTCCAGCTGAAAATCATTAAGGTGCAAAAGACCCAGGGGGAAACTTTGTCCTTTCCCCTAACTGCCCAAAAGAATTTAGAGAGCTAAGCTGCCCCAGGTTCAGGAGCTTCACCATAGAGAATTACATCACAATAGGAACTGGGCGAGGTAAGCAGGGGTGGGGGTGGGGGGAACCTAGCCAAGTCCGATTTGTTAAAATTCCTCTCCATGTCCCATTGTTTCTGGATGGCCCAGCAAACGTTGTGTAATACACATTCACTCTCTCTTCTCCTATGAATTGTCTTCCTTTCCTTTGAAGTCTGACCCCTACCCACTTCTCCATAGTTCAGGATAGCAGATAAGCCTCACTTTGCCTGTCTTTGAACCTCTCGTGTTTATGTCGATTCCATGTACGTACGTGATTTTGACTTTCTCCTGTTCATGTGTGTCACATCAACTCAATCTTTAGACCAGCCAGAAGAATCTTGAAGAGTAGGGAAAGTTGTTTGCTCCCAGCACCTGCCTGGGAAAGGGAGCGGTCCTGCACTCTGGGAATCATCCACTTTTTCAGAAGAGGTGGGGAGGAGATTCTCCAAAGGAGACTGAGAAGGAGGAGGAGGAGAAGGAGGTGCCACAAGTGAGAGGGAGGGGGCAGGTCATAAATGCCGAGGCAAGAGCGTCACTGAAGGACTGGTCAAATTTGTCACAAAGTCGTCATGTCAAGCAAAGAAGGGCTGAAGAGCATTTGCTGGACCTGGAGCTCTAGAAAGCCCTGGAGATCACAAGAGCAGGAGTGGTGGTGCAGCAGTCAGGGCAGGGGCCCGGGAAGCAAGTGATGAGAGGGAGAAGCAAACAAGAAGAGAGAGCTCAGCGCACAAGTTTCCACGGAACGAGGTTCAGAGAGCGGGCAGCGCTAAGAGCACAGGTGCCTGGAAGACGGAGAGGGGTAAAGCCAGCTTATAGGCGGAGGAGGAAGCCTAGGACGGGCCTACCAGCAGAGGAGAGGGTGAGGCCCAGGAGGACAGCATTGGAGGGGGAGGGGGACCACACCTCTGAGCCTGAGCTGGGAGGGAGGGAAGGAAGACCGGAAGGAGGAGGGCGGGGAGAAGTGGACAAGTGTGTGAGGTGGGAAGCAAAGGGTGTTCCATTCTTCACAGAGGAGATGGAATGGAGGGGGCAGAGCAAAGGGCAGCAGTTTCAAAGGAGACGGTTTTTCTCAGGACATTGAGGCAGGGAGGTCTGGATGCAGCACTTGGGGAGGAAGGGATGCTGGGGCGGGGACTGTGAAGGGGGCAGGGCCCCCTGCAACGTGACCACCCAGGAGACCCGGGGGGCCAGAGTGGGCATGGCAGCTCTTGCCCACCCCCCCACCCCCCAGCCCACGCTGGACCTGCCGGCAGGGGAGATGGACAGGCCCCCGGGCTCCAGCTCACCAGGGGCACCAGGAAGGGGCTCAGCAGGGCTGCAGTGGTGGCTGCGTGGTTGGTGGTGTCAGGCCCAATGACAGCCAGGGCGGCAGGCGAATAGTGGGAAGGGTCTGCTCGGATCTCTATGTGATGTGTCCCCAGCAGGGAGAGCACGTTTAGTGTGGCATACACGTTGGCCGACTCCGAGCACACGTCGTACAGCTGGTATCCCAGGGTGACGTTCGGCAGGAGGGCCGTGGAGTTGTTTATCTCCTCGATGCCAAACCGCATGGCCTGGAAGAGGTGGTAGCCGTGACCGTTGAAGCTGTCGGGCCTGTAGAGAAAGCCAAGCTGAGAGCCCAGAAGGGCAAGGCCTTGCCGAGACCCTCTTGGCGTCGGGGGTGGGGGGAAGTGTAGAAAGGAAACTCTGAGGGCATCTGTCCCGTCCCCTACCACCATGACCTCACTGTGGGCCCTGTACCATACACTCAGCTGTGTTAACAGGCCTTTGGGTGGGTGGGGGGGGGGTGAGGAGGGGTGGTTACAACTTGGAGAAACCACAAACCATTCCTCCCTGGATGAGCATATTAGTGTTGAAAGGCTGATGAAGTCCTGTAGCAGGGAAACCTGCTGCGTGAGTCAGGGTTCTGCAGAGAAACAGAACCAGTTGGATAGAGAGAGAGAAAGAGAAGTTTATTTTAAGGAATTGGTTCACATGATTGTGGGGCTGGCAGGTCTGGCGTTTGCAGGGCAGGCTGGAAATGCCCTCAGTGGTCAAAGCTGCAGTGTTGAGTTCGAAGGCAGAATTTCTTCCTTTTTGGGGGGACCTCAATCTTTTCTTTTAAGGTCTTCAACTGATTGGATGAGGCCCACCCACACAATGGAAAGCGATCTGCTTTACTCACCCTGTTGGTTTAAATGTTAACCTTCACAGCCCCATCTAGACTGGTGTTTGGCCAAACAACTGGGCACCATACCCTAGCCAGGTTGATGTATAAAATTAACCACACACCTGTCGAACCTCGTTTACCTAGCATCTCTCTCATCAGGACACTTGTGAACGTGGTGAGGGCCTGTGTTCCTCAGTGCCTCTCGGGAGCCGCTGACTGGATCCCAACAGGAACACGGTTCAGCTCTGCTTGAAGAGTGTGCTAGCACGTTTCACTTTCCAGCCCTTCTGCTTGTTAGAAGGGTCTTCTATCATTTCTATCACTTGTGTCCATGAGTCCCTCAGAGGGTGCTCATTGCCTCCCACGGTGACACCTTCAGAAGCGGACATCCGTGTGTCTCCTCTTCCCCAGGTCTCCTCTACCTGGGCTCCTATCTGTAGCTCTTTGGGCCAGTCCTCATGCGCCAGACTCTCCAGAACCTTCTTCCTCGAACCCTGGCTGTTTGCCTTGGCCTTCCGGGCCTGCGGTCCTACTCAGGAACCGGGCAGGGTGAAGGCACAGGTGCAAACCAGGTGGCGGCCGCTGCCCCTCCCTCTGGATGGTTGTGGGTTCTGCTCTCGCTCTGGTGCCTGCGGCTTCAGCTGGCTCAGAAAGGGAGCCCAGGCGTCTTGAGGGTAGAGGTGACTGTCAGATGTGCGTCACGTTTAAGGCATCCTGCCACTGAGTCCCAACGCGTCCTCGAGCCTCCCAAGCCTGTGACTTGCACAGATGGCAAATAACTATCTTCTTTAGGAGGGAAACATATTTTTCTCTATTAGGCTGTCAACTTCCCAAAGGCGAGGCACCAATCTCAGGTATCTTTGCTAGGTTCCCAAAGCATATGCTCCCAGTGCCTTCCCTCTCCTCCTCACTTGCCATCGGGGAGACACAGGAGTTTGAACCTGGAGAGGAGTGGGGAGGACACGAAAGCAGGGGAAAACCTAACTGCCTATTTACGTCCCAAAGCCCGGAAATGACCGGAATGGGATTATAATACAAAGCACTCGAACAGCCAGGACAAAATCACGTATTACAAAGCAGAACCTGGGCAGAAGTGCCAGGGAAGGTCCAGCCAAGGCTTGAAGGTGGTGACCATAGGATGGGGAGGGATGGGAGGCGGCTCGGGAGGCAGAAAGGGCAAGATCCTCACTGAGGAGGACAGAGGATGGGCAGAGGTCCTAGAGGCACAGGACCCCTCACTCACCTGTCACAGAGGGTCACCGTGGGCCGGTGCCTCACGCCCGGACAGTCAGAGTGCAGAGGGAACAGACCTGCGAGGAGGTAATCCCCAGGGAGGCTGAAGTCGGCAGACGTCTCTGTGCTGTGGCAGCTGAGAGCCCAGCAGCAGGAGAGGGAGAGCTGCAGGCCGACCAGGTGAGCCGCCGGGAGTGACATGCTGGCCAGTCCGTCCTGTGCCTGGCATGGCCAGCCAGCACCCTCTGACCAGCTCAGCTGTTTAAATAGAATAGACAGCGGCTGCCCAGATGCTTCCCAACTTCACGCCTGTGCCAGGGGTGGGGCTGGAACCCAGTCGTAGGAACCCGGCTGTTTGCCTTGGCCTTCCGGGCCTGCGGTCCTACTCAGGAACCGGGCAGGGTGAAGGCACAGGTGCAAACCAGGTGGCGGCCGCTGCCCCTCCCTCTGGATGGTTGTGGGTTCTGCTCTCGCTCTGGTGCCTGCGGCTTCAGCTGGCTCAGAAAGGGAGCCCAGGCGTCTTGAGGGGTAGGGGTCAGAGGAAGGCAGGGACACTGCTTCTCTGGGGGACAGAATGTGGAGGGAGCTGTGGGTTTTAGAACTTTTTACCTGGGCCTCAGTTTACCAAATGAGACTGACTTTAAGTTGACCTCCTCCCAGTCCTCAGTTTTCTGACACTGAAATTTTGGGTGAATCATCCTGGGTTCGCCTTCTTTTCCAGGGTGTCCCCCTTCAGCCCAAAGACAACTGCATGCAAACACGGTATGCAAATAGACTGGTTTTGTTTAAACTGCCAATCCTGGCTCTTTTTCTGCCAGAAAAAAAAAAAACAACAATTCCAAGTGGATTTCCGGAGATGTGGCCCTGGACTCCGAGTGGGGTATCTGGCCGGGGTGGGGCTTTTGCATAATGTAAATAGGGCCCTCGGTGGGACGGCCCCACGGGGTGTGACCTACGCTGCCGCCCCTGCCGCTCCAGGCCGGCAGGAGCCCCCGGGAGGCCTGCGGGAGCCCACGTGCGCTGCCGCGGACGGCCGGCAGAGGGCGCCCCCCCCCCCCCCCCCCCCCCGCCCCCCCCGCCCCCGGCCTCTACTTTCTGCCGCACGACGGACCGAGGGGCGGAGCGACCGGATCTCGGGAGATTCTCGCGCGGCAGGCGCCCGTGGCCAACATGGCGGACGCCCAGTTGCTTCTCAAGCGGGGTGCTTCCCGCTCCACGTGGCTGCGGGCCCGCAAGGCTCGGCCCCAGCTCGTCCTCAGCCGCCGGCCCCGCCGCCGGCTCGGGACCCTGCGCTGGTGCGGCCGGAGGCGCCTGCGGCGGCGGCTGCTACAAGCCCAGGCGGCCGGCGCGGACTGGCGGGAGAGCGGCTGCCTGGTGTCGCGCTCGGCCGCCCGGAGGCCCAAGACCGCGGCCCCCAGCCCGGCCCCGGCCGCGGCCCCCGCCCCGAGTTGCCCCACGACCCTCCCCATCCCGCCGGTGCGGCCGGCCGGCCCGGGCCGCGCCTTGCTGCTGCTGCCGCGGGACCAGGTGGGTCGCGCCGGTGGGGGGAGGCTGGCCGGCCGAGATCGGGGGGGGGGGGGGGGGGGGGGAATGGGGAGCAGCTCCGGGACTCGCGGGCTGGGAGAAGACCGTGCGGGCTCTGCGGCCCCGAGTCGAGAGCGTTTCTCCTGGCGGCGGTGCTGAGCAGGGGGTGACTAGGAACCTGTTGTGGAGCTCTAGGCTTTGAGAGCCGAAGGGAATCTAATAGCAGGAAATAACAGGACCAGCTCACGTTTACGGGGTGCTTAGAGATGCCGGGCTCTCCGTTCTAAGTGTTTTAGGTTTATGAACCCTTTTAATACTCTCAGCTCTATGGAGTCATTACCTTCATTTCCGTAAATGTTTACGGACGAAGAAACAGGTATAGTTTGGGTAACTTGCTGAAAGGCGTAGAGTAGGGGCAGAGCTAAGACTCAAACCCAGGCAGCTTAATTTCAGGACCTGGGCGCTTCACTTGGATGCTGGTGTGGGAGGTCTTCCTGCAGTGCCGGGGGGATGTGAAAACCCAGGAACGGGAGAAACTTGGCAGGCAGTGGGCCTTGGTAGAGATAGGTCTGTGACAGCTGCAGAGCCCAGTTCATGGGACCCCCTTGTTCTTCATGTGTCTGTATACACTAGCCATCTCTGTAGCTGTGGTGGGATATGAAATTAGGTTAAGGATAATCAGTACCCGATGGCCACCTAGTACAACGTGTTGTTACTTAGAAGTTACTTGTTATGTGAATAGCAACTAAGAGTTTAGAATTTTATTTTATTTTGGAGAGAGTGAGCACGAGCAGGGGAGAGGGGCAGAGGTAGAAAGAGAGAGAATCCCAACCCAAGCAGGCTCTACACGAAGTACAGAGCCTGATGCCGGGCTCGATCTCCCGAATTGTGAGATCATGACCTGACCCAAAATCAAGAGTCAGAGGCTGAAACCAACTGAGACACCCAGGCACCTCTAGACATATTTTTTATTTTTTATGTTTTTCAATTTTTTTTTAATGTTTATTTTTGAGAGAGAGAGCCCATGCGCAGGGAAGGGGCAGAGAGAGGGAGACCCAAAATCCGAAACAGGCTCCAGGCTCTGAGCTGTCAGCACAGAGCCCGACGCGGGGCTTGCATTTACAAACAGTGAGATCACGACCTGAGCTGAAGTATGGTGCTTAACCAACTGAGCCACCCAGGTGCCCCAACACATTTTTTTTTTTTTTTTTTTTAAGAGGAAGGGGATGCCTTCCTCAGTGGGTGGTGCATGCTACTCTTGGTCTCAGGGTCATCAGTTTGAGGCCCATGTTCAGCATAGAGTTTAGTTAAAAAAAAAAAAAAGTTTTGAAAATTTCAGTCATGGGGACACCTGGATGGCTCAGTTGGTTCAGCGTCCAACTCTTTTTTTTTTTTTTTTCAACGTTTATTTATTTTTGGGACAGAGAGAGACAGAGCATGAACAGGGGAGGGGCAGAGAGAGAGGGAGACACAGAATCGGAAACAGGCTCCAGGCTCTGAGCCATCAGCCCAGAGCCCGACGTGGGGCTCGAACTCCCGGACCGCGAGATCGTGACCTGGCTGAAGTCGGACGCTTAACCGACTGCGCCACCCAGGCGCCCCTAGCGTCCAACTCTTGATTTAGGCTCAGGTCATAACCTCACGGTTCATGGGATCAAGCCCTGTGTGGGGCTCAGCACTGACAGGGTAGAGCCTGCTTGGGATTCTCTCTTCCTCTCTCTGTACCCTTCCCCTGCTCATGCTCTTATGAGTATGCTCTCAAAATTAATTAATTAAAAAAATTTTTGCAGTCATTAGTAACAGGATTTGTCATGTTATTTCTTCTTTTTTGCCCACCCCCCTTTCCTTGTAGGGTTTTACTTTTAGCGGGGTCTGTCGTGTGACGTGCCTCTATGGCCAGGTGCAGGTGTTAGGTTATACCATCAGCCAAGGCCACCCTGCCCAAGATGTCTTCTCTACCTACACTCATTCTCGCCTTACTATCAACGCAGTTCATTATTCTGTGCCTGAGAAAAGCAAGAAGGAGGTGAAAAGGGAAGCCCGAGCTTTGCTCAGATCTCATCTTAACCGGGGTAAGGAAAATAAATGGATAATTTACTGAGGGTATACTATAATAAGGCTAGTGTTATTATTTTTATCTTTTTGTAATGTTTATTTTTGAGAGAGAGACAGAGTGCAGGCGGGGGAGGGGCAGAGAGAGAGGGAGACACAGAATCGGAAGCAGGCTCCAGGCTCTGAGTCATCAGCACAGAGCCCGACGCGGGGCTCAAACCCATGAAGCATGAGATCATGACCTGAGCTGAAGTCAGACTCCCAACCGACTGAGCCATCCATGCGCCCCCAATAATATTTGTATTTTTGTTTTTACTTTTGTTTATTTTGAGAGACAGCACAAGTGGGGGAGGGGCAGAGAGAGAGGGAAAGAGAGAGAATCCCAAGCAGGCTCCACATTGCTGGCCCAGAGCCCAGCACGGGGCTCAAACTCACAAAACTGTGAGATCATGACCTGGACCTAAACGCTTAACCAACTGCGACACCCAGGTGCCCCCAAGGCTAATATTTTTAGATGCTTCCTATTGCCTAGATATTGTACACTTTTCTGTGTCTATTTAAACCTTCACATGGGTCCTGTGAGTGAAACTTATTTTCACCATTTTTCAGATGAGAAAAGTTACCCAAGGCCACACAGCTAGAGTGTGGCCAAAGCAATCCTGGATTGACTTCTCTCTCCATCCAGGTGTGTTCTTATTATGCAGTATGGTTTCTTGAAGAAGGCCCTTAACATAATTACTGCTCTCAAAAAGTTGACAATTCAGCTGAGGAGAAGGTGGTCCTAAACAGTGTAGAATTTAACGAAGTTACTATTTTTTCTTTTTCTTTTTCTTTCTTTCTCTCTTTCTTTTCTTTTCTTTTCTTTTCTTTTCTTTTCTTTTCTTTTCTTTTTATTCTTTTTATTTATTTATTTTAATTTATTTTTAAAATTTTCATCCAAGTTAGTTAGCATATAGTGCAACAGTGATTTCAGGAGTAGATTCCTTAATGCCCCTTACCCATTTAGCCCATCCCCCCTCCCACAACCCCTCCAGTAACCCTCTGTTTGTTCTCCATATTTAAGAGTCTCTTATGTTTTGATCCCTTCCTGTTTTTATATTCTTTTTGCTTCTCTTACGTTCATCTGTTTTGTATTTTAAAGCCTTCATATGAGTAAAGTCATATGATGTTTGTCTTTCTCTGACCGACTAATTTCGCTTAGCATAATACCCTCCAGTTCCATCCACGTAGTTGCAAATGGCAAGATTTCATTCTTTTTGACTGCCGAGTAATATCCCATTGTATATATATATATATATACCACATCTTCCTTTTTTTTTTTTTAATTTTTTAAAATTTATTTTTGAGAGAGAGAGAGAGAGCACGTGCAAGCATGAGTGGTAGAGGGGCAGAAAGAGGAGACACAGAATCTGAAGCATGCTGCAGGCTCTGAGCTGTCAGCACAAAGCCTGATGATACGGGGTTTGAACTCACCAACCGCGAGACCATGACCTGAGTCAAAGTCGAACGCTTAACCCACAAAGCCACCAGGCACCCCAATATACCACGTCTTCTTTATCCATTCGTCCATCGATGGACATTTGGGCTCTTTCCATACTTTGGCTATTGTTGATAGTGCTGCTATAAACACGGGGGTGCACGTGCCCCTTCGAAACAGCATACCTGTATCCCTTGGATAGATACCTAGTAGTGTGGTTGCTGGGCCCTTGAGTAGTCCTGTTTTTAGTTTTTTGAGGAACCTCCATACTGTTTTCCAGAGTGGCTACACCAGTTTGCATTCCCATCTTTTTTTTTTTTTTTTTTTTTTTTTTTTTTTTTTTTTTTTTTTTTTATCCTAATGTTTGTTTATTTTTGGGAGAGAGAGAGAGAGTGCATGCCTGCTTGCACAGGGGAAAAGCACAGAGAGAAGGAGCCAGAATCCCAAGCAGGGTCTGTGCTGTCTGCGCAGAGTCCAACTCAGGGCTCGATCCCATGAACTGAACCATGAGATCGTGACCTGAGCTGAAATTGAGAGCCAGTTGCTTAACCAACTGAGCCCCCCAGGCACCCCTGGAGTTACTATTTCTAAAGTACTTAATTTTTCTTTTTGCAGATGACAGATGCTGGTTGATGAAGAATTTTTCTCCTCTGTGTTCCATTGTGATGTTGGAACAGCTGAGAACCTCCACTGTAAACTTCTTAGTCAGCCACCCGGGTTTATCTTATGTCTTTGTACAAGAGGTATGACCAGTTTTTTGTTTTTTTTTATTTTTTTATTTTTTTAATGTTTATTTATTTTGGGGACAGAGAGAGACAGAGCATGAATGGGGGAGGGGCAGAGAGAGAGGGAGACACAGAATCGGAAGCAGGCTCCAGGCTCTGAGCCATCAGTCCAGAGCCTGACGTGGGGCTCGAACTCATGGACCGTGAGATCGTGACCTGAGCTGAAGTCGGACGCTTAACCGACTGCGCCACCCAGGCGCCCCACGACCAGTTTTCATTCAGTTGTGCTCGTTAGTTTCACCAGCACAGTCCTATCAGATGACTGTAGGATGCTCGATTAGAGAGCAGCGTGGCTGTTGTGCTGTGGTGCAGGTTGTACAAAATGTCATATGTGTGTATGGTGAAAAGGTTTGTGTAGAACGGTCTGTCATGAAAAATGTCTCACCTTCCCCGTGTTGTTCCCTAGCGAAAGCCATTCTTTCATATTGTAAGTGGTTAAATGCCTTTTGGAGTTGTTATTTATTTTTTCGAAGTTTTGTTTTAACCTCCCTCTCAACGTGGGGCTCAAACACAGAACCTGAGAGTCAGGAGTTGCATGCTTTACCGACTGAGCCAGCCAGGTGCCCCGACTTTTGGAATTTTTTAAATGGTTTTCTTTTTTTTTTTTTTCTTTTTAAATGATTATTTTTGAGGGGGTGGAGAGAGAGAGAAAGAGAGGGAGACAAAGCACATGCCGGGAGGGGTGGCAGAGACAGAGAGAGAGACAGAATCCGAAGCAGGATCCAGGCTCCGAGCTGTCAGCACAGAGCCCGACGTAGGGCTCAGACTCACGAACCGTGAGATCGTGACCTGAGCTGAAGTTGGAAGCTTAACCGACTGAGCCCCCCAGGCACCTCAGGATGGTTATCTTTTTATCTTAATTCATTCACTTGAGACAGTGAATAAATTTTTCTCTGTGAATGTACGTTGATGCACTTATACTTTCTGTCATCTCTCTGTCGTCTCCAAAGTTTTGCTGGTCACGTTCTTAATTTCTTAACAGTCAGGCTCTGTTTCTATAATTGTTTCCCATGAGCCATAAATTGAGCCTAACCTGCAGGATTTTTATCAGGCTGACTGGATGTGAGGCATGGGGAAGAATCAGCGATGACATCAAGCTCAAGCTTGTTAGCCTAACCGCCCTACTGACGGGGGGGGGGGGGGTAGGGGTTGCAGATTGAGATGTTAGCTTTGAGGTGCCTGTTAGACCATTGGAGATGTCAAGTGGCCAGTTGCATGTGTGATTCTGGAGTTGGGAGCTTTCAGCAGAATGGTCTCTGGGCCGTGAGATGGGATAATAACACCAAGGGAGTGGATACAGAGAGGCAGAGAGGTTCGAAGTCTGAGCCCTTAGGCGCTGAGACCAGAAGAGGTGTGATGAGGAAACAGCAGAGGCTGAGACAGAGTGGTCACTGATGGTAGAGAAAAACCAGAGTGTGGTCAAGAGGTGTTCAGAGGAGCTGGACGTGGGCAGTTGTGGCAGATGCTGATGGTAGGTGAGGCCTGAGAAGGGAGCTTGCGTGTAGGCGTGTGGTCTGGACTAGCGTGTCCGCAGTAGACCGCTGGGGCGGGTGGGGCAGACTGATTGGAATAAGGTCGGGAGCCTGGGCAGAGAGCAACTCTCAGGTTTAATAGTAAGAGATTTTGCCTTTGTAGAGTTAAGTGGTACGGGGAAGGAGAGAAATGATACAGTATTTGGAGGAGTGTGGTCAGAGTTTTGTTTTTTGTTAAGATGGATGAAAAAGCCCCAACAGGTTTGGACACAGCAGGTGCGAATGATCTAGAGCGGGGAGGGTGCCGAGGATGCGGCAGAGAGAGGTGAGGACACTCGAAGTGAGGCGTCCCGAAGGAAGGCTTCTGGTTCTGGTGTCTGCAGGCTGGGGCAGTGGCCTTGGGAGCACAGGCAGCTGACCTAGAGTAGGAGTAGCAGGAGGAGATGGTGGGATGGGCTGCAGGGGTGTGTGTGTGTGGGGGGGGGGGCGCCAAGTAGAAGTTCTCTTCTGAGTGGTTCGTTTTGCTCCAGGAAGCAGATCAGGATCATCACTGAGTGGGAGCAGAGCTAGTAAGTAGGTGTTGGAGGTTTGAGTGACAGAAGGTATGAAATGGGGGCAGGACAGCGAATGCACTGTTGTGGTTGCATCAGTTTAATCTAGTGCAGAAGCCAGTAGCTTGGTGAGGACCGTGGAGAAGGAGGTGGAGGCCCCGTGTTACCGAGCTTTGCTTCTTGTAAGCAAAGATTCTAAACGCCTTGATTTTTTTTTTCCACTTATTTTTAACTTTATTTATTTATTTTTTTCTGGGACTTCACCACCACCGTTTATATTCCTCATGCTCTTTCTTGGGTAACTTTCCTCCCCCAATGTGTGTTACTACATTCTAGCCTTATTTCTTCATATCCGGCAGATGGTGAACTTTATATGATCTCATAAGATGTTCTTTTTTTTTTCTCCCCAGGAGTTACTCTTATTTTGCTCTCCGTGACTGATAGTTGAGCAGAGTATAGAGTCTTTTCCTCAAAACCTTGAAGGCCTTGCTCCATTGTTCTCTAGAATTCAGAGTTGCTGATAGGAAGTCACACACCAGACTGATTCTCGTGCCTTCTACGATGTCTTTATCTTGGGGGTGATGAATTGCACGAGGATATGATCATGCATGGGGGACTCTTCCTGGATCTTCTTCACCTTCACCCCAGAGGCCTTATTCCCTCCGAACCCCACCTGCGTCCGCGAGGGTCTGCTCTTGATGCTGTGGGTTGCTTCCGTGGTTTCCTGTTGCTTCCGCTGGAGCGCCGGTGGGTTAGCGGGCCTGTCTTCCGTGTGCTCTCAGCTCTGTGCATGTTCTTTGTCTTTTTACTTTATGTTTTTGGAGACTGCCTTGATGTTACTCTAAATCACCAACCTGTTGGACAGCTGTGGTCTTCTGTTGAATTGTTCTTGGGGCAATCACTTTTATATTTGCACAGGTTTTCCTTTCCTGGGGGGGCCTCCTGCAGAGGTGACGGCAGCCTGGAAGTATGTGTGAGCTAGGAGGACAGGTAGGGGTGACTGCAGGGACAGCTGACGAGCATTACGGAAGAGTTGGCTTTGGGCGTGAGAGAAAGGAGGGGCCAGGTTTATCTTTTGTAGCTCACAACTGTTTGAGGTTTACTAGCCTAGAGCTAGAGGAAGAAATGGCCACTGTGTTCATCTTTTCTTAAAGCTTGCATTGTTAATTTCAGAGCCCAACCTTCCAGATTAACTCTGAACATTTAGCCCTGAGGTCTGTTGGCATCAAAAGAGAGAAGAAGAAGAACGGCCTTCGTTTAACTGAGAGTGCCCTGTCTGCCATGGAAGAGCTAGTCACTGTGTCCTGTGGTGAGTGGCGTGCAGTGATAAACGGAGTGTTCGTCCACCAGAGCCTCAGAGGGTTATGATTTGCGATTAGAGCCCTAAAGAAGGTGGCTAATCCTAGGCGTCAATGTTTCTTTTGCCTCCAGAAGAAGTAGACGGCTGCCCTGTCATTCTGGTTTGTGGCTCTCAGGACGTTGGAAAGTCAACATTTAATAGATACCTGATTAACCAGTTGCTAAATAGGTAAGAGTGGGGGGTTTTTTTTGTTTTTATTTTTTGTTTGTTTCTTAATTTTTTTTGTTTAGACACGTTATTAGATTTGGGGCATGAAATAGGATTTTTGACTTAAGAAACTAGACAGGAACGCATCTTGACGTCTAAGTAGAGATTGTCTACAAGTCTGTGCAAAGCCGTTCAGCTGAGCGATGACCGTCTCTGTTCTGCTGTGTTTGAGAGCGAGACAGTGACTGACCTCGCTTATCAGCGAGGGGACAAGAGGGGCTGCCTGTCTTAGATTCTGTATTTGTCCATACCCAGAGGTTCAGAGTAGGGGAAATTCCATTGTATTTCAAAAGTAAAATTTTAGGTAGTACCAAGTTGTATCCATATTGTGAGTGGACACTGTGACCGTGCCTGCACATTTTCTTTTCGTTGATTGTCATGTTTGGAGCATCCAACCTAAAAGACTCTAAAAGGGTGGATTATGCCTGTGTGTTGCATAAAATCTATGAGATCTTATGTATTCATTTGACATAGTAAAGCTAGCTAAGGTTTTCTTTATTCCTTTCAAATTTTCAGTATTTCCTGTGTTGACTATTTGGAATGTGATCTGGGACAGACAGAATTTACGCCTCCAGGTTGCATTTCTTTACTTAATATTACAGAACCAATTCTAGGTATGTATTACACGTTTCCTTTTTTTTTTTTTTTTTTAATGTTTATTTGTATTTGAGAGAGAGACTGAACACAAACGGGAGGGGCAGAGAGAGAGGGAGACACAGAATCTGAAGCAGTCTCCAGGCTTTGAGCTGTCGGCACGAACCCAACAAAGGGCTTGAACTCACGAGCTATGAGATAATGACCTGAGCTAACGTAGGATGCTTCACCGACAGAGCCACCCAGCCTCCCCCCCCTTTTTTAATCTTTGTTTATATTAGCAAGAAAGTGTGTTGTATATTTCTTAAGTGTCTTGGTTTTATAAAACTCAAACATAATGATAGAAAAAACTAAAAAAATAAAAAGTATAAATATGAAAAAAAAAGGGTAAAAGTGAATATTCCCCCTTCCACCCAAACTCCTGGTCTTCTTATAACAGTTCTCCTAGCTTCCAAAAAACAAAACGATGGTGATTTTCTAGAGTTCCATTTTGGTAAATGGAACTAATACCCACTTTGTTGTGTGTAAATCAGAAACATACCTTCCTATAGTATTTACATTTTATGTAACCATATATAATGATTTAAACCTAGAAATTACATTGACACAGTACTGTTAACTACAGATTTTAATCAAAATCCATCAGTTATCCTACTAACTCCTTTTTATGGTTCAGAATCCAATCCAGAATCCCATGTTGCTTTTTTTTTAATGGTAAAATATACAAAATGTGATACTATTTACTGTTTTAACCACTGATAAGCGTACAGTTCAGTGACATTCAGTACGTTCACAGTGTTCCGTAGCCATCATCACCTACATCCAGAATTTTTTAGTCATCCCAAACTGAAATGGTGTCCCTGTTAAATAGCACCTGTCCTCCTTCCTGCTCCTGGTGACCTCTATTTTGCTTTCTGTCCCTGTGAGTTCACCTACTCCAAGCCCCTCCTGTAGGTGAGACCTTAACAATATCTGTCCTTGGGTGACTGTTTTTTTCACTAAGCATAATTTTTTTTTCTTTTTGCTGATTTTAAAAGATTTATTCATTTATTTGGAGGGGGGGTGGTGGAGAGAATATAAGTGGGGAAGGGGCAGAGAGAAAGGGAGACACAGAATCCGAAGCAGGCTCCAGGCTCTGAGCTGTCGGTGCAAAGCCCAACACGGGGCTCAGACCTACAAACTGTGAGATTATGACCTGAGCCGAAGTCAGACGCTTAACCGACTGAGCCACCCAGAGGCCCCAGTGATCAGTCTTCTTACGAACACAGGGTGCCTTTCCAGTTTTTTAGCTCTTTAATTTCTTTCAGCAAAATTTTGTGATTTTCAGTGTGGAAGTCTTTCACTTCCTTGGTTAGATTTGTTCCTAAGGATTCGATTCTTCTAGCTAATACTGTAAGTGGAATTGCTTTTCTAACTTCCTTTCCAGATTCTTCACTACTGGTATATGGAAACACACATGATTTTTGTGTGTTGACCACGTACCCTGCAACTTTGCTGAATTCCCATATTACCTCCAGTAGGTTTCCTACGGATTTCTTTGGATTTTCTAGATAGAAGATCGTCATCTGCGTATAGAAATAGTTTTACGTCTTCCTTCCAGTTTGGATGCCTTCAATTCCTTTTTCCTGTCTAAGAAAAGGCTAGGACCTCCAGTACAGTGTTGAATAGGAGGAAACATTTCTTATTCCTCATCTTAGAGGGAATGCGCTTCACCATGCTGTCCATGCTGTCAGCTGTGGGTTTTCATTGTCAGTTGCGTTCCTTCTTCAGGGTGAAGAAGCTGCCTTCTTTTCCTAGCGTGTGGAATGTTTGTTGTCGTGAAAGGGCGTTAGGTTTTCGTCAAGTGCTTTTTCTGTGTCTGTCAAGATAGTTGTGTGATTTTTGTTTGGTTGACTTTAAAATTTTATTTATTTATTTAAAAAATGTTTTTTTTAAGTTTATTTATTTTGAGAGAGAGAGAGAGAGTGAGCATGCACATGAGCAGGGGAGGAGGCAGAGAGAGAGAGAATCCCAAGCAGTCTCCAAGCATGGAGCCCGACATGGAGCTTGATCCCATGAACTTTGACATCATGACCTGAGCTGAAATCAAAAGTCAGACGCTTAACTGACTGAGACACCCAGGCACCCCTGTTTAGTTGACTTTTAACAGGTTTAAGATTTGAGTTTTAAAGTAATCTCTGTACCCCGTGTGGGGTTCGAACTGGTAACCCTGAGATCAAGAGTTTCACTCTCTATTAACTGAGCCAGCCAGGCATCCCTGTTTAGTTGACTTTTAAGAGAAGCAGATGATGTATCACGTTGCTGGATATGTTCTAGATTTAACAGACTTTTTGACAATGAGAATAAGTAGAGCATTCACGTTGCTTTTACAGTTTTATCAAAACTAATTGTTTGGACTTTGCTCTTTAGCTGGTTTCATTGTTCCTTTGTTTCTTTTATGTTTTCCCCAGTGCATTTACTTTTCTTTTTTACCCCTTAATATTTCAGTAGGTGTTTCCCCAAACAAGGACGCTCCGCTATATAATCCTAATGCAGCCACCAAATCAGAGCAGCTGAACTGCTGGAGTACTTGTCCCTCGTCCATCATCCAGCTGCCTGCCCCGGCCCAGCGTATATTTGCACATCTTTAGTCCTCGGTCTGGAGCAGTTCCTCCAGCTTTCCTTATCGTTCATGACCTTGGCAATTTGGACGAGTACCTGTCGAGTGCCCCTCATGGCTTGATTGAGGTGTGGTGCTGTGTTCTCAGTGCATCATGGCAGCAAGCTGTCAGTTGGCCCTGTCACCAGAGAGGTTGCCTCTGATCATTTGGTTAAGATAAGTGTTTGCCAGGGTATTCCACTCTGTCTGTAACTAGGTGTATTATTTGTTACTTCTTCTGGGGTGTCACTGCTTGTAGATCCCCTCGGTGGACAGAGCTAGGAAATACATGCACGTTTAAACCCATACGTGTATATTACGTGCGTACGTATTCGTACATACATATACACTACGTTTACGCTTCTGTGTACATGTTTTCTATTTATTAAGAGCCACAAGTTTACTGCAGTCATTCTGATTCTGGTCTGACACCCTGGGTTTATTCTAGTTAGCCTTCCTCCTCCCGTATTTATAAGTTCCATATCTGATGATAAGAACCCTGGCTGTGATTGTTGTCAGTGTATTTACATATTTACTCAGTCTCTTTGTATTTGTTCAATCCCTCTGCTGTGCAGGCCACTTCCTCAGCTGTGGGCTGCCCCAAGTCCCCTTACTCCACCTTTGAGGGGAGCCTTGCCAGCCCTGTCCCAGGTGGCCTGGCACCAACCACATTAACCAAGGCCCTCACCCTGCTGACCGTGGTGCCGTGTGGTCCTGGTCACCAGCCAGATAAGGGAAGTAGGTCAGTTTTGACGGACTGGTGCTACAGTTAGGAATGTTTGCTCTGGGGGCACCTGGGTGGCTCAGTTGGTTAAGCAAGCATCCAACTCTTGATTTCAGCTCAGGTCATGATCTCACAGTTCATAGGTTCGAGCCCTGTGTGGGGCTGTGTTGACAGCACGGAGACTTGTTGGGTTTCTCTGTCTTCTCTCTATCTCTGCCTGTCCCCCATTCACGTTCTCCCTCTCCCTCTCCCTCTCCCTCTTTCTCAAAAAATAAATAAATAAACATTAAAAAAAAAAAGAAAAAAGGAACGTTTTCTCTGGAGCTGAATCATCTGAGTTCAAGTGCAGTTGGTATCTACTAGCTGTATGACCTTAGTCAGTTAATCTGTGTCCTCCTCTATAAAAATGGGTGTAGTAATACTACCTACCTCATAGGATTTTTATGAAAATTAGAGACTACTTGTGAAATACATGGGGCATAGGAAGTGCTACATGCTAGTGAGTGATTGCTGCTTACTTGTCCGAGGATGGGGATATGGTTTTGTTCACACGTGTATCCTGAGTATCTAGAAAGATACTGACTTGGCTCACTGAGCATCAGTGTCTTGTCAGTGCTCAGTAAATGAATGGCCATATTAGGACATAATAAGAATTGGGATTAATTATATGTGACAATGAGGGGGCGTGCCTGGGTGGCTCCTTTGGGTAAGTATCCAACTTCAGCTCAGGTCATGATCTCACAGTTCGTGAGTTCGAGCCCCTGTCGGGCTCTGTGCTGACAGCTGGGAGCCTGGAGCCTGCTTCGGATTCTGTGTCTCCCTCTTGCTCTTCCCCTCCCCCACTTCCACTCTGTCTCTGTCTCTCTCAAAAATAAACATTAAAAGAACATGAAGATGTCTTTGTATTAAATTTAAAGCTAAGATTTTTTTTTTTTTTTTTTTTTTTGAGAGAGAAAGAAGGCACAAGTGAGTGAGGGGCAGAGAGGGAGAGAAAGAGAAGTGGGGCTCGCGTTCACCTGATGTGGGACTTGAACTCACTAACCCTGAGATCATGACCTTAATGACTGAGCCCCCCAGATGCCCTGAAAGCTTAGAATTCTGAAAACGAGATACAGCTATTCCCAGTGGTAGGATAGATAATCTTGAACTTCTTGCGAATCTTTGTCACTGGCAATGGCCGACACGGAGCCCTCGCCTCTTTTTAAATAGTCCTGCAAACTCTCACCTTTATCTTCCTAGGACCACCTTTTACTCACCAGAGGACACCGCAGAAAATGGTATATTATGGGAAACCTTCTTGTAAAAACAACTATGAGAATTATATTGAGATAATACAGTACGTGTTCAGCTCCTACAAGAGAGAGGCCCCTCTCATCGTCAACACGATGGGCTGGGTGTCAGGTAAGCCTGCGGAGGCGCATCTCGCAGCAAAGCGTGGGCGGTACGAGTAAGCTTTTGGCTTCAGGCAGTAACGCTGAAGCCCCGTTCTTAGGAAATCGTTCTTACTGATCTTTCTGTGTCGCAGACAGATGTACCGTTTTCTCGTAGAAACGTGTCCTTGCATTTTAGTGTGCCAACTGCTCGTGTCACCTTCCTCACAGACAAGGGGCTTCTGCTTCTCATCGATCTCATCCGGCTGCTGTCTCCCAGCCACGTGGTCCAGTTCAGTTCCGGGCGGAGTAAGTACATGCCAAACCTCACTCCTGACTATGTAGACGACATGGACGGCCTGTACACAAAGAGCAAGTCCAGAATCCGGAACAGAGGTTTCCAGCTGGCGGAGTTTACAGAGAGTTTGGAATTTGCCGATGAAGAAAAGGAGAGTCCCGTTGTGTTCACTGGACATAAGCTGATTTGCGTCCAGTCAGACTTTGCATTTAGAAAAACGCCAAGAAATAGGTGAGTCAGCCACCGTGGATGGAGGATGGAGTTCTCTTCAGTGTAACAAGCCTCTCTGCTCTCATTTCCTTAAAGGGAAGAATTTCTGTACAAATGTTCAAATCTCTGCCACAGCTACATGTTTATGAAGGAGAATCGGCTATTTTCTGAGCCATTATTTTCCCAATGGAAATACAGACAGTCCCTGATTTAAGATGGTTTGATTTCCAAAAAAAATTTTTAGGGGTGCCTGGGCGGCTCAGTCAGTTAAGTGTCCAACTTCGGCTCAGGTCATGATCTCACGGTCCGTGGGTTCAAGCCCCACGTCGGGCTCTGTGCCGACAGCTCGGAGCCTGGAACCTGCTTCAGATTCTGTGTCTCCCTCTCTCTCTGCCCCTCCCCTGTTCATGCTCTGTTTCTCCTTCTCTCAAAAATAAACATTTAAAAATTTTAAAAAACTTTTTTTAATTTTTTTTTCAAAAGTTTATTTATTTATTTTTGAGAGAGACAGAGTACAAGCAGGGGAGGGGCAGAAAGGTAGGGAGACACACAATCCGAAGCAGGCTCTGGGGTCTGACCTGTCAGTACAGAGCCTGATGCGGAGCTTGGACCCATGAATCCTGAGATCATGACCTGAGCCAAGTCAGATGCTCAACTGACTGAGCCCCTCAGTCGCCCCATTGTGCGAGGTGTCTTAAAGGCGTTTTCATCCTTCCATATTTTCAGCTTCCGGTGGGTGTATGAGGATGAAACCACATCATAGGTTGAGGAAGACCCATAGCCAGAAGCGGCCTCCAGCTCTGGTTGCCAAGAGCCTTTATTTAAAGGCGAGTCTTTAGGCGTCATGTTTTTCCAGTGGGTTTACAGAAAGGCAGGGTGTGCCAATGTCAAGGTGGGAGTGTGTGCTCATGTATGTATAATCTGTGTAATGACCAACGTACTGTGTTGCTGAGCGCGAGGTGGATGTGTAAGGTTAAATCTCTACGTCGTTCTGATTTACTTTTCAGAGAGTCGCATAACAAAGTTCTTCGTGATCTGGCGGTACTGGGTTACCTCGGCCAGCTGCAGCCCCCGGTGCCAAAACCACTTTATCCTTTACATGGTCTGACACCCTATCAGGTAACCTGAACTTGTACAAGGAATTGTCTTTGTTTACTTAGCCAACACTTGTATGGCTTCCTGTGAGCTGGGTGTTCTTCTGGCCTCTTACCCCCAGAACAGCCCTGTTCTGTGGCTTCTGTAACTGCCTCAGTTTACAGATGGGAGGTTGAAAGCTCTAGCTTGAGAGTCCACGCTCTTGGCTGCTGCCCTGTGTTGGGCATGACTGTGCTTCGTGCTGGTTAAGAACGTTCTTCCTGGGGGTGCCTGGGTGGCTCAGTCATTTAAGTGACTCTGGATTTCGACTCAGGTCATGATCTCAAGGTTCATGAGTTCGAGCCCTTCATCAGGCTCTGCACTGACAGTACAGAGCCTTCTTGGGATATTCTCTCTCTCTCTCTGCCTCTCCCCTGCACACACTTGTGCTTGCTCTCTCTCTCTCTCTCTCTCTCTCTCTCTCAAGAATAAACATTAAAAAAAAAAAAAAAAAAAAAAGAACGTTCTGCCTCATCCCGGAGGTGGCGCTGGGGAGCCCAGCTCTAGCATTTCTACTTTTGAGCTGCGTGTTTTGGCATCTTACGCGGAAAACAGAGGCTGGGCCGGACCTCCCAAGACGGTCATGTGGAAGCAGTGAGTCTTCACAGTGGTCAGAAGGGGAGGCTCACCCCGCTTGCATTTGCGTCTTGGAATCCCCGTAGACTTCACCCCATTCAGGTTATCTTGAGACTTGCTTGAGTCTTGTGTGTCTGTTCAGACAAGAAAGTTCTAGACATCAGTTTAGGTGTCTAGCAAGTGTTGGCTGGCAAAGAACTTCTTTTGAATTTCTCTGTGTTAAATATTTAGCCAATGTTTGTTAGCGTTTCCATTCTGTTTAGATACTTTTTGGTAAGCACTTGGGCCAACATAACTAACTTACTAATCTCCCTCCCTCCTTCTTTTTTCTTTTCTTTTCTTTTCTTTTCTTTTCTTTTCTTTTCTTTTCTTTTCTTTTCTTTTTTTTTTTTTTATTTTTATTTTTTTTTTTTGAGCAGTTAAGAGAAGGGAGAGACAGAGAGAGGGCGGACAGAGGATCCAAAGCGGGCTCTGTGCTGATAGCAGCGAGCCTGATGTGAGACTTGAACTCACTAACCGCAAGATCATGACCTGGACCAAAGTCAGATGCTCAACCGACTGAGCCACCCAGGTGCCTCTGGCCAACGTAACTTTAGATAGCTGGTTAGTCAACTTTTAAAAATTAAAAGTAATCTTTCTAGTTGAATTAATTGAGGGAGATGCACATTTATTTTCCAGGTCCCTTTCAATGCAGTTGCTCTCCGAATTACTCATGCTGACGTCGCTCCTACTCATATATTGTATGCTGTGAATGCCAGCTGGGTTGGTCTTTGCAAGATCCTAGATGATGTTAGAGGGTACGCAAATGGACCAATCCTGCTCGCCCAGACTCCAATCTGTGATTGCTTGGGATTTGGTGAGTGAGAGTAAACCATGTCTGTATATCAACTGAAATTGATCCCCTTCTCCGCCTGTAAATGGCTGGTCTTGACCTTGTATCAGTCTCCCGGCTGGAGTGATCAGAGAGTGCCTCTGGCTTCTATACAGTGGGCCTGGGGGCTGGTGGGCAGGAAGGAAGCAGCATTTTCTCTGCTTCTCCTGCCAGCTCTACATCTAAGATTCTTGAGGGCCCGGTCATGACCTTCTTCTCACTTGACACATTTTCCCTAGGCCACCTGTCCCCATGCTGGGACCCTAGATCTACCTTTAGGCTGATCTCACTGGATCTCTGTAGCCTGACTGCGTGTCTGAGTTCCAAGCCCACATTAGCAGTGTGTGTCTTCACTTGGGTATCTCACTGGCATCTGAGTCCTAGGTCCATGACTGAGGTCCTAATGTTCTCCCCAGAACCCCTCCCACCCGGCATCCTCTCCTGTTCCCAGGCCTGTGAAGAATCCTTGGAAGATTCACCCAGCCCTGGGTCCACCTGCCCTGGGTCCACCTCTGCTCACCACATTCAACCTGCTAGCAGGTTTTGGTAGCTCATTTCCCAGGGACGTCAGATTCCTCCGTCCGTCTCATTTCTTCTTACTCTGCCAAGAGTCTGGGCCAGTGTTTCCGTGCCGGACTTCACGGTCGGGTGGTCTGAGGACAGACATGATCATGTCACATCCTGGTGGTCCCCATCACATGGGCCCAGGACCATTGGCCTCATACTGCTTCGGGGCCCTTCCTCCTTCGCCAGGCCTACCTCATGTGATTGTCCCCCTGGCTCACTGAGGTCAATAAATGTCAGGGTATGATTCTAGAAGGGTGCTGGACTTATGTAACCCGAAATTAGCAAAACCCTTAAATAATCACAAATTTTTGCTTCATATACTACTGCTCCGCAGAAGTGTTTCCACAGAAACTGTGTCACCTGGTACCGACCCTGAAGGAGGAATTGGTGATGGGGAAAGGTTGTGTCGTCTGTCTGTTCCTCATGGTGGCTTTTCTCCCTCTGGTCTGTGTGCGCCTTATTGAAGACAGTCCGGGACTCTGGCATATGGACCACTTTGGTTCCTCACAGCTAAACAAGGAGAAGGGGACTAAGAGTCGTCAGATACTCCTGTCTCTTGGAACTTTGTATTTTCAAAGCAAAACACAGTTGAAATGGAAATTAATTTTATTTTTTTTATTAAAAAAATTTTTTTTTAATGTTTATTTATTTTTGAGGGAGAGACAGAACATGAGCGGGGGAGGGGCAGAGAGAGGGAGACACAGAATCTGAAGCAAGATCCAGGTTCTGAGCTGTCAGCACAGAGCCCAACGTGGGGCTCGAACCCACGAACCGTGAGATCATGACCTGAGGTCAGATGCTCAACCGATTGAGCCACCCAGGCCCCCCTGAAATTCTTATTTTAAAAGCCATTCTTTGATTCTCAGTGGTAGGGAGATTTAATATTTTCCAGAAAGGATATCTTAGTGTTTTGTGTGTCTTCAAGGAATTTGTAGAGGGATCGACATGGAGAAGCGGCTGTACCACATCCTCACTCCTGTGCCCCCAGAAGAGCTAAGAAATGTGAATTGCCTCTTGGTCGGAGCCATTTCCATTCCGCAGTGTGTCTTCAAGAGCCAGGTGAGCACTCACACTCCCAGGGGCAGCCCTGAAAGTTGCTGGTCGTGTCCATGGCGAAGAGAGTCATGGAAACACGTTATTGTGTGGGAAACTCACACTTGGTTGTAGAAGCTGGATGAGGCAGATAGAGTGTCAGGGTGGCCTCATGGTCCAAGACCATGAATTGCCGCCATTTGTGGTCAGGGGTCCAGTGGTAGAGCCATCATCCCAGGAGTAGCTTGTGGGCAAAGAGAGCAGAGGTGATCTCTCCAGAGTTACCCCGTCCTGAGGACAGTCTTTGGGCACATTGATGGGAAGGTCGTGTTGGCCAAGGACATCTGTGTGGTGGCCTGAAAGCCAGACTGCAAGGCCTTCTGGCGGCCTGGGGAGGCCATGGACGTCCCACCCCTCCTAGCTGCTTGTCCTAACTTGTGTGAGAGAGAAACACACCCACGCCCACTTACTCTCGGTTGATGTGTTTGCGGAGTTGAATTGGACAGAAAGAAGGCAGTGACCTTTGTGACTGGGCCAGTTGCATCAAGTGAGCTGTCTGGGGGGAGGGGGACCAGAGGCCTTAGGAGTGTGAGGGCCTTTCTCAGACTCTCACTTTTAACAGTATTTTCTGGGGAAGAAAAGAAACACTACAAATTCTGACTGGCAGGACTTGGGACTTTCCCTCATCCTCCTTGTGTTTGTTTCTGTTTCAGCGTGGGCTTGAAGGGACAATACCTTACGTCACAACAGATTATAATTCTAAACTTCCTGGAGCATCAGAGAAAATTGGAGCAAGAGAAACTGAGGAGACACGTGAAGAGAAAGTACACCCGAAACCTAAGCTCTATCGAAAAATAAACTGATACTGATGTGGTCCATAGGGGCAGGAGCTTTTCTACCAGAAAACTCGTCTCGGTCTGCAGCCTGACGTCAGACTGACGGTGATGGCGGGAATTGTGCGGTGACGCAGCAAGCAGAGCTCCCTGGGTAACTCGTGGATCTGTTGAGAGTAAATTTAACTTTTTTTTTTTCCTTATGTTTTTCTTATTTATTTTTGAGACAGAGAGAGACAGAGCGTGAGCTGGGGAGGGGCAGAGAGAGAGGAAGACACAGAATCAGAAGCAGGCTCCAGGCTCCCAGCTGTCAGCACAGAGCCTGATCTGCGGCTCGAACTCACGAACCGTGAGGTCATGACCTGAGCCAAAGTCAGACACCCAACCAACTGAGCCACCCAGGCACCTCTAAATTTAACTCTTTTCCAAGCTACGTGATCTAGAGTTCTGCCCTAGTGTACTGTATGGTTCATCGTACTTTTTTATTTTCTAAAGGGTTAAAGCAACAGGAAAAAGTTTGGACATCATTAGAACAGAAAGAATACAGTTGATGCCTCAAAAAACTCTTTAACGTCCTGGTTTTGGGAATCTGAATAAAAATAGGGAAACTAGGGCCACAGAAATCTACCAAAGAGGAAGGAAGGCCGGCCAGCGGGGTCGCAAGCATAACAGGGTGTGGGGGCTCCCCTCGTCCTCGAGCAGCGATGGCAAACGGACAGGAGGTCCAGCAGTGGGCTCCACTTGTGGACGGTCAGGGCCAGGCGGTCGTTCTCATCCCGTCATTTGGTGTTGTCCACGTTCTCTTCCATTCCTGTGACCTGGTGTGTCCGGTGTTAAAAGATCATGTTCGGTCTGCTCAATTTAATCAAGGCTTAATAGTTAACAAAGTTTGGACTCAAAAACCCTTTGTATTTTGGGGAGTTTTTTTGTTTTATCTGATGACTGTAAGCTGAAAAAGTTGCTTTGAAATCCAGGAAATCTTTCCTGTGGCCTCTTTACAACTCTGTCTGTCCTAATTGACTTCTCATCTGAGGTTGAAGACCCAATGTGCACAGAGCTGCACACCAGGCTGTTGGAAGGACAGACAGGGCACCTGTGGGAAGCCCCATCTTGCCTTTGACAGCTGGACCTGAACTCGTATATAAGGACGGACAACTCTGTGTCACGAGCGCTTTCTCCTAGGGGCACTGGAGGCCGGCGATGACACCATTCTCCCAGATGGCTTTGGGGAAGATGATGGGAATCCATCCTTTGCCTTTTTCCCGGTTATCCCAGTTCCTGATCCCCCAGGGTTGGAAGTGGTTTCAGTAAACAAGGGTGTCAGGTGGGATCATGTCATTTGTGCACTTAGATCAGTGAGAATCTGATGGAGGTAGCATTTCAAACTAGTCTTGTGAATTCTAGCTTCCTACGGCTCGTGTGGAAGGCAGGTCGTTCCGATGTGAGTTTTAACATCTGTGTTCATCTGTGTTCATCGGTTATCACCGTCCTACTTCCTCTGGTGGCCCCTCGCATCTCGGAGACCCGCACTCACAAATTCTCACTGGAACTCTGCCACCCTCCAGGATTGGTTTTGATTCCCTAGACTGTTTAAGGTCTAACTTAGTTGCCTCTTATTTGATTCTAAATTTACCTTGTGTGTGTTTTTCTATCTTGGCCTTGCCAAGAATTTTAACAGTCTGCCATCATCAGCTTTCTGCCTCCTTCCCTACTTCCTTGTGTCTTTACGGTGGTCCCCACTGTAGGTCATTGGCAGCAGGTGTCCAGAGGAAGGAAAGTAGGGCCCTGGCACTTGAGTTTTCATTCCATCTAGGCCTGCCTTTGGCCCGATTTCCCTTCTGCTCTTCAGGGCTGTCCACGAGTGACGTAAACAAGCGTTGCCGCTAGAGGGAGCTGCCAGCCACCGGTCAGATGGCCATCGGGCTAGCACGGGCCCAGGAACCTGCCTGGGACATTCTGGAGGCTGAGACCCTGGGGACTTGGCTCTCTGGCCAGCTCAGTGGGCCTGCTCAGACTGGCAGTGGTGCCATCCGCCCCGGATGTCAGTCCCTTTGTCAGTGTCAGCAGTATGGTAGGAAGTTCTATACTCGAGTTATTCTCAACAAAAACTCCGTGTGTGTGTATGTGTGTGTGTATGATTCCATGCTTACTTAAGAAAAAGAAATAACGTGACTCAGAACTTGAAACCCCTGGTTGCTCCTTTTGTGGTTGTTTTAATGAGATTCCTCTACAGGAAAGATAGATGTGAAAATAGATAACAAGATTCTTGGATCCTGGGGTTTTATTTTGTAAACAAAGTTCAGCTCCCAGCTGTCCTCTGTTAGGCCTGGGGGTGGGAGCGGTGACCCCCCCGGAGAGCTGGCCATGGAAACGAGGTCTGAGAAAGGGGAGAGGGCCAGTTGAGCTGGCCCTTCAGGTGCCTTGAATGTTTGCGAAATCGGTCTGGAAGAGGCCTGCGGGGGTGGGGGGCCCTGGGCTGGGTGGACGGAGCCCAGCCCTCTGCTGGGACCCCTGTGACAGGTGGCTGCTTACCTGCTGGACTCGGGTTTCTGCCCAGCCGCGTGAGCACCAGAGGACACGGGAGCAGGTTCCTTCCGTTGTGCCAGACGGTGATTTTTTTGTTTTTAATTGTCCGATTGCTAGCTTCCTTCCTTAGGCTTCGATGTGGCCGTATAGTGGGTAAGGTGGCAGGCTTTGATGTCCGAGCTGAGTTGGAATCCCAAGGGGCCACGGGCCAGCCGAGGAACTTTGCAAGAGATATTTGACCTCAGCCTGTTTACTTCTGAGATGGGTTGGTGGCTGTTCCCTCGGGTGCCTGTGCGTGGGGTACATGAGACTTGTCTATACGTGGCGGGGCAGTGTAGACGGGGACCAAGATCGTGTTCCTTACGGTCACACTGGGTCGAAGAAACTAAATGTTTAAATCCACAGCTGTCTTCCCTTTCTAGCCAAGTGTACTGTTGTCACAACCAGGGACGTGGGTTCCATACCCTCCACTGAGTCCCCGTTCCTAGAAGTTTTTCATAGACTTCCACTGAACTGCTTTTCAAGTTGTATGAACACGTCACACGTGTGGTACGTGGCTTTAGCCACACCACGTGGGTGATCACTGTCTCGTCTGGTGTTTTTCTAAACGGCACGTGTGTTCTACAGAATTGGGGGTCCTGCCGTATGTATGGTTTTCTATGCAGCTCTTTTCAGTTAACACGTGAACTTCTGTATCATTAAAGATTTTTGAGAACATGAGTTTAATTGTGTACTTTTATTACGTATGCACAGATAGACCATTTTACTCCAGGGAGTTATTTGAACGCAGGAGATGTTGTGACGAACGCTGGGGAGAATAGAGCATTGGGACGTGGGATCTGGATGCCAGAGCAGGGAAGACAGGAAATCCTAGCAGATGCCGGTGCCCTTTTCCGGCACAATATTGAGCGCAGTGGGAGTTTAAGTTTTGTTTGGGCCCGAGGATGTAAATTAAGAGAAAACGCTATGTCCTTTCCGCCCCATCTCCGAGAGCGTATTGCTGCCGGAGAGGTTCAAATTAAAGAGGAAAACCAGCCTGGGGTCTGTGCCTGAGCGCAGTGATGCGAGCCCAGCAACTCCCAACTCTGTCCTCGCTGTCCCCACGCTGGCCTGGCGGAGGGGAGGAGCCTGGGCCGACCAGCGAGCCCGAACCAGGGAGCCAACTGCTGTAAGGGGGAAGGAGTCCTTTTCAGAAAGGCTTTGCCCGGGAAAGTGGGGCAGGGGGTAGCTGCGGGCAGTCAGCAAGACCCACGTGGAGGCGAGGGGCGGCAGGTCCGATCTGGGAATGCCGGGAGCTGAGGAAGCAAAGTCTTGGGAGTCAGCAGATAGAGCCGAGCCGGCAGACGATGTGTTGGGCTGGGAAGCCAAGGGTTGCCATGGCGACGGGCCCTGATGCCACTGTGGTGCTCAGCGGACCGTGGTGTGGGTTTTCCCGAGGCTTTGGAAGGTGTCTGGGCTGTGAACATCTGTCGGGCGGGGAGAGGCCACCAAACTGAGAACTTCCTCTCGAGGAGGCCGGCCAGCTGCTGGCTGTTGGGATTGCAGAGATGAGGGTCTTCGTGGAGTTGCTTTCCAGGAAAGGAGGGAAGGCACCCGCCGAGGCAGCCGGCACCGCGAGAGCCCTTTTCCAGGGAGCAGATGCGTACTTGGGAATGGGAAGGGAGAAAACCAGCAAGGAGCCGGTGTGAAGCATGGCCACAAAATCCATACCATCAAATATGCAGCACCCAGGGGGCCTGCGTCCAAGGCGAAGCAGGTTGGTGGGGCTGAAAGCTCTGGTTTTCTGTGCAGACGATTCAGTTGGACAGATTCAGCCTGGGGCTGAGTCTGGGAGAAGCCCTCTGGTGTTGGGTCTAGGTGGGCAGAGATTGTGTGTGTGTGTGTGTGTGTGTGTGTGTGTGTGTGTGTGTGTCTGACACGTGGCTCGAGGGCCAGGCAAGGTGCCACCAGAGGGCAAGTGTGAATCCAGTCCTGCCAGAACGTGGGTTCTGGCTCAGCCTCCGCCCGGGAAGTGGTGAGTGTTTTCTGCCTCTTTGTCCAACAAGGAGGGTTGACGACCCAGAGCAAGAAGAGGAGGCTTTGAGGCTTTGCGGGTCTCAGAGGGGCCACCGCCCCACGCTTGCGGAATTAGTCTGAGCCCTGGAGGAAGCTCTCGGGGCTGGGCACTTCTGTCCTTGTTAATTGGTGAGATGATGAACTGAGAACATGGAAGGCGGGGGTTGTCCAGCCAGTTTTAGCCGCCAGCTTTGATTTATGGCTGCAGGTAACGTCCTGTCTTCTGAGAAGGCGGGAAGGGGAGGCTTTCTGTCTCAGCCATCCAACTCCTGGCAGGGCGCCTGGGGGGCTCAGTCGGTCAAGCATCCGACTTTGGCTCAGGTCATGATCTCATGGTTCGTGGGTTCGAGACCCCCGTCTGGCTCTGTGCTGACAGCTCAGAGCCTGGAGCCTGCTTCGGATCCTGTGCCTCCCTCTGTCTCTCTCTCTTTCTGCCCCTCCCCGATCACACTATGTCTCTCTCTCTCAAAAATAAATAAACATTAAAAAAAAATTACTCTGGTAGTGGGGCGCCCGGGTGGCTCAGTCGGTTAAGTGTCCAGACTCTTGGTTTTGGCTCGGATCATGATCTCACGGTTTGTGAGCTCGAGCCCCGCATCTGGCTCTGCGCTGACAGTGTAGACCCTGGTTGGGATTCTCTCCTCTCTCTCTGCCCCTCCCCTGCTCGCTCGCTCGCTCTCTCTTTCTCAAAAATAAGTAAACATGAAAAAAACAATTGCTCTCGTGGCAGAACTGACAAGTTGCCTCAGAAGGGCCAACGGTGACGGATGGTTATCCAGCTTCCTCTGTGCGAGATGGAAGGTGGGGGGTAAGTGTGCTCCAAGACCCTCCAAACTGCCACGCTTTGTGCATTACAGTTGTGTCCCCACTGCTAGAATGGTCTGGCCCAGGTTCCTGGGCCTGGTCTTTGAAGCTCTCAAGAAAGGCCTTGAAAGTCCTCTTAAACCATCAATATTTTTAAGTACTCTTTTGATACACGCCGTGACACATTTTGGCAGCGGGGGTCAGGAATGTGAGCGTGGAATCAAATGGCATTCCAGCACCCCAGAGCCGGAGCCCTGGCCCGGGAAACACCCCGTTCCTGGCCAAAGAGAAACGGCCCGGGGATGCGTTGGCCACTGACTTCTGCGTGCTCAGATGAGAGCACCCATTCTGGCCCCCAACCCCTGTCACACCCTTGGCTGGCCCGAGGCAGGTTTATGAAGCAGGCAGTCGTGGAGAATTGCCCCTAATACCTACATAGGCCCTTCATCGCAGGTTATCCCCTACTAGGAAGGGGTCTCCACTGCTGATGTTTCCTTCCTCCGGCTCAACCCCGCAGCAAAACTCCCCTATCGTGGCTGGTGTCTCTGTGGGGGGGGCAGCCAGAGAATAAAATACAAGTGTGCCGGCCACGTTAGCAGGTCTATCATACTGATATACGAGTCCCCGTGACTGATGTCCAGTGAGCTCAAGGTCCATCACCGCCTTCTCATGAAGGAGATTATCTCCAGGCATGAGTGAAATGTAGGCTACAGGCCATAGGCGGTGTCCCCCAGATCATACCTGCCACACATGGACGGCAGAGAACGGCCCCCTTTTCTGCCTCAGAGTACTCTTGATCGTGCCTTTAAGCCCTTTAAAATGTTTTTCCCTTTGGGGAAACCCTTTGGGTCGCTCAGTCAGTTAAGCATCCGACTCTTGATTTCAGCTCAGGTCATGAGCTCGTGGTTTGTGGGTTTGAGCCCCACGTCACACTCTGTGCTGACAGTGCAGAGCCTGCTTGGGATTCTCCCTGGCCCTCTGTCTCTCTCTCTACACCTCCCCTCCTCGAAATAAATAAACTTAAAAAATGCTGATACATAAAAATTCTACCTCGTTCTTTTTAGTGGCGTCCTGATATGTATTGGCTACACCTTAATTTTTAAACTGGCCTTTTGTGAGAGGACATTTGGGGTGGTTTCCAATGTTTCACCCTTGTAAATGACACCATAGCGGACGTCCTTACACCTGTATCTCTGTGCGCTTGTGAAAGACTATGGCAGCTCCTGGAAGGGAATTGCTGGGTGGTAGGGTGTGAGCATTGGCACTGTAATGCCTGTTTCCAGACTGTCACCCAGAAAGCCACTTGTTCTCTCCTTGGTGGAGTATTTTGGTTCTTCATCTGCTCCCATGTGCGTTCATCATCCTCCAAGAACCTGTCCCTGACGCGTGAGGGCAGGTGGCTGGGCAGGTGTCCCTTTGTGTGGTCCCGGGCACGTCTGTTCTTTGTTCCCTCCCATGATGGAGATGCTGTGGCTCTTAGCCGTGGCACAAGGTCAGCTTTAGGCTCTGTTCTTGTGCTTCTAGGACTCTCTGAGGAGAGCACAGAAGGCACATCAGGCATGATTCCTTTCTCCTCATTAGTTTTCCTTTCTTTTTTTAAAGATTTTATTTAAAAAAAATTTAATGGTTATTTATTTTTGAGAGAGAGAGAGAGAGACTGTGAGCAGGGGTGGGGGAGGGGTAGAGAGGAAAACAGAATCCAAAGCTCTGACAGAATCTCTGTCAGCACAGAGCCCGATGCCGGGCTCGAACTCATGAACCCTGAGATCGTGACCTGAACCAAAGTCGGACGCTTAACAGACTGTGCCACCCAGGTGCCCCTAAGATTTTATTCTAAAATGATCTCTGCACCCAATGTGGGGCTTGAACCTACAACCCCAAGATCAAGAGTTGCAGACTCCACCGACTGAGGCAGCCAGGCACCCCTCATTAGTTTTCCCTTCTAAGGACCCTCTCATGCGGTGAGTTTTTAGGGACACAGATGAGAGGCAACTGACCCGTGCTGAACTACACCCCTCTAGTGGGGTGATGACCTTCAGCAAGTCCCTAGCCTCCACACCTCCATTTCATGATCTTCAAAGTGGGGGTAATAGTTGTGTCTACCACCCAGAGCTATTGTGGAGATCAGATAAGGAGGTATTTGAGTCAGTATTTCGAGTTTTTGTGGGTTTCTGGTGGTTTTCCACCATGGAGCCTTTTTTCCTTCTGTGCCTCGTTATCCTTGATTCTGTATTGGACATTGTATTTTTAAAATTATTTGTAGGAAAAATTTGAGGTCTAGGCGGATAGAGGATTTTTGTGCAATTCTGCTATATGCCTGCGGACAACGCCAGTCTGGGATGCCCTTACTCTAAATTCAAGTTGAAGATTCTCTTCAACTTTGTTCCCCAGACCCCATATGGCCATTAAAAGTGAAGCGCAGTTCCCCAGCTTTTTTTTTTTTTTTTTTCATAAGTAACCTGAGGGTAAGACCATCTGATTTGACTTCCCTAGATCCTTCCTTCTCTTCTGAGTTTTAGCTGGGTTGATGTTTTTAAGATTAAAATATCTTTAAAAAAGTTTTTTTAATGTTTATTTTATTTGAGAGAGAGAGAGAGAGAGAGAAACAGAGACACAGCACGAGCAGGGGAGGGGCAGAGAGACAGGGAGACACAGAATCCGAAGCAGGCTCCAGGATCTGAGCTGTCAGCACAGAGCCTGACGTGGGGCTCGAACTCACGAATGGCGAGATCATAACCTGAGCCGAAGTCAGTTGCTTAACCGACTGCGCCACCCAGGCGCCCCTAAAATGTCTTTGTTTTAATTCACCTTTTTCTTTGTCCTGAGTGGGAAGGATGATCTAATTTATCTAATCCACTGTTGTAGGAAGCAGAGTCCCCCCTGTACCCCCTAGGGTCCCCACAATTACTTCTGTGACAACAGCTTTTTAACTAAGTCAGATCACATCCCTCCTCTGTTAAAGAACAAAAACAACAACACAACTCTTATGGCTTTTGTCTCATAATAAAAGACAAAGTCCTCACGGGTCTTCATGGGACCTGATGCCCCGTCACGTGTCTGACTTTATCTCCTCCCCCCTCCCCTGCTCCAGCCACACTGGTCTCCCTGAGGCTCCCTAGCTAGGGTGACCAACTCACCCTGGTTTTAATACTCAAAGTGCAGGGAATCCTCTCCGCCTGGGGCAAACTGGAGGAGTTGGTCATTTTAGCTTGAACCCAGGATACGTCCCTACCTGGGGGCCTTTGGCTTGCTGTTTTCTCAGCCTGAGATGCTCCTTCCTCAATATCTGCATGGCTAGCTTGCTCATATCATTCCAATCTCTGCTCAAAGTCACCTTCCTCAGAGAGGGAGACTGTAAAATAATGTGCATGTACCCCCCCCCCAACACTCTCTCCATTACCTGCTTTGTATTTCTTAGATACCAGTGAACAGGACCCAGGCAGAACCTCGCCAGCTCCATATGGAAGGCTCTTGAACACCAGCATCTGCTACAGAGCCAAGACAGCCTAAGACCCAGCAGCTGCCCTGCCCAGAAATTGCCTGTGTAGGCTGGGCTCGTATCCTGGGCTCGGAGGAAGGAGGGGTCCTTAGCCTCCATGGGCCAAAAAGGAGACAAGGCCTGTCCGAGGCAGCCTGAGTCACTTCTGGGGATGTGCAAGGGGGCAGTAATGATAGTTTCCAACCATCAGGATCGGTGTTTCAACGATGGACTAGATATTTTGAAATCCCAGCTGTCCTGGAAGTCTGGCCGGTCTTCTCTGTGGTTGGGAACCTGGCCCAGAAGCCTTTGTTCCTTGGACAGACTTGGCCCTTGAGAGGGCCCAGCCTCTCAGTCTGTCTGGCCAGGTTTAGCAGTCTGCAGTGGCCAGCGGCCGGCAGTGAGACTGGAATGTGGCCATCCTGCCAGGGCCACAGACAGCCCTGGCAATTCAGGCCCCCAGCTCCTCCTCTTCCCCCTTCCCAGGCCGGGAAAACCCTGGCACCCCAGCTGCCCGAGCTCCTGGGTCCAGCAGGGTCTCAGCTCCTCCCAGGGGGTAGCCGGATCTGACCCCAGGCTGGGTGTCCCAAGCCTGCAGGCTAGCCTCTGAGCTGGGGTCTTCCTGTGAGGAGCCCTGCCGCCTTAACCTTGGAAGATGAGCTGGAGCCCAGCTGGACCAAACTTTGAGGAATTCAGATGTTGGCCCCAGAGAGAGATGGTTGACTGTGAATCAAGTCCCAATCAATAAGCATTTCCCTGGCACATTTTCTGGGCCAGGCTGGGCCTGGGCCCTGCATTTGGGGGAGAAGGAAGCCAGTGGTTGCTTCAAGGGGCTCCCAGTCTAGATGGAGCCTGGTTTCCACCATTCTGGTGTGGTCACGTGCTACGGGGACAGGAGTAGGAGCCAGCCCGGCAGCCATCGGCTCAACAGGGAGCAGTGGGTGGGGTGGGTCTGGAGGGTCAGAGTGGCCGTGTCAGGGAGGGTGGCCTCGCCCCACAGGTGAGAGGAGCAGGCTTTTCATCCAAGCAGTGACATTTTCAGATCTGCGGCGTGTTCTCATCGTGACTGAAAGTCAGTGTCCACAGAGCCCATACCAGGAATGGAGCCTGAGTGTGAAGGCCGCTCCCCTGGATTAACTCACTTAACGCCCACAGCAACCCCACGAGATAGTGCTACGAATACCCCTGCTATCTGGGTGAGGGAACTGAGGCCCAGAGAGGCTAGGCAACTTTCCCAACGTTCCACAGCTGCAGGAGCTGGGATCTGGAAGCCAACTAGGAGGGGGTAGAGTGAGGCAGGGAACCAAGACTGGATGGGGGGGCCTGAGGGGGGCCAGGGCATTCCAGGGGCAGAGCTGAGAGTGGTGTGGGCACCTGGTCCATGACCAGCCCGGACTGGGCTCGACGCCAGGCTACAGTGGGCGGACAAGCGGGTGGTGACGGTCGGGCCAGATGCTGGACGGTGACTGGACCTCCCCTCCCATCACCTCTGGGGAGCGGCCCGGGTCAGAGAAGCCTGTTGTCTGCCTGTCTCCCCCACACTTGGGAGCCGAGTGAGGGGCCCGCCTCTGTTCAGGCCTGTGGCCAGTGGGCTCAAAGGTCAGGGAGGCTTGTCCCAGCCTGAGGTCCTCCCAGAGTCCCGAGGCAGGGTGCATCCGGGGCAGGAAGGGCCTCAGGACTCCAGTTACCCAGGACAGGTCCACCGGAGTCCCCGTGGCTTGGGGCTTGGCCTAGGGCGCTGAGCAGCAGTGGGCAGGAGGGGCCGTTAACTAGATCCTGGCAGCATGTGGAAATTGAATGTCTTGGCCGTGGAGGGAGCAGCAGGGGGCATGGAAGGTCATAGGGAAACGGGTGGCATCCCCCATCCAGCCCCTGGCTGACCTGGGCAGGTCTCTAGGCCCCTCTGAGCCTCGGCTTCTTGCTCTGCAAAATGGGCGTGATGTTGGCGCAATGACAGGATCCTTAGGCAGATTGAGGGGCACCCAGCCCCCGTGGCTCTCGTCCAGAGAGCCTAGCACACAGGTGTTCGCCAGGTGTTCGTGTCCCTGTGTGAGCCGGGCCCGGAGCTGGAGACAGAGGGACTGAAAGAGGGGCTCCAGCTGAGCAGGAGCCTCTGCCTCTGAGGGGTCTGTGTCGGCGCACCCGAGCGAGAGCAGCACAGGCTTCCCTGGCCCTGGCCACTCGGGTCCAGTCTCTCCCGTGCCCGGCACGGGGCTCCCTGACAGCAGAATCTGTCCCCAGGCCGTGGCGATGGGTCACGCCCATTCACATCCCTGAATGTCAGGGCCGCCCGGCTCAGGGGGGAGTGTTGACCATCAGCAGCCTGCCGTGCCCACCCTGGGGATGGAGTGGAGACCCCCTGCATTGTTCTGCCCGTCTCGGTGCTGGGCTCTGCAAACCCTCCTGGGCCTGGACAGCATCTCACGTGTCACGGTCCCAGCCGCTGGGTTCCCCGGGGATTGGAGAAAGGGATGTGTGGGCAGCAAAAGAGGGTGGCGGTCACCTCTTAGAGCCCTCCTGTCACGGTGAGGGCAGCGTGCCCTGGTGGGCAGTGTCCCACAGAGGCTGTGGGCCACGAGAAGGTGTTCTGGGAGAGGGCATGGGGCTGGGGCCGGGTCAAGGCTCAAGGGCAGGATTGGCTTGTGGCCAGGTGGCCGTGCCCCAGCTTTCCACCAGAACCTCCCACATCGACGGGACGTGGACGACTGAAGCTTCAGGCACACGTGTCCAGGCTTTGGAATGGTTTACTCTGCAGGGGAGAGTGTATGCCGCTCATGCCAGAGACCCCACTGTTTCACCCCTCCTGCAGCTGCCAGACTGGATGACGGGGGTGGGGCACTGCCTCCTGGCCAGGGGTTGGCTTCCATCATACCCTGGGACCATCCCACCAGGGAGTGGTCCTGAAGGGTCCTTGGCCTGGGCCACCGGCAAGCGTGGACAGATTCTTGTCTTTACCTGGAGCTGGAGGTCGAGTGTGTGTGGGGGGTGGTCATGCGAACCATCTCCTCTCAGAGCTGGCTGATGGGGCAGAAACAGAATGGCGGAGGGCCGGGAGGTGGCCAGCGCCAGCCCCCCACTGGGTTATGTAATGGGCCTCCGGCTGGCTGGCCTGACTTAATTCCTAACAGGCTCGGCAGCCCGCACCGAGAGCACTTATGCAGGACACGGCCCACGAGGCTACTTCTCACGAGAGCCGGGTGGCTGGCCCTGGCACGGCCCCGGGGCACTAGCTCTATTCCCGGCCACCTCCACCAGCCCACACATCTGGCACTCACTCCTGGGCTGCCCTGGGGGTCCAGAGAGGCCTCCCCAAATGCCAGAGGAGGAGGAAGGGATGTGACCCCCTGCTTCTGGGGGGGGGCTTAAGGGACTACAGAGTGTCATAATGGATCTTGCCTGGGAAGGGGGAGAGGCAGGGCCCGTCGGCAGGATGCAGGGACCCTCCGTCCCTGTGGGGCTCTGTGCCAGACTCCTTGCTTAGGCCTATGCGGGCAGGATGCCATGGAGACAACACTGTGGGGGCCTCTTTCCTCGACCCATTTCACAGATGTGGAATCTCAGGAAGTGTGTCTGGGGCTGCCTGGCTCTTGAGGCAGAGGCGGGACCTCGAACCAGTCCTACCTCTTAGGGAGCTGCCCTCAGGGAGCTGCAGGGCCTAGCACAGCCGGGAAAGGGATCAGCCGGGGTGGCTGAGGGGGAGGGGACATCTAGGGCCCAGGGACCACCCCTCCGCCCCCAGTGTGCTAGCTGAGGCAGGGAAGATAACTCCAAGGCCAAGGTGTCTGTTTGGCCAGGGCCTGCTGGGAGGTGGCCAGGGTGGGAGCTGATGGCTGGTTTGGGCCACCTGCCCCTTTTCCTCTTTCACTCCCTTACTCAGCGGGCCTGCGGGCCACTCAGGGTTCCTGCTTGGATCCTCACGTGGCACTTCTGCTCTCAAGGGAACAGCTGCAGTTTGCAGAGGGCTTAACCCTTTCCCACATCCAAGGCCATTGCCAGGCACTGGATGGAGCAGCCCCCAAACCAGCAACTTGTCCCTCTGTCCGTCCTGGCCCCCGCCCCTGGCCACGGGAGCCTCCCAGTGGTGGGGACAAGAGGCACACCTCTAGGTTCTCCCTGCCTGGGGCTGAGGCTCCAACCCCAATGGGGCATCTTGAGAGAAGAGCATGAACCATTGGTCTCCTGGCTCTCCTCGGACTGTCCTGCCCAGAGGTCGTGAGGTTCCCGCCGGGTGGGCCTGGAGAGGTGGGCCTGGGACTTCGGGAGGACAGGCTTCCAGCTTGGGACTGTCCTGCCTCCCTCCGGGCCTCGGGCTGCCTGCCTATAAGGTGCGGTAACCGTGTTGCCAAGGGCCAGGCCGAGCAGCCCAGGGGTGAGATGACAGCTCTGGGGTTCGTCCCCCTCCCACTTGACCTCTTCCAGCACCGTGTGACCCCTGGGCAAGTTACTGGCCCCTGGCCTCAGCTTCTCCAGCACCATTGTGGGGACAATGGCACCTGCCTCATGGGCGGCCGGGAGACCTAGGGGAGAGAGCATATGAGGGATGCTCAGCTCGGCATCTGGCCTACGGTCAGTGTGGCCGTCCTCACTCCTGACCTTCCTCGGGCTGGAACACAGCAGCATGCGAGACAGATGCGCTGTACCCCAGCTGTTTCAGAAGCCACAGAAACCCCCCCCACATTTATAAGTAGTGTCGCCAGCCATCTATTGTCCTGGCTGCCCCCAGACTGAGTAAAAGGCCCAGGTGTGTTGGTCCACCGCTGCTACAGACACCGACTGCCCCTCGGAGGTGGGGGCTGGTGCGGCACCTGGAACACTGTGGGGGCTGTCTCCCCAGCCTGGGGCTCCCTCATGCCCTCCTGCTTGGGGAGGATGGACGCAAGGCTGGGGATGCGGGCCTCTGGCCTGGACAGAAAGGGTGTCGATGGGGCGATGCTCCATGGGAGCCAGAGAGGACATCCAGGTGGAGAGGTGGGAAGAAGCATGGACACATCTGGGGACAGAGAGAACCTGGAGAATGACGTTAAATGTGCCCTGGACAGCGGGAGAGGGAGGCCCAATCTCTCTGCAGCATCAGAGGCCTGAACGCAAACAGCCGCCCGGTGGGGCCTCTGCAGGGAGTGGGGACTCCTTGAGCTGAGGGTGGGAAGAAATCCCCCCGCCCTGCCGGGTAGGGCCACTTTGAGGCTGCCTGTTCTGAAACCAGAACCAAGTGTGGCCCCCGCCGGGCCCTAAAGCAGAGGGATCTGGACCGGGTAACTGCTCCGTGACCATCCCCACTCTGTAGCCCTGGCCTCTGCCGGGTGGTCCCTGAGACCCGCCATGGCTGCCGGGGACAGGTTGTTTCTCTCCCCTGAGCTTGACCTGATACCCCACACCGGCCACCTGCTCGTCAACACGAGCCAGGGTGGGCGCCCCCAACCTCCTGTGCACCCAGGCCCGTGGGTGCCAGTGATAGAGGACCAAGGGGACCCAGATTTGTCTGTCCCTGGCCCTTTGCCAGAGAAGCAGGGGGGGCTGGGCAGGCAGGCAGGCAAGCATATGGTTTGGATTATTGGAGCTGCCTCTTGGCACCTCAGCCCTCAGCTGGGGGCGTGCAGGCTGCTCGGACGGCCACCCCTACCACCCTCTCACCAGACACAGCCCTGGAGTGACACCCCCCACCCTCGAAAGCAGAGCCTTCTGCTGACAGCTGTGTTCCAGCTCTGCAGCCCCCCGGGGCTAGCTCCTTCTCCGTCCTGGCGGCCTGGGGAGCCAGGGGAGGCTCAGAAAAGGAGGCTCGGCAACACGGCAGAGGCAGGCCGGGGGGCCCAGCACCGTGTCCTTCCCCCTCCCGTCGGGATTTCCGAGGGGTTGCCCCACCCCCCCAGGTGGCCGTCCAGGTCCCTAAGCTGGCTCTGAAGCCATACAGTCCTGGGTTCAAATCCAAGTTCTGCATCTTGTTAGCTGAGTCCCAGTCTCCTCATCTGGACCACGGGGTTTAATCCCACCTCCACGGGGAGAACCGAAATGACCAGGCAGGCACGGCTTTCCTGGATACGAGGGCAGAGGACTCTCCCCAGGAGGGCGACCATAGGTTTTGGTTTTGATTTTCTAACTAGATAAAAATGGACAAGTTTCACGGGGCTCCAGAATAACTGGGCCGGGGACCTTCACCTTCTGCGTAGCTGTTTTTTTCTCCTTCCCATGGTTCTCCTTGCGGGTGGCTCGGTGCCCCCAGCTCCTCCACCCCCCCACACCCCCACCCTTCCAACCTCCTCGATGCACCCACCCCGGACCCCACCTGTGCCGGGGGCAGTGAAGCTCTGTGATGACAGCAAAGCCTCTTTGGGTTTGGCCTGCCCAGGGCTCCATGCGTCGTGCTGCCATTAGTGTGGGTGACCGACACATAGTCCAAGAAGGGAGACGGGGTGGGTAGGCAGCCTGGTGAAGTGTGGCCAGCCCAAGCAGGGGAGAGGCCCTTGGGGAGAATCCAGAGGGCAGAGTTTGGGCCTCCCTGGCACCCTGGGGCTCAGGCTTGCCCAGCGGCTCCTGCCCTCTGGCCCCCGGATGCCCCCTTCAGGCCTTTGCTCGGTGGAGCTGGGAGACAGGCCTGGAGCTTCCTGGGGGAGGGGACCCAGTCGGGCAGCTGAAGCAGCTCTGGGAGCCGTCCCATAGCACCCCCATGGGTGCTTGCACTCCTCATTGAGAGATCCTACGGGCCCCAGCTAGGGCTGGGGGCTGGGGTCCGAAGTCAGGGGTGGGGGGGCTGGAATTGCTTCTGGGGCAGCACATTTTTCTCCTCTGAAAATTTATCTTCGCAAAGAGACCACGGAACAATTGCAGTCTTTTCCGGGCTTCTGCCGTCCCCAGACGGCCTGCCCATCCCCTTGGTGGGGGCTCCGAGGGGGCCGGGAAGTTGAAATTTGTAAAATGTCCGTAGGAGGGGAAGAAAGGCGCTTTGTGTGGGGCCGGGGCCCTGGCCATTGGTCAGCTCCAAGGCCCCCAGATGCTCCCAGCATGCTCCCTTCCCAGGGGAGGGCCGTGCTTGCCGGCCCAAGGCCAGCCCGGGGTCCCTGCAGCCCCTCCACAGCCCCTGTACTCACTGTGTCCAGGCCTCGGGGACCTGGGTCCCCGGGGCCACCCAGCCTCTGAGGGCACGGGCCTGGTGGGGGAGCCCCCTCGGGCCTCAGCATGTTTCTCTACTGGAAGAAGCGGGGCGCCTACGAGCTGGAGGCCCTGCCTGGTGCCCTGGCCGAGCTGGAGCTGGGGGCCGTGGAGCGTTTCTCCTGGAGCTCCACCCTGGACATCATTGAAGACCTCGGGGGTAGGTACGGGCCCACTTTCCCGGGAGGGCTTTCGGGAGCCTCTGACACCCCATCCACCTGGCCACCTCCCTCTGGTCAGGGCCCGTGGCCCGCTTACCACGTACATGTTACTCTTGGTCACGTACTCGGCAGTGGTGCGGAGGCCAGAGACCCTCCTGAGAGCCGCGGCTGGTGGAGGAGAGGGGCCCGAGGACCCTGGGAGCCATAGGAGAGGTGAGGGCGGGCCAAGGAGCTTCTGCTTCCGGGGGGCTTGCCTGACAGGCATGTGGGCCCCACGCCTGGGCCTGGAGCAGGGCAGCTAGAGCGGAGGACAGCAGCGAGCAGTGCCGGCCTTCGAGCCTGGGTTCTGCTTCTGTCCTCTGCCTCCGAGATCAAGGCCGTGTGGTAGGATGAATCCTTCTGGAATTTGTATGGTCAAGGCCCCGGGACATGTGTCCACGCAGACGAGGAAAAGAAGCATAGAGAGATTAAGCTTCCCAAGAGACAGGACAGGTAGTGGGGGTGCCGGGCCCCACAGCCCGCGCTTGGATGCCCACATGGCCACTCCCTTTCTCAGAAGTGAGATGTCAAGAAAGCCCTATGAGTGGGATGACGATGCCAGTGGCACCGTGGAGTGGCCGACGGGTGGTACGCACGGAGCACTTCAAAGCTCCACGTGGCCCAGGTCAAGGGCACCGTTACCTGCTGTTATTACTGCCATTATTTTATCAGAGCTCAACTAATCAGAGGTCCAGAAGAATATTCAGCTTCCGGGTGGCGACTCCAGTTCTGTGGGGTCTGGCCTACAAAAGCCGGGCCTCATCTCGGGCCCCAGGTGGTGGCCTCCCCAGGCCACGGGCCCAGAGGAGCATGGGGAATGATGGGCAGGCCTGTGGTCCACCGCAGAAGACCACATGGGGCGTGGGTGCCACAAAGCTCGCTGGGAAATGCTCCTCCCAGAGAACGGATGTCTGGTGGGTATACATGACAGGTGTCCCGTGTGTTATCAGCCCCCTCACTGCTTGCAGTCCCACCAGCCGACATGGATAGGAGCATGTGGCTGCTTGGAGGGGAGGGGCAAGGACTGCCCACCCAGACCCCGGGAGCACCGGGTACCTTCGGGGCACGTGCAGGAGACCGAGGGGGCAGGACAGTGTGAGGGAGAGCCTGTGCCACGAGGCAGGGTGTGGAGCAGGAGGTGGGGCAGGCAGTGTGTGGTTGTGGGCCAGCCTAGAGGCAAGCCCCCCTTTTCCTTCAGTCAGGCACTGTTCTGGAGCCAGAGGGTAGGCTGGGTGGGGCGGGGGGGAGTGAGCCTGGGGCGTGGGCTGTGGGAGTCCTGTCTGCTTGTACTGACTCACCTGGCAAGTTCCCATCCACCTGAGGCAGGTAAAGTGGCCGAGGTCCCAACAAGGGTTGGAGATGTGCCTGAGCTCATCCCGCCAGTCCCGGCCACAAGCCAGGCAAACCCAGCAGGGACTGTGTCCCCCACTCCTATTTGTTCTCTCTGTCCCCGTCTTCGAGAGGAGCCCAGACTTTGCTGCTGCTGGGGACCTCTGCCTGGGATGCCCTCGCCACTCAGCGTGGCTCCGGGGCACCGTCTGCGAAGCCCGCCCTCCCTGCGCCCGCCCCAGGCAGACCGCCCCTCCCGCCTCTGGGATTGCATAGCCCACCGCAGCGCCCATCTGCTTCCAGCTCTGAGCCCCAGCAGCTAACACTTCGAGGGGACCTGCTCCTGGCATCTTCATGAGTACCCTTTGGGGCAGGGATGATTCTTTTTTTTTTTTTTTTAACACTTATTTTTGAGAGACAGAGAGAGGCAGAGCATGAGCAGGGGAGGGAGAGAGAGACACACACAGAGAATCTGAAGGAGGCTCCAGGCTCTGAGCTGTTTGTTAACACAGAGCCCGACGAGGGGCCCGAACTCACGAACCGAACCGCAAGATCGTGACCTGAGCCGAAGTCGGACGCTCAACCACCCAGGCGCCCCAGGGCAGGGATGATTCTTGATGTCCCCTTTACTCTGGAAGCAGGGTCCTGAGTGGCAGGGGGTGGCGGGGGTGGGGGTGGCGGGCACACAAGTCCCGCCCTCACACAAGGCCTGCTCACAGCTGGGAGGGCGGCCCTGGCACACAGTGGGTGGTTCCAGGCGCGTGAGCAGACGTCGGGAGTGAGCCGAGGCGGGCTGGGTGGGTGAGCGGGCACACAGCTGTCTGTGTGGGCTCTGTCCTCTGCAGCCAGCTGGCCCCTGGCCTGGGCCCATCGGGGTGGGTGGTGAGCCGGGCGCCAGCACGGCCCGGTGATGGGGGTGGGGCTCAGGCACGGAGTGTGACCGTCCTGAATTGGAACCTCAAACGGGGTTCTGCAGCCCCGCTCTGATTTCTCCTCGGTCACTCTCGGTTCCTCCAAGCCCGTGGTGGGCAAATGGGCAGGTACCCACAGAAGCCTCAGCCGGAGGAAGTGGCTGGTGGCTCCAGGCCTGCGTGTTCTGTCCACATGGTTTCTCTGGCCCCAGAAAGGAATTCTGAGTGGGTCCTCCCACCCCTTCTCACTGAGCCTGAGGAGTGTGGGCGCGCCCGGCAATGGTTGGGGTCTCCGGGCTCCAGGAGATGAGGCCATCGATGGTTCTGGGCTTCAGGCAGGGGCAGCGTTGGAGGCCACGGTCCATGCTCCTTCCTCCAGCTGGGTCCCCACTTGACCGCCCGACACCAAAATGCTCCACGGGGCTTTGGGGAGGGCACCACATGTCTTTCCTGGGCCACCTGTGATGCTCTGACCAGGGTAGGGAGTGACAGATGGTTTCTGGGGCCAGAAGCCAGGTGCCCGGGACATGCCCTCTGGCTCTAAGCCAGCTTTGGGCCAGATCAGGCCCTTCCACAGGCTGCCTGGTGAGGGGGCTTTATGCAGCCTATGGCGGCTGCCCCAGCGAGGACAGGCTCCCAAGAGGGCTGGGTCTGCGTGGGAGCGGGCATGTAAGGTCACAGCTGCTTCCTGGGAGGGGCAGCCTCTGCAGGGCCAGGCCTGGGTTTGGGAGGTGGTGGGCAGGAAAGGCATGGCCTCCTCGGGGCCGAAGGGTTCATTGAAGTGGGGGCTCACAGTGAGGGGTGTCTCTGAGGAACGAAAAAAAGGTGGTTTCTTATATCCTCAGGCCAGCCTGGGGCCAGCTGGGAAAGGGGGCACTTATGTGACAACGGGGGCATGAATTCATGTGTGCCAGGTGCCATGGGGGCACCCTGGGGCAGTGCTGCCTAATGGTTAGGAGCCGAGACTTTGAGTCTTCAGCCTTACCACCCACACAGCTGTGTGACCTTGGGCGAGTCCCCCGATCCTCTGAGCCTCAGTTGCCCCGTCTGTAAAACAGGCAAATGATCGTACCTCCCTCTCCATTGTTTAGAACGGTGCTCTCCAGGGGCGCCTGGGTGGCTCAGTCCGTTAAGCGTCCAACTTTGGCTCAGGTCATCATCTCGCAGTTTGTGAGTTCAAGCCCCGTGTTGGGCTCTGTGCTGACAGCCGGGAGGAGCCTGGAGCCTGCTTCAGATTCTGTGTCTCCCTCCCTCTCTGGCCCTCCCCCACTCGTGCTCTGTCTCTCTCTCTCTCTCTCTCTCTCTCTCTCAAAAATAAATGAACATAGGGGCGCCTGGGTGGCGCAGTCGGTTAAGCGTCCGACTTCAGCCAGGTCACGATCTCGCGGTCCGCGAGTTCGAGCCCCGCGTCAGGCTCTGGGCTGATGGCTCAGAGCCTGGAGCCTGTTTCCGATTCTGTGTCTCCCTCTCTCTCTGCCCTTCCCCCGTTCATGCTCTGTCTCTCTCTGTCCCAAAAAAATAAATAAACGTTGAAAAAAAAAAAAAAGAAAAAAAAATAAATGAACATTAAAAAATTAAAAAAAAAAGAGCAGTGCTCTCCAATAGAGCCTCCATTGTTGCAATTTTCTTTTTTTTATTAAAAAAGATCTCTTTTAACGTTTATTTATTTTTGAGAGAGAAAGAGAGACAGAGTGTGAGTAAGGGAGGGGCAGAGAAAGAGGGAGACACAGAACCCAAAGCAGGCTCCAGGCTCTGAGCTGTCCGCACAGAGCCCGACGTGGGGCTCGAACCCACGAACCGCGAGATCATGACCTGAGCCAAAGTCAGACACTTAACGGAGTGAGCCACAGAGGCGCCCCATCATTACAGTTTTCTAATAGCCACGCTAAAAAACAAAGCAAAGACTAAAAACCAACAACCAAAATTAATTTTAATGATCTTTTCATTTAACCCTGTGCATTCCAAACATTACCATCACAGCTTGTAATCAACGTAAAAAATCATCAATGAGATTTTACACTCTTTTTCTTCCCCCCGTGGAGTCTTCCAAGTCTGGTGTGTTTCACATGTCCAGCTCATCTCAACCTGGACTGGCCTCGTTGCAAGTGTCCGGGAGGCACAGACCGTGTGGCTGCCATTTGGGGTTAGATCACACCGCAGAGGGTTGGACAGTGAAAGGAGACCAGGTCTGGAAAGCCAAGAGCGCTGAGCAAGTCAGAGAGCCCTGTGTGGGCAGTTGCTCCTAAAGCCATCGGGTGGGGAGGAGAGGTCAAAAGTAATAGGTCATTTCAGAAGCCCATCCCAGGATAGTAGGATCTAGCAGGCAGAGAGTCATCTGGAATTTGGATATGTTGAGACACAGAGGCCTTGGAGAGTGGGGGGGACATCAGTAGACAGTGATGTGAAGGACGTGGCAGGGGGCAGAGGGAAAGAACCAGGAAGGGCAGGGCTGGGGTCAAAGCTCAGTTCCCTTGGGGTGGGGGGTGGGGGGTGGGGGGCGCTGCTGTGAGGTCATAGGGAGTGGTAGCGATGGGGGTGGGGGGTGGAAGGGTGGGTGCCTGTTTAAGGCACACGCAGCTCGGGCCCTGGAGCCGTCAGGGATACGGGTCCAGAGCTGCCAGGCTCCTCTGGTTTGTCCATAGAAGCCAGAAATCCGGATTTTTATGTGAAATCTGACTTTTCAAAGCTGGCAACCAATTCAAATTCTTTTGAGGCACGGTGCTTGGCCAAACAAAACATGTCTGCCGGCCGGCTTCTGCCCAGGCGCCCTGTCGGCCAGTTGTGGTAGAGATCATGTTGGGAGAGACGCAAAGGCGGCATCCCATGACTAAGATAGGAGGTGGGGGGAGGGCTGGAGGGTGGGCCTGTCTGCCTGGCCGAGGGGGCCCCTGGCTTTCCAGGACGGAGGGAGCTGGAGGGGCCAGGAGGGCTGCTGGGCTGTCTCACACCCAGGGGGGCAGCCTCTGGCACCCTGGGTGCGGGGGGCAAGTTCAGGGCTCCACGTCTGCCTGAGGTTTGGCTCAGGAGTCGCAGCCAGACACCCACTCAGGTTGACTCAAATCAGAGGGGGTCCTACAGGAGCAGGCGGTGGAGACAGGCCCCCGGGAGTTGTCCCACGGTCACGGGGCTGTCTTCTCCCCTCCCTCTCTGCTCTAGGGTCCTCCCCACTGACCAGCTGCTTCTATGGGTCCCCTCATTCTTGCTCTTCAACAATCACAGGGCTCTGCACCCACGCACACCGACTTCCCATGATCGCAGGGCTGCAAGGCTGCAGGGCCCCATGGGTATTGCCCGTCTCGATTCAAATTCTCAAGAGAGCAAATCCAATTGAATGGGCTAGGCCAGGTGGCCACCTCTGGCCTGATCTATGTCCAGGGTATGATGTTACCTGGTACAGTGTCCCCCTCACCAGGCCCACCCTTCCTCCAGGCTGTAAATGGGCTGGCTTGCCGGGAGAGGAGCTCCCGGCAAGCCTGTGGTGGGGATGGCCTATGCCTGTGCTGAGCCCTCTCCAGGCCCCAGAGGCCCCTCTTACCGGGACCTTCACTGATTTTCCTGTGTTTGGGGTCTCTGGGAGAGAGAAGCACACCCACAGACCCCAGGAGGTTGCAGCTTTAGCACAGAGAAAGCTAGCCCCCAGGGGGGTGAAGAGCAAGCAGTCCGGAGAGGGGGTCTAGAAACAGATGGAGCATCTCGAGAGAGCTGAAACCGGGGGCTCAGAGGCCAGAGAGTTCAGCCAGGTAGAGCCCCAGCGCCTGGAAGAACCAGGACAAAGAACTCCAGAACCACAAGTCAACAACTCAGCGGCAGCTGCGGGCGGGTCAGGCTGGCAGGACATAGAGAGCTGGGAAAGCAGTTCCAGAACGTTGTGGTGGAGGAAATAGCCCAGAGCCCCCAGAATTTAGAGCCAGAACCCAGAAGTCTTGGGGCAAAAGGTGTTAGAGCCTGACCCCAGGCCTGGAGTTATGACCCAGGGGACCTGGATTTGAGAACTCCCTTACAGGGCACACGGGAAATACCCCCCAGTCCCCAATATGGCTGAGGGCCCCAGGTCCCCATGGAAACCCAGAGGGCAGAGGGGGGTGGGCAGGGCCCTCGGGACCCCTGACCCCAGGGACCCTGTCAGGACAGGCCTTACTGGCCCTTCGTACAGCTGAGGCCACAGAGCCTCTGATGGGGAAACCAGAACTGTGTGTTTCTGTGAACCGAGCGAGCAGCACAGGCCTCAGCACCCTGAGAATTACGGCAGGCGGGCCTGGCCCTCCTCAGAAGCCCCAGCTTCAACTGCACCAAGAGGAGACTGAGGCCCGTGTGTCATTGGCGCCCTCACCCAAAAGCCTCAGGGCACCATTTAAGCCCTCAGGATAGATGCTTCCCGTAATCCCTCAGCCTCTTCCGGGAGAGCCCCCTCCCCACTGCATGCAGATGTGCTATCCCTCAAAGGGCCCACGGGAGCTCCCCAAGGCTTGTCAGGGTCACTGATGGGTCCCCAGTGCCCAGCCTGGGGCTTGGCACGTGGTGGCCCCTCAGGGGACTCTCGATGTGTATTTGCTGAGTGAATCTAGAGAACCCAGAAGACCTGGACCAATCACACTTCCCTCTGCCAGGAGTCCTCGAGGGCAGGGGCTGGGTTCTGGTCACCTGTGAGTCCCCAGGGCTGGCCCACGTAAGGGATACATGCAGGAAGACAGTACCCCACTCTGGCTGAGATGAGATGAGATGAGATGAGATGAGATGAGATGAGATGAGATGAGACGAGAGGCCAGGGGAGCCTTTGGGAGAGGGAATCCCAGCCCCACCAGAAACCGGATCTTCCACTCCTGGGTCGCATCCATGGAGGGCCTCCTGGCACTATCTAGCCCATGGGGTGGGGTCTAGACAGGCTTGGGAGCATCTTCAGTCCCTCGGGGCAGCGCTGGCCACCTCCCGAGGCTCCATTTCTGTAGTGCAAAGTGTTTTGTAACCATTAAAGTGCTGTCCGGGTATCGAGTGATGCCATTTACATAAAGTACAAGACCAGGCAAAACTAACCGATGCAGTTAGAAGTCAGGACAGTGTCCTCCCCTTGTGGGGAGTTCCTGGCAGCCCCGTGGGGTGGGGGGTTGGGGAAGGGGTGGGACGTCTGGGGGGCTGGTGATGCTCTGCTTCTTGAGCTGGGTATTGGTTATTTTGTGAAAATACATTTTGTGACCATTTATTGAGTTGTGCACTCCTGCACTTTTCTGTACATGTTCATACTTCCCAAAAGTTTTTAAAATGTTAACCAACAAAACAACAGTAGCCACCAAGCCCACTCCATTTGCGGAGTCCTACCCCTGTCCGTGACAGCACTTCCCAATGCGGGTACTCTGCTGGGGGTGGGAGATGAAGGGCCAGAGAGCTGTTCCGACCTGCGTTCCTACCTACAGGAAGGTCCCATTTCCACTTAGATGGTAGCTTTCGGGCCAGGGGAAATGGCAAAGTTGTCTAAAATGCCTTCATTCCCACCTGCCAAGAGATTGAGAAAACGTCTCCTGAGCACCAGAGGTGTTTTCATGTGAGGTGTCTGGGAGGCTGAGGGCGTTGGGGAACGGGGCGGGGGGGAATCGCCTCGCACCCTTCCGGCGGACACCCCGCGTGGCAGGGTGCAGGCGCCGCTCAGCCAGGCGCGGAGTGAGCCTCGCAGGGCGGGAGACGCGGGAGGCGGGGCGCGGCGCAGAGGGGCGGGGAGGCCAGCGGAGCCACGCCCCACGTAGGCGGGGTCTCCCGTCGGGCTCCTCCTGCCGCCCACCTGCCCCGCCCCGCCTCCCGCCGCCGAGGGTCCCGCGGCGGCGGCGCTCCGGCCTTTCCCCCGGCACCCGGCTGGCGCCCGTCCCCCGCCGCCGTCGCCCGCCCCGCCGGCCGGCCCGTGGCGCCCCCCGCCCCGCTCGCCTCCCCGGCCGCTCGGCGCCTCCTCCATGGGTGAGTGCTGGGCCCCGGCCCGGCCCCGCCGAGCAGGCCTGCCGGTCGGCTGCCTCCGCGCCGGCTCGAGGAGGGGCGCGGGCGGGGGGCGCCGCGCGCAGGCGGGCCGGGCGGAGGGGGGGGGGCAGGGCGCGCTCCTTCCCCTGCTCTGGGTAAGGCCTGCTCCCGGTGGGAGGTGGACGCCGGCCTCGGAATCAGGGCGGTGGGGTTCCGAACTCTGTCCCCTTGTTGGGGCCCGCTTTAGCAGCACCCCTTCCCCTGGCCCTGCACGCTGGCTGGCGCGGGCAGCCTGTCTGCCCCTTCCCTGCCCCCTCCGCTGCTGCACCCCAGCCCCTAGGAAGAGAGGCAGCTTGGAGGGGGCCAAATTCTGGGGTCAAAGATGGACCGCGGGGTAAAGGGGACACCCCGGGCCTTTGAAGAGGAGTCCATCCACAGAGGCAGTGATGTGGAGGTCAGGGGGTCAGAAGGGACCGCGGACCCGGCAGCCCTCTGGGGATCCCCCAGGAAATCTGGAGCCCCGCAAGGTCACTGAGCTACCCCGCCCCCCACTAGTGGGACAGAGGGAGGGAGCAGCTCATTTCCAAAGACGTTTTCTCCCCGTGGAATCTGGATAATTTCCCTGGGGAACTGCAACAAGAAAAGGGCTCTGCAAACAGATTCCCGTGCAGATAAGTTGGCATTTAAAAGAGAAAGGGACACTGACCTCCTTTGAAGGGAGGATTGAGGAGACAGCTCCACCCATCCTCTAGTCTGGAGGCCACTGGGGCCCCAGGGCCCTCCTGGGTGCCCTGGCCCGGGGCGCAGCCTCCCTGGACCCCACCCGACTGATAACCCTCTGCTTCTCTCCTCTGCAGATGACCAGAGCCTGGCGGAGGAAAAGGGACTGCGCTGTCAGAACCCCAACTGCATGGACAAGGGGCGGGCAGCCAAGGTAGGGAGGCTGGAGGGCCTGGGTTGCCGGGGGCAGAGAGGACAGGGCTCCAACCCTCTCTCTATTCAGGCATGGATACCCACAGTGTCCTCTGGGTTCAAGGGTGGGCAGGGCCGCGGGGCGGCTTGTTTAAGAGACCAAGGGGCCGCCCTTGGCTCAGAAACAGCAAAATGGAGGGGACTTCTGTAAGAACAGGGGGCAGGGGTACACCGAAGCCCTTTCCTGCACTGCAGTCCTTGTGGCCACCCTGAGGTGACAGGAGCTGTGGCCCCATGTCACAGATGAGGAAGCTGAGACCCAGGAAGAGAAAGGACGCCCCGCCCCCCCCCTCCCCCCCCCCCAGCTCAGGCTGTGCTCCAGTGCCCAGCTGGCCCCCTTCCTGGAGCACTGGATCACTCTTCAGGCCTGGGCATGGGTCAGGGACACTTTGGGACTTGGTGAGAGTGAGGGTGCCATGGGAATGACAGAGGGAAGAAGGGACAAATTGGTCCTGAAGCGCCAGGCCTTGGGAGCCAGCAGCAGGGCAGAACAAGAGGGAGAATGATAAATATCGTCGCCGGGCACCTCTGTCCATTATGCGCCGGGCTTTGTGCCACATGCTCTCTGTGCCTTATGTGCTGTTTGTGGCAGCTCTGTTGGGCCGGCCTGCGTGCCCCCTTTTCCAGATGAAGATACCAAGGTTCAGAGAGGTCCTGTGACTTGGCTCAGGCCCCACAGCTCATGAGAGACCAAGCCAGGGCTCAAACCCAAGCGTGGCCCCTTCCAGCACGCATTTGAGTGACCATGGTAATGACTGCCAGCTCTTACTGTGTCAAGCTGGGGAGCTGGGGACTCGCTGTCTCCTCCTTCTGGCCTTCTGAGATCTGTCCTGTCATTATTTATAGATGAGGAAACTGAGGCTCAGGGAGCTAATGGCTCACCCAAGGACACATGGCCAGGATATAGTAGAGCTGGGATTCGAACCCAGAGCCCAGCTCTGTGTAATGTCAGAACCTGTGTTCCTAACCACCGTGTAGCTCAGCTCTGCCAGCTGCAGGAAATTAAAAATGCCCCCCTCCCCCCCCCCCCCCCCCAGCTCCCTCTCCCACCCCCCTCCGCCCAGACACATGCTCATACATTCTGCACAGGAAGACCAGGTTAGAAGGAACAAGGAGGACTGTTCTGGGGGCGGAGACAGGAGGGGGAGGCTTTCAGTTGCCGTGGTCACCGGGCAGGGGGGTGGCTGTGATGTCAGACACAATCTGCTGGCACGGATGGTGCCTGGCATTGGGGCTCTGGTGTTGGCTGGTTGCCTCTTTCCCAGATGGGGGCTCCTGGCAACAAACTGGCCTCAGCTACCCCCAACGTACATCCTGCCAGGGGCCTGCAGAGCCCTGGGGCCCCTCCTTGGGTAGTTGCTCCTGGGGCAAGTCCCCGAGCTGCTGCAGGCAGGGGCAAAGGTAGGAGGGCTCGGACCACGTAGAGGTGAGGCCTGTGAGTTGAGAGCTGGTCTCAGCAAGTGGGGGCCCTCTGCAGCCTCCCGGTCCTAGCTCCAGCCCATCCCCGGCCTGCCTGGAACTCGGCATGACTGCCATGGGCCAGAGGGTCACCCAGACTGCCGTGGGAGACACGAGGCCCTGGCACTCGTAGGACCCACTTTAGGACAAATGGCACAGACTCACTTTGGGGCCAAGGATGCCTGAGTGATCAGAGAGGCAGGGGGGCCAGTCTTGCCAAGGGGTCGAGCAGGCTAAAGCAGAGAGCGAGAGAAGAGGCAAATGACATCCTGCTTTGCTGAGGAAGGGGAACAAAGAATGTCCTTGATGGTGACAATCACCACCACCGACCAAACGCACTTGTGCCCTAGGTGGGGTGTCGGGCCCTGATGCTTGTGTCACTGAACCCTCGAGAGCTCAGGAGGAAAGTGTTATTCTCGCATGACGTGAGGGAAATGAGGCTCAGAGAGGAAAGAGCTTTTGCCCACCTTGCACAGCATGGCCGGCAGAGCTGTTTCCGGAGGGGGATCAAGGGCCTCATTCTTGTTCCTCCCCAGCCACGCTCAGAAGGCCAGCAGGATAGGACTAGCTTTTTATTTATTTATTTATTTATTTATTTATTTATTTAATTTTATTTTATTTTTAAATTTTTTTGATGTTTTTATTTATTTCTGAGACAGAGAGACAGAGCATGAGCAGGGGAGGGGCAGAGAGAGAGGGAGACACAGAATCCGAAGCAGGCTCCAGGCTCTGAGTTATTGGCACAGAGCCCGACGTGGGGCTCGAACTCACGAGCTGTGAGATCATGACCTGAGCTGAAGTCGGACGCCCAACCAACTGAGCCACCCAGGTGCCCCAGGACTAGCTTTTTAAAGGAGATGATGTCATTCATTCGTTCACCAAATGAGCTTGTAGCGTCTGCTGTGCAGGGCCCACTTCTAGGCCCAGGACCTCCTGGAGCGGACATCCTAGGAGGGGAGAAGTCAGCACTTGGGTTTGACAAGCCTGTCTCCAGGCTTTTTAAATTTCAGCCTGTCGTGGGTGCTGGGGCTTCTGAGATAAAGCAGCTGCCCCGCGCCTACCTCCTGCCCTGGAGGTTCCGGGGCACAGGCTCCTGGAGGAGGCTGCTGGCGTCCTGAGGAAAGAGGAGGTGTGGAGATGGAGGGAAGCTGAGTGAGCAGAGGGGCAGGAGCCCCCCGAAGTCGGGGCCTCGGAGATCACAGGAGAGAAGTTGTACCCCTGCCCCTGCTCTGGATGAGGATGTGTAGAGTGGCTCCAAGGTCAAAGCCTACTCCTTTCCAGCTGTGTGACCCTGGGCAAGTCACTATACCTCTCTGATCTCCGTTTCTTCATCTGCAGACTGAGGCTTCTTGAGTTGTAGGTAGGATTAAACAGGGCTCAGATGTGAAGTGCTTGGCGTGGAGCGTGGCATGATGTAGGTTCAAGAGAATGCTAGCTGTTCGTCCACCATGGAAGGGGAGAGAAACCCCTAGGCACCTCCCCAGATTCCAGCCCAGACCCCAGCCAACCCCACCCAGCATGGCAAATGTTTATGGCACATCTGTCCTGTCCCCAGGGCAGGTGGAGCTTGGAGTCTTGGGAGGGGTGGAGATGAAGGGAGTGTTTGTTCCCTCTCTCAAGGGGGGCCTGGTGATGATATAGTGGGTATCCAGCCCTCCTGCAGAGTAACCACAGGACAGGTGGTGTCCGGACTCCCCAACTCCTCGCCGGGCCCCCTTGAGCTGGGTGATCTGGTCAAAGTCTGCAGGGCACTCCAGGTCACAAGGGGACACGGTGGAGGGCTTTCGCTGGCCCAGGGGACATTGGACCATCACTTCAGAGGGAACTGAAGACTCAAGGGTATTTATCCTGGAGATGGGACCCTCAGGGCATCATTCTCAAAGGTGATGCTTCTAGCAGCCACCACTCATGTATTCAGCACCTACTGTGTGCCAGGCCCTGCTTTCTGTGCCTCCCCAAAGGGACCTCCTCTTGTCCTCTCACCCTCCCTATGCCATAGGGACCACCCCATCTCCACATGAGCGATAGGATCCCATGAAGCAGGGGGGTAAGTGACTCACCAAGGCAAGGCCAGGACTTAAACCAGATCTGTCTGTCCTCAGAGCCTCCCATTTCTAAGGAGCTATCAGGAGGAAAGGGAGGTGACTTTTTCTGCTTGGCTCCAAGGGCCCAGGCAGGATGGGAAGTTTCCAACAGCTGAAGCTGCTTCCCAGTGTACGGGTTGTGAGCACCCCATTCCTAGAAGTATTCAAGCAGAGTGGACGTTGGATTTGATGACCTTAGAGTTCCCTGCCGGTTTAACAACAGGTTGTGAGGTGGCAGGGATGAGTCAGGGGGAGGTGTGTCTAGGGGAGTGGTGGCCAGCTGAAGACCGGCGGACACAGGGCAGAGGAAGGGGCGGATTTGAGATCCTTGTGGGGAAAGAATGGGCAGGATGTAGTGAATAATGGGAGAGGGAGTCACCTATTCTCCAGGGTGGTGCTCTGGGAGTGAGAGGTGGGAGGCCAGGGTGCCCTTGAGAATGGCCAGATTCTGGGGATTTCTGGGGGTGACTTTTAGATGCTGGTCAGCTGTAGGCAGGTGGCAGTCCAGTCTGCAGCTGGAGGAAGCGGCAGAACCAGAGTAGCAGGGCAAACGGAAGTCCTGGGCTTTGGCTAAGTCATTCTGGGGGCAGCGGGTGACGGCATGGGGCGCCAGGCCCAGGAGGCAGGGACAGAGGACCCACCATGTGTGATGTGGCCAAGATGAGCCGTCCCGGAGTGGACCCAGCCCCAGTGAGGTCAGTGCTGCCAAAGAGGGCAGAGCCTGCTAGGAAAGAGAACCGGCAGCCTAGAGGCCTTGGCCTGGTGACGGGCTTGTGGGAGGGGGTTCTAGGTTTGGAAAAACGCTGGTGGGCCTGAGCCCAAGATCGGCCCCACGCCCACCCCGTAGTGATAATTAGGGAAGGGGGTTGGTGTGCTGGGGCCAGTTCCTCTCGCAGTACTCCTGTATCCTCGCCGGTATCCTCGTGCACTCCCCGCAACCCCCGTGCCCAGCGCGGAGTTATTCTGAACTTAGGCAGCCGGGAGAGGGAAGCTGGGAAGCACCAAAGGGCCGAATGCCCCCCTTTTCAGCCATGCCAGGCACGGGCTAGGGAAAAGGAGGGGGCACAGAGATAGGCGGGCCCGTTTCTCAGGCGCCGTGGACGGCACAGTTCAGAATCCAGCGGAAGCGAGCCTGGCTTGGGGCGATGCCCGGCCGGGCTCGGCCTGCGGGTCTCTGCGCCTGGACCCCCCGGGGCCTCCATCTCTCAGGCCGGGACTGCTTCCCGCCGCGGGCCCTCGCCGGGGACCGGCGACCTCCCGTCTTCAAGCCCAGGTTAAAGCCTAGGGACTTGGAACTTCCCGCACATTTGTGAAGAGCCAGCCCCCTCGGGGACAGTGACGACCCCTCCCTCCCGGCCCCTAGATTACCCCCCAGCGCCGGCCGCGCTTCCTTCCCGGGCTCCCCGCGCTCCCCCTCGCCAGCCGGGCGCGCCGATGGTACGTCCCGGCCCGCCCAGGTGGTAGCGCCCGCGCCGGCCTACCGTAATTCCCCTACGTCCCGCGCCCCACGCCGGCTCAGAGCCGACTGAGCCCGCCCCGCGGCTCCGGTCCCCCTGGCTCTGCGCGCCCCTCGGGGCTTTGGCAGCCTTGGCCCGAGCCCCAGCCACAGGGGAGGAGACCCATGTCCCTAAGGTGAGTCTCAAGGGGAAGCTGGGGACGAGATGGGGCTGGGATCGGGACGGCTGTGGTTCCGGCGTCCAGGACTCCCCCCGAATTAATGGACAGAACTGGGAGTAAAGGGACCGACGCAGTCCCGGGGCTGCGGGGGGGGGGGGCGGTGGGTATCGATGGGCTCCACTGGCTCTACCTCCATTTACTTGAGGGTGGAATGGGCTCAAGCTCCCGCCCCCACCCCAGTGATTCTAGGGTGGGGTTGGCTCGGCGCTAGGGCAGTGTGGAGCCAATGGGGACCCCTCTCCGGTGTGAGGATTGTTGACTGGGCGAGAGGATCCTGGAGTGGGGCTTGGCGCGGGGTGGCTGGGAGGCTCGGGCGACCCTGCCCAATCTGGGCGTCCGAGAGTTGGTCCGAGGCGGAAAGTCGTTTCGAGGCCGGCAGGGGGCGCGCGAGTCTGAGCCTCAGGCAGTCTGGGCCGGCCGGGACACGATTGGGGGAGGGGAGAGGGAGAAGACCCATGAACCTGGAGAGGCCTTGGCTTGCCTTGATGAAAGACGAAGAAATGGAGACCGAGGGGGTCCTGGGCCCTACAGATTCCCCAGTAACCTTCCCCAGGTTTGTGGGGCGTAGGAGGATTTTACTGTTCTTCTGCCCCTTGGCCAGGGTCCAGGCACATATTAAGGCCCAGGAGCCATCCCTAGGTAGAATATTCTAGAGAACTGGCCAGTGCCCTCTTTGCACAGATGGGCAAGGGCAGGGGTAGGTGGGACCCAGAAGCAGGTCTTCTGTAGCGCAGGCATGTGCCTTCTTCCTCATTCCCTCCCAGGGAGACTTTTATACAGTGCTGGAGAGAGAGGTATCAGGAGAAGGCACTGGCTTCGATGCTGGCATCTGGGGCTCCAGGACCTGGCACATTCGTGCAGGGACTGGGCAGGAGGTGAGGTTCACTGACCACAGCCTCTGCCTCCGTCCCTAAAACTGGGTCCCAGCTGGACTGCTCCCTGGGGTGGTAGGGGCCTTGCGGACTTCTGGGGCCCACGTGGTTAGCCGGGCCTGCAGAGAGGTTCCCTGCATCCATCCAGCACAGGGCAGGGCCTCAGGGCAGGCTCTGCCTCCAGGTGGGCCCCAGAATCCAAGGACAAGGGGTGAGGCCCAGGCCTAGGGGAAGGGAGGGGCTGGGTGGGCTGTTTGGAGAGCAGCCTGGCAGAGTTGGCCCCACCCTGGCCGACCTGCTCAAACATGCAGCCTCCACCCTTGGATTTCCAAGGAGCTAGATGGGGCCTTGGGGCCAGTAGGCTCCCAGGGGAGCTCAGCCCGAATGGGGAGCCCCTGGGCAGTGGTGTCCCTCTAGCCAAGGTGTTCCAGGCTGGTTGTTGTGGGCAGAACATGGAGCTGGCCCCAGATCTATGGTCTCTCCTCCTAGACAGGGAGCTCCTCTGTCTCACCAAAGACCAGGCCGGGTCCCCCACCTGCTGTGGGGGTGGACTGCCCACAGTCCCCTGCTTTTCTGGGTTTGGGAGATGGTGCTGCGGCGGGGGAGCGGAAGGGGGGCTTCTGCCTTGGAGACTCCATTATTCATCAGCCCCAGCATCTGGTTTCTGGGTATCAGTTTCAACAAGCCAGTCCTGACTCATGAGCCTGGAGCTGGGGCTGGGCTGGAGAGGGGCCCCCTCCCCAGGGAGCCAGGGCCGAGGACTTCTTTGTCCTGGGCATGGGCTATTTCAGCTCCCTCCTCTAGAGGAAGTGGGGACCCAGGAGACTGCTGAGGCCTTCTCCCTCTCCTGGTGCGAGGGCCAGGGGCTCCTTTCCTCCCCTGACTCTGCAGCTTCCTTGACCCTCCTTCCCGCTCGGCCCTGGGGCACTAGGGCCCTGGCCTTCTGAGGAGCAGGCCCTCTGCCGTGGCTGGAGGAAGCAAGCAGCAGCATGACTGGGGAATGGCCAGGGCCTGGTCACTCAGGTGACCTCTGGTGACCTACCTGGCCCAGCCCCCGAGGTTTCTGCTTGATGTGACCTGCTAACCCCAGGCCAGTAGGATCCCCCTGAACTGGCTTTGGGACCTGCCCTGTTCCCAAGCCGGTAGGACTCAAGGCCCTGCTGTTAAACCACCACTTAGCTGGTCTCCATGCCCCCCACCCTGCCTGAGGCCCCTGGATAGTGGTCCAAAGCACAGGCATTCTTCTGTTTCCCCACTTTGCACCCGGGGCAAGCCACTTAACTTTTCCAAGCCTCGGTGTCCCCATCTGTTAAGTGGAGATGGTAACCGTGCCTCTTCCTTTGAGAGTAGTGAACAGGATACTGGCACAGGCCTGGCATTTGGGAGCGCTCAGCTGTCAGCCTGTAGGGCAGCAAGAACAGAGAATTTGTGGTAGAAACCACCGCCCAGGCCAGCAGGCCCGAGGTCACGTTTGCTAGCAAAAAGAAGCAATCCTACGGTCAGGCAGTGGGGAGGGTTTTGTCGACCACTGGCAGCAGGAAGGGACACCCTGGCAGAGATCTTCCCTGCCCTCGTGGCCTTCTCTGGCATGAAGACCCTTCCTCTGCTTTCATCCATTGTTCTCCTAGTCTACACTGAGCACCTGCTGGGTGGAGGGCACCGTGTGGGCCAGACAGCTAAGGACCCCGGCCTCTGGAGAGGATATTCAAGTGGGGAGGGGTGGTCATCAAGAAGTGAACAAGGAAGTCAAACAGTTTCAGGTAGTTTTAAATGCTTAGGAGGAAAGAGTTTAGTTCAAGAGGATTGGAAGTGAGGCATGTAAGGGACTACTTATTTTGAGAGGCGGTTAAAGCCTTGTTGAGGAGGTGGCATTGAAGCCGGGATCCAGTGCCAGCCGTGGCAAGATCAGGGGCACAGGGTTCCAGACAGAGAACACAGAGGTGCGGGTGCTGAGCTTGGTGAGTCGTGGGGATGGACGAGGCAGGCTAGCATGGAGACCACCACGAGGGACCTGCCGGGAGGTGAGGTCGGGGCTAGCCATGTTGGGATTTTATTCCAAATTCCTGGAAGGTTTTAAGGGAGGAGCGAGGTATTTGGGTTTTAGTTTTCAAAAGATCTATCTGCCTGTGGTGTGGACAGTGGATGGCTTGGGCTTTGGGAGTGGAGGTGGTCCTTGAAACCTCCTGATTGGAGTAAACTGCTGCCTCCTCAGAGCCATCTTCAGAGACCCTGCCCTGTCTCCCCCCCCCCCCCCATGGAGGAGGAGCTGTGTAGGGGATGGGTAGGGTGATGACATCATGTCCCCCCTGCAGCACCAGAGGTACTGAGATGGGGTCCCAAGGAGGCCATTCCAGAACAACAGAGTCAGGACTGGGTTTCAGTCCTGCCTGTGGACTTTTGAGCCACTCCATGGTAGTGCCCGCCCCCCACCTCTTGGGAGTGAGTGTAATCTACAGCGGGGACCCCACCATCACCACCCCCCCCCCCAATCCTGGTCCCTCTAATCTAGTGCTCTGAAGAGCGCCTCCCTGGCCGTGGGGCAGGTGGAAGGGACCCAGACCCAGCCTAGAGCAGCAGAGATCTGGGGGGAAAGCCGAGTTGGGCTCCCAGGTTTTCCCGATGCTCCGTCTCACCCAACTCCCGGGGGCTCCGGAAGATCTACCATCACTGCCCTTTGCACCCACGTGCCTGCCTATCGCCTGCCGCCTCCACCAGTGGTCGCCTGGAGCCCTCCGCTCCTCTGCCTCCATCGCTGGCCTGGGCAGTGGGAGCAGGGTCCCCCCAGGCCCAGGCTCTGAGGCTGGGCTCTCCAGCACTGTGCGCCGGCGCCAGGGTGACGCTCCGGAGGGGCTCTGAGCGCTGGATGTGTGGCCCGGCCAGTTGGAGGTCAGAGCAGAGACAGGTGTCCCCGTTCTGCCCCCCACCCCCTTCTGCCACCAGCTTTCGGAGGGCTCCCTTGGGAGAGGGAGAAAGGGTCCCGGAGCTGAGGTTCTGAGGCGGGGTCTCCGGGACTGAAAGGAGGGGCCTTTGGGCCCCAGACGTCGGCGTTGGGGGTGGGGTGGAGGGCCGGGCGGAGCGGGGCGCCCGCGGGGCTGGGCGGGGGGTCGGAGCTCCGCAGCCGGGGCGGGCCCGGCCCGGGCGCCCTCGTCCTGGGAGCTCCCCGAGGCCCAGAGCAGGTCCGACGGGGACGCCCGAGCCCCGAACCTTTGCGCCGGGGGGCGGGGCTGGGGTCGCAGCGGAGCCGCCCCGGGATGGCCGAGGCGGGCGGGGGCCCCGGGGTCCCGGCGCGCCCGGCCGGGGGCGGGCGCGGCCGCACAATGGCAGGAAGCGGAGCCCCGCGCTTTGTCCGGCGGGCGGCGCAGACCGCCGCTTCCTCCGGCCGCCATGGGGACGGGCCCCGGCGTCTCCGGGCGCCGCGCGGCCTCCAGGCCGGGCCCCGGGCTGCCCTGTCCGGCGGAGGGTCGCGCCCGCGACGGCGAAGGCCAGGTACGGGGTGTGGGCGGCGGGGCGGGGGTGCGCGCGACGGCCCGCCCCTGGGGATGTTTCCCCACCCTGCGACCGAAGGGCCCCGGGCGGCGAGGTGGCCCGCCAGCCCTTAGCCTTTTGTGTCTGGGGCTGCCTCCCGACTCACCTGTGGGTGCCAGGCCCTGCGCTGGGGCCCCAGCTCCCTGTCCTTCCTCCGTCCGGGCCCTGCCCACCCTCCCCCCATCCCCGCTCCAGCCTCTGGCTGGTGTGTGAGTGGGGAAGTCTGACTTCTGGTGCCCATCCCCACCGTGCTCCCCAACGGGCCCCCTCTGTTATTCGTAAAGCTGGGGTCCATTCGCTGTCTTTGGAGGTGCTGGGTGATCCGGCTGTTCCATCCGGTGGGCTCTCCTCTCGGTGGGTTGAGTCCCGGGAACTTTTTTCCTTGGACCCTGCTGCCCCTCCCCCACTGGCAGGGGTGGTGCCGCGCTCTCAGAGGGTGGCCGTGGTGGGCAACAAGGAGGTGGAGAATAGGCACCTCGGTCTGAGAGAAGGTCCAAGAGTCTGGCTTTGGGAAGGGGCTGCCCTGTTTTAGCGCAGGGGAGACCCTCGCTCCCAGAGGGAGCTGCGGACATCCAGCAGTTTGGGGATGGAGGTTCGAGAAGGGGTGGGGGAGCAGAGTCAGAGCAAGGGGCCTCTGCCCACCCCAGTCTGAGCCTCCCAGTTGGGCTTGTGGTTCTCTCTGGGGGCTCCTGGAAGCCGTCATCAACCAGACTCGTTGAATTAAGTAAAGGAACACCCACCTGGTTCAGATCCTGGGCCTGACCCTCACATGCCCCTGCTGTCCCTGAGCCTGGGGGCTGCTGGGGGGACGGAAGCAGAAGAGGTCACCACGGTGGAGGGGCGCTGGCTCCCGTCACCATTAGCAGTGGTAGTAGTTACGGGTAGTAACGGGAGGAGGAGCGGTGGTGGTGTTCACCCAGAGCCCAGCACAGAGCTGGGAAGTGAATCCTCCTGAGCGCCTCAGGGAGACCAGTGCCTCCACAGGGCGGGCGCCTAGTAGGTGCTCAATAAATGTTTGTGGAATGCTGAATCTGCTATCGGGAGTGACTCTGTGTACAATCTGCCGCCCGTACGTTAGATTGGTTTAAAAACAGGATTGTGGCAGAGAGCCAGGGACTCGGGCTGGAGGGGTCCCAGAGGCCCTCCGCAGGACCCTTCGAACCTAGCATGGCCCCTGCCATGTCACCTCCCACCCCCTATGAGACTAGGGCCTGGGTAACCCGCAGGTCCGCAGTCCCACCGCTCTGTGCCTGGGCGCCAGCAAAATGAAGCCAGCGGGGAAATCACAAGAGGCCTGGAAGGGGTGGGAGGGGCCATCTGTGCCAGGCCGGCTGCCAGGCTGGATGCAGAGGCGGGGGATGGCCGCCTGGCTGGCAGACCGCGGGGCTCCTCGGGAAGAAGGGGCTGAAGTGGGGTGGGTGCCTTGCCCGGAGTCATTGTCAAGAGGAGATGCTTGCAGCTGGTGGGGGGGGGGGGGGGGGGGGGGGGGGGGGGGGGGGGGGTCCAGAATCTGCAAAGCCAGGGCTGATGTCTGTCAGCCGGGCAGGCAGAGCCATGGCGGAGGATAGCGGTTTTCACACTGTTCGGGAGTAGGTGAAGTGAAGGTAGAAACAGCTGCGCTGGCTGAGGGGCGCCCCTCACCCCTGCCCAAAACCCCACGGACACACCTGAAGACCGCTGAGAAGGGTGTGGGAGTTGGGCGCATGTGGCGCTCAGGCTGCCTTCGGGAGTCTGGGCCATCGTGTCCACGCCCCGCCGCTCACCCAGGACCCAGCCCTCGAAACGTTAGACCCCCTGGAGCCAGCCAGAGGAGTCCCCAGTCTGCCCCCTGCTGGCTGTCGTTTCTCTGCCCACGTTTTTGGGTGTTCTTGTTTTGTGTTGTTTTGTTTTCTCTCCTCTCTGACCGAGGCCTAGGAGGACACAGGAGCCCAAACAGGCAGCATCAAACTATGACTGCTTCCCTCTTCTCTCTATAGCACTCCCCCACCGGCTGCCCGACTGCTGCCCCCGGGCCGGCTTCCCCCCGCTCCTCTCTCCCTTCTTAGCCACCCAAGAGATAGACGGCATGAATATGCTGGACATCTAGGCGCTGGAGCTACACACGCTGGGTTCAAGTCCCGGCTCCGCTGGCTGTGTGACGCCCAACAAGTTACTCGAAACCTCCCTGAGTCCCACTTTCCTCCTCTGTAAAATAGGGGCAGTCGTAGCTCCTGCCTCCTCGGGTGAGGGGCCCTCTGTGCGGCCCCAGGCACACGGTGACCCCGAGTTACAGCGATCAGACTTGTTCTTCCTCCCTTTGATTACTTTCTCTGCTGTCTGTCCTCACCCTGTCTGTCACCTTGAAAATCTCTGATGGGGCTCTCCCCAGACAAAACTCTTCCGTGACCCTGCATCACCCTGATTAGTAGACCGAACAAGTATTCACTGAGTGGCTAGGACCTGACCTAGGGCAGTGAGTCGGACAGACTAAAATCACTGTCCTTGCAGGGCTGGCGAGCTGGAGAGGCACCAAAGTGAAACATGCTGGTCCACCGCGGAAAGGACACCGAGGGGACAGAGAGTGTGGAGCGGCATTGACTTTAAAGCGTTGTTGTTGTTTTTTAAGTTTATTTATTTATTTTTGAGAGAGAGAGAGAGAGAGAGAGAGTGCAAGAGCATTCCAGCCGAGGGACTGGCAGATGGTCAGGGCTCGGAGGCAGCGAGTCGGGGTCGCCAGGGGGCGGTGGGTGGAGCAGGGTGAGCCAGGACAGGAGGGCAGGGCAGGAGGGCCCCTGCAGTCACCATACGGGACTGTGCCCTTTCCTGGAGTGAGATGGGAAGCCGTCGAGGGTTCTGAGGAGGTGAATGTGACTCCTGGTTGAACAGGGGCCACTCTGGCTGCTCACGGAGATGATGCTCAGGGCAGGTGGAAGCAGGGAGACCGGTTATGAGGTCACTGTTGGAATCCCACTGGGAGGTGACCGGGACGGCCACCAGGGGGCAGCAGTGGGCTAATGAGCCTGGCCGGGTTGAAGCCACAGCTATTGAAGGGAGAGCCGCAAGCGTCGTCCCATCGTCCCATCGACTGGATGGGGGTGTAACAGAACGGTCAGAGGTGACCCCAGGGATTTGGGCCTAATGTATTCATTCCCTGGAGCTGCGGTGACAGTGAACCCCGATTGCGTGGGAAGTTTATTCTCCACATACGGAGAGCCACACAGTGTAGTCTAAGCCGGTTGCCTCGTTCCCACGTGTCCCTGTTTCTGTCTCTCCTCTTCTTGTGTGAGGACCCCAGTCACAGGATTACCCCATACGCCACTTGGTGACAGACTCCAGCATGACCTCATCTTAACTAAAGGCATCTGCAATAACCCTATTTCTAAATAAGGTCACATCCTGAGGGACCCGGGGTTAGGCCTTGACCTGTCTGAGGGACGCAATTCAGTCCATACTCCCACGCAGCTGGAAGGCACTGCCATTGACTGAGGTGCAGGGAGCTGCAGGGGGCAGTCCGGCCGCACACGAGAGGACGTGGGTAGTGGGAGGCGCTTCTCGGAACCCAAGGGGGGCATGGAGAAGGTTGGTCTGGTGTCCTAGGTGAGGACCTGACTGAAGATTTACCTCCGGGAGCCCCCGGCACGTAGGTGGCTTTTCGGGTCACGAGACTGGCTGAGTCCCCAGGGGTATGGGATGCGGATAAACGTGAGCAGGAGGCAGGCAAGGGAGCCGAAAGCTGCGGGGGAAGCCGCAGAACATGGGGTCCTGGGGCCCACGGAGGAGACGGTGTGCAAGAGACCACCTGTGGCAGTGCTGGGTCCTACGCGTGGACTTAGAAACATGGTGGGGGGGAGGGAGTGCTCCTGGGTGTTGGTTAAGTGTCCAACTTCAGCTCAGGTCATGATCTCACGGTGTGTGGGTTTGAGCCCCGCGTCAGGCTCTGCGCCTGCTTGGGATTCTCTCTCAATCTCTCTCTCTCTCTCCCCCCCCCCACCCCAAATAAATAAACTAAAAAAAAAAACCAAAAAAAAACAACAGTTATTAAAAAAAAGAAAACATGGTGGGGGCCCGAGATAGGAGAGGGTCTGAGAGAGAAGGGAAGAATTAGAAAATCTTCAGTTGCAACCGTCGTAGTCATGTTTGATTCAGGCAGACGTCACCAGTGGATGTGAAAACCCTGGAGTGTGAGACTGCCGGGAACAGATGTCTCGAAGTTATCTCCCCACGGGCTACTTATTCATTACAAAGGGAAAAAGGGTCTTTACGCGGTACCGCGAGGCCCCCAAGGGATCCAGCCGCACTGACGGGCGCACTGAGGAGGGCACAGTCCACTCTCTCGTGTCGTTGCCCCAAATGCTCAGCCTGAAACCATCCAAGGACCTCCAGAAAGATCCCCGTGGAGGGGCTTTCTCCCAGACTGCTGGCTTGAATGCTTCAAAAACGTCAGTGTGATGAAAGAAAAAACAAAAAGGACAGAGAACTCTTTCTTAAAGGGATAAACAGATACAAACGAACGCATGCGCGAATCTTGAATTGGCTCCCGTATGGGGAAAAAAGCTATAAAGGCCATTGTTCAGACAGAGGACCTTAGACGGATCATATACCAGCGTTCAGTTTCCCGAGGGTGCCCATTGTTTTGGGGGTTTGTAGGAGAACGCCCACGCCCTTCTGCGCCAGGGGAGAGGTAGGTGACAGAGAAGGCCAGTGTGACAAAATGTTCGCGACGGGGGAAGGTAGAAGGGTGTGTGGATGTCATTGTACCGTTCTTACAGTTTTCTGTAGGTTTGAAACATTTAAAAATGGAAAGCCAGGGAAAATAAGGTAACGAGTACTGGGAGGGAAAAGTAGGAAGTGGTCAGGATGGAGACCTGTTTCACCGGGCTTCGCAGAAAGGGAGCGGGGAAAAGGGAGCCGCAGATGGGAAAGAACCTGTCTTGAGCCAATAGACGGGGAGCCTGACACTATAGGGGAGGGGAGGGCTCGCTGGGAGGTGGCTGGGACCGGAGCACGAGCACGGTGACGCCCCCAGTGTGGGGCAAGCGGGTGGACGTGTTGGGCTGGGGTGGGGGCAGGGGACAAGGAAAGTAGGAAGTGGAGGGGTCAGAGGTAGGCTGTGGGAGCCGGAGGGCAGAGGAGAAAATGGGAAAGTTATCCACGGGGATGGGGGAGAACGTGTACAGGGTGATACGGTAAATACAGTAAATACTGGTGTGTGCGGGGGGGAAGGGTACTGCCTGATCACCCAGACTGCCAGCACCTGTCCCTAACTCCCCCAGAACCCCCTTCATCCCATGTGAGGTTGGCCGTGCAGGGGCCAGACAGGTCACAGAACTTAGAGCAGAGGGTCTGGAGGAGAGGACAGGAAGGGCTTGCCGGTTCCAACACTGAGCTGGCAGAAGCAGATGGCAGCGTTGAGCATTTTGGGGTGCCCTTCCTGCCTGCACCCCAGGAAGAGACCCTGGTAGCAACAGCCTCGTGGTTCCTTACAGGAAGTCTCCCCTCCACGATCTGTTCCTCGAGGGCAGGGGTCTGCTTTTCTCTGCACCCCTCAGAATGGAACCGCGGTGGAGTTTGGGAAAGGTCTGCAGAGTGACTTCGTCAGCACAGGGCACCCTGTGGGGAACGGACGGTTGGAAGATGAGCAGCCCTCGGACGGACCACAACCCCACTTGTGCACTGCAGCGGTCGGGCCACAGGCCCGCCTGCCTGACCCTCTGTGGGGGCCCGGCCCGACCCACCTTTCCCTCCTTCCCCACAAGGTATGCCACCACGCTGACTGCCAGCAGCTGCACCGCCGGGGGCCCCTCAGCCTCTGCGAGGCCTGTGACAGCAAGTTCCACAGCGCCATGCATTATGATGGGCACGTCCGCTTTGACCTGCCTCCCCGAGGTGAGCGTGGGTAGGGACTCCAGCTGGGCGCATAGGGTTCCCAGAGCAGCTCTGAACGCCCTGTTTAGGGGCACGGTGTCTTGGTGGCTGTTGGAGCTGTGACGGGCCATCAGAAGGACAAGAGTTGGGGCGCCTGGGTGGCTCAGTTGGTTAAGCGGCCGACTTGACTCAGGTCATGACCTCACGGTCTGTGAGTTCGAGCCCCGCATCGGGCTCTGTGCTGATGGCTCAGAGCCTGGCGCCTGCTTCGGATTCTGTGCGTCCCTCTCTCTCCACACCTCTCCTGCTCGCACTCTCTCTCTCCCTCTCTAAAATAAATAAACATAAGAGGAAGAAGAACAAGAGTTAACTGTAAATCATGAAACCCAAGTACGTTGTGGCTCCTTCTGTGCTACAAGTTTTTAAACAAGAGAAAAGGTTGGGGGACTGTGCCCCATGTTGAGAGCAGGCCTGTCTCTTCCGGGTTCTGGGTCCTTGTTGTTGGGTCTGCACATCCCATACCTGCTCCTGCCTTTCGCCCCGGGCCAGCATGGAAAAGGCCCCTTTCTTTTCCTCGGGGTAGGGGACTGCTGGGCAAATCCTCCAGCCAGGCTGCTGGCGAGCAGGGGCCGTGGGGGTGGGTGTGGGCAGGTCAGAAGGAGCTTGTGGAAAGGAACCAGAAACCCTCCTGCTGAGTGGGGACCTGGCCCAGGCCCAGCACCAACTGGCTGTGCTGGGGTGACTTACAGGCATCTGAGCCTGGCCAGAAATGCCAACCCTGTGTCTCCATTTCTAGCTGGTCAGATGGACAGAAGGACTCTCCCCCTCTGCCAAGGCCCCCCGGGACTCCGGGTGTGCTCACAGTGGTGGGGGGGTTGTGTGGAGAGGAGGCCTGAGAGAAGGAGCCATAGACTTTGGTTCTTTCCTGCAACAATCCCAGAGGCAGAGCTTCCTTATCCCCATTTTATAGAAGGGTAAACTGAGGCCACAGGTTTGGGGGCAGGGCATCACCTGGGGTGTCATCCCAGGGTGCTTGTGTCATTTTGAGTCTAGGGATGGATGGGTGATCCGCAGTGACTGAGCCCCTCTCTGCACAGACCTGAAGGGCCCTAGTTTGTTGGGGGTGGGGGGTTCCCAGGACTGGTAGCAGGCTAAGAAGGCAGCCAGGGAGGGAATAGGCATGACCTTTCCTCCCACTTTACCCCAAAGGCTCTGTTCTGGCCAGAAACGTGTCTACCCGGTCATGCCCCCCACGCACCAGCCCTGCAGCGGACTTGGAGGAGGAAGAGGAAAGCTCTCTGGATGGCAAAGGGTAGGTGGGCAAAGCGGACACCTGAGGGATCCCAAGGCTGGATCTCAGATCAGAGATCCAGGGACAAGAGGCTTCAGAACACCCGACTGGAGACCCCTCCATGTCCCTGTGGATGCCCTGATTCCTGGAGGAAGCTGCCCAGCCTGGGCCAGCCTCCAGCCTGGCGCAGGCAGACTCCTGTCCAGGTACCACTGGACAGCTCCTGGGTTGGCCACCAGAGGGCACTCAGCCCCTTGTGGGCCCTGGCCTGCCTGAGCTGCACCTGAGTTAGTTATCTGATCGCCTGGGGTGAGCAAAGAGTGGGCAGCCGGGGCCTGTTCACATCCCGCCCTGGTGAGGGCCTACCCGTGCCTCCAACCTCTGCCCTCTGTCCTGCAGGGACCGGAAGAGCACAGGCCTGAAACTCTCCAAGAAGGCAAGGAGGAGACACACAGATGTAAGGAGCCCCCGGGCTGTCAGGGGGGCTCCTGTCAGCCCTTGCCCTTCCTGGGCTCTTTCCTTTCCATCCCCAAGACTGGGCCTGTCTGCTCTGAGCTCCAGGACCAGGAACGGGGCCTGGAGTGAGTGGGTCCCTCCCTGCCCACCCTGCCCTGCCGCCCACTACTATCCACCTTAGCTGGATGGGAGATGCCACAGGAACACCTCCCCTGGGCAAGAGGGACACCGGGCACCTCCTTGGGACCGAGGCAGGCTGGGGAGATCCCCGGGTTCACTCCCATGCTGGGGTTCCCATCCTGCACCCTGGTAGGCGGGGAGGCGCCGAGACAAGGGGTGCAGAAGCTGAGACCCACACCCTTTCAGGACCCCAGCAAGGAGTGCTTCACCCTGAAGTTTGACCTGAATGTAGACATTGAGACAGAGATCGTACCAGCCATGAAGAAGAAGTCGCTGGGGTAGGGCTTGGTGGGGCCGAGGCAGGGGGAGTGGGGCCGGGGGTGCGGGTGGCTCCTTGCAGGCATAACTGTGTGTGTCTGTGTGGTGGCCGGTGAGCGAGCGGACCCACCCATGGATTCCAACACGTGTGCGCATGGCCCGGTTCCTGGATGTGGACCAGCATGTGACAGTGTCCACCCTGGTGGCAGACACGGAAGCGGGAGGGCGTGGGAGCACTGGCTTGTGTGTCGACCCATGTGGGAGCGTGCGAACCTCTGTAGGCAACTGTGTGTGCACGCACACCTGTATGTCCTCGTACCTGTGTGTGATCCTGCGGGTGGCTCCCTTTCCCACTGGTAAGGTGGGGTGGAGCTGGGGCTGGGCATAGGGTGGGGGTTCGTGTGCCTGTCCCCTAACAGCCACCCCTCCCACCCTGGGGCAGGGAGGTGCTGCTGCCGGTATTTGAAAGGAAGGGCATCACGCTGGGCAAGGTGGATATCTACCTGGACCAATCCAACACGCCCCTGTCCCTCACCTTTGAGGCCTACAGGTTCGGGGGACACTACCTGCGGGTCAAAGGTGAGCAGTTAACCTGGCAGGTGGGGTGGCTGGGGCCTGACTGGGCCTCCCGGAGATGGCTGCTTCTTCCCAGGCTCAGGTTCCCATTGGCCAGGCCCTGAGCTGGCTCGTTACCATACAGGTGTCTCTGCTGGGCCCTGGCAATGGGAGCTGGCAGGGCGGGGCCTCACGGGAGGGCAGCTAGGCCTTGGTTGGGATCCAGGAGAGAGAGGTCTTGGGTTCCCTTCTCCACCGGGCCTGGATGCTGAGGACTGCTCCTTGCCCCCTACTGCTGCCGCAGCCAAACCGGGGGACGAGGGGAAGGTGGAACAGGGAGTGAAGGACTCCAAATCCCTGAGTCTGCCAATCCTGCGGCCAGCCAGGGCCGGGCCCCCCTCCTTGGAGCGCGTGGAACCCCAGAGCCGCCGGGAGAGCCTGGATATCCTGGTGAGGGGCTGTGTCAGGGCTGGGGGCGGGGAGGGACCTTAGAGGGGAGGTCAGCTGGGCCCCTCACCTCTTGGGATTTAATTTCCCCTTCTGGAAAATAGGGGTGGCTCTGAGGACAGGGAGCCCCAAGATAACGGGTCTTGTCTCTGAGAGTCTGCTAGTGCCTGAGGAGTGTGTGTGTGTGTGTGTGTGTGTGTGTGTGTGTGTGTGTGTGTATCCATTTGGAGCTGTGCTTATAAGCTGTGCATCTAAGTGTGCCTGTGACTGTGTGGTGCTTGGGGCTGGGGGCTGGGCGGTGGTCCAGCTACACCTGTGCCTGGATCTTCAGCCCCCAGAGCATCTACGGGTCTTAGAAGAGGTGGCATCCCGGGGCGGGGGTGCAGAGACCCTCCCACGTCTCAGCTTCCCTGAGGTCCAGGAAACCCACCGTGGGGTAGGGGGGTGTGAGGGTCAGGGGGGCCCTGGCCTTGATCGCCCTCTCCCGGCCAGGCCCCTGGCCGCCGCCGAAAGAACATGTCGGAGTTCCTGGGGGAGACGAGCATCCCTGGGCAGGAGGCCCCCACGCCTTCCAGCTGCTCTCTGCCCAGTGGTAGCAGTGGTGGCAGCGACAGCTGGAAGAACCGGGCGGCCAGTCGCTTCAGTGGCTTCTTCAGCTCGGGCCCCAGCACCAGCGCTTTGGGCCGGGTATGTGGTCCCGTGGGCCCTGGGGCAGGGTGGCTGGCGGGCCCGTCCCCTGACCCCAGCTGTGGGTCTCCTTCCAGGAGGTAGACAGGATGGAGCAGCTGGAGGGCAAGCTGCACGCCTACAGCCTCTTCGGGCTGCCGCGGCTGCCCCGCAGGCTGCGCTTCGACCACGACTCGTGGGAGGAGGAGGGGGACGAGGAGGAGGAGGAGGAGGAGGAGGAGGAGGACGCCTGTCTGCGGCTGGAAGACAGCTGGCGGGAGCTCATTGATGGGCCCGAGGTGGGTACAGCCGCGGCCCTTCCTCCCTTCCCTTCAGGGAAAGGGGACACTTCCAAGGACCCAGTGACGAGGTGCTCTACAAGGTGTTCCCCACCAGGCTGTGGGGAAACTGAGGCGAGGAACATGCGGTGTGCCGCTTGGCTGTTTTAGTGGTGGAGGAGGGTGCAGAACTTGGGGGACCTCATGTTTCCACGGGGAAAAGGAGGTTGCCTGCAAGGTGGCTCACCCCCTCCCGGGTCATCCGGGCACACTCTGGGACTCCTGGCCAACCTCCTGCACTTCCCGCAGAAGCTGTCCCGGAGGCAGTGCCACCAGCAGGAGGCGGTGTGGGAGCTCCTGCACACAGAAGCCTCCTACATTAAGAAACTGAGGGTGATCACCAACGTGAGTGTGGGTCCGCACCCTGCCTCCCTGCCCCCCAGGGCCTCCCTCTGGGGGCCCCTGAACAGAGTTTGGGGCTTTGCAGAAGAACAGGGGAAAGAAAGCTTTGGGCAAGTTTGCCAAGTTAGCTGAGCACTAGGCTCACTCTTGCACTCGTTCATTCAGCCACTGTCTCTGAACACCTGCTGTGTGCCAGGTGCCCAGCAGCCCACACCCGGCCTGTGGAAGTGGAGTGTGAGTGTGTGTGTGTGTGTGTGTGTGTGTGTGTGTACTTCACCCTGGGGAGAGCACCTATCTTTGGCTTGGGGTTCAGGAAGAACTCCTTAGCTGAAACTTGGGGCCGAGCCAGGACAGAGCTGGAGGAGAGAGTTCCAGGTGTCACTGCAAGGCCAGTCTCCCAGAGCTTTCCCTCCAGGTGGGGACGAGGCAGGATGAACCCCCGGTGGGCCGTGGAGGTCGGGCCTTTTCTGAAGGGGTGAACCGTCTCTGTCCCAAGCTGCTTCAGGGCTTCCTGGGAGGGGTAAGGGGTAGAGGGGAGCCTAACAGCCTGGGGGCGGGGGGGCGTCGGGACTGGGACGCCCCCCCAGCTGCAGCGCCCCCTGCCCCCACAGCTGTTCCTCTGCTGCCTCCTGAACCTGCAAGAATCGGGGCTCCTGTGTGAGGTGAGGTGTGGCCCCCCGGGGGGCGGGGCCTGCCGCTGGGGGCGGGGCGGGGGCGGGACACAAGGATGGAGCCGGAGGGGCGGGGCCCGGCCGGGGGCGGGGCCGAGCGCACCTCCCGCCTCTTCAGGTGGAGGCCGAGCGCCTGTTCAGCAACATCCCCGAGATCGTGCGGCTGCACCGCGGACTGTGGGGCAGCGTGATGGTGCCGGTGCTGGAGAAGGCGCGGCGCACGCGGGCGCTGCTGCAGCCCGGGGACTTCCTCAGAGGCTTCAAGATGGTACGGGCCGGGCCGGACACGGGGGGGGGGCTGGGGGGGTACACCGCGGCAGGGCTAGGGCGCAGATCCCATCTGCCCACCACCCCGGCCTCCCCCCCGACCCTGGCGCCACGTGACCCCTAGTGGTCGGAGGCAAGGAATTCCGAGTCGGTCGCCCGGATTTGAACCCCACCTGGCCATCTGCCCTTTCTGTCTGGCGGAAGTTCAGCCTGGGGTGGTCGCGAAAGTGCGGTGAGGGAGGGCTCGTGAGGCTCCCGGCGCAGGACCTGGCCGCGGAGAGCGCGCAGTAACCGTGCCTGTTCCGTCCCGGGCCAGTTCGGCTCCCTCTTCAAGCCCTACATCCGATACTGCATGGAGGAGGAGGGCTGCATGGAGTACATGCGTGGCCTGCTGCGCGACAACGACCTCTTCCGGGCATACGTCACGGTGAGGAAGGGCCGGGGCGCAGGACAGTTGGGCCCACCGGGGCAGCAGGTGCACGGGGGGGGGGGGGGGGGGGGGTGGCGGGCGGCGGGCGTGGCCTGGGACCCGGGGGCAGGGCGCGCCCTGAGCCGAGTCCCCGCTTGCGCCGCAGTGGGCCGAGAAGCATCAGCAGTGCCAGCGGCTGAAGCTGAGCGACATGCTGGCCAAGCCCCACCAGCGGCTCACCAAGTACCCGCTGCTGCTCAAGTCTGTGTTGAGGAAGACCGACGAGCCGCGCGCCAAGGAGGCCGTCGTCACCATGGTAACCGGGGAGGCGCGCGGGGGGTCCCTCCGCAGCTCGCGGCCGCCCCCAGACCCTGGCCCTGAACCTGCCATCGCCTGCCCGCCCTGCAGATCGACTCGGTGGAGCGCTTCATCCACCACGTGAACGCGTGCATGCGGCAGCGGCAAGAGCGGCAGCGGCTGGCGGCCGTGGTGAGCCGCATCGACGCCTACGAGGTGGTGGAGGGCAGCAACGACGAGGTGGACAAGGTGGGAGGCTGCCTGTGCGGGGGACCCTGGCCCCGCGGGAATGGAGGAGGGGCCACCCTGGCAGACAGGCGCCTAGGCCGGGAATCTTTCACGCGGACTTCCAGCGGAGAAGGGGAGTCAGACCGTGACCTCCCTACACGTGCCCCCCCCGCCCCGCCCCCAATCACCAGCTCCTGAAGGAATTTCTGCATCTGGACCTGACAGCACCCATCCCTGGCGCCTCCCCCGAGGAGACACGACAGCTGCTGCTGGAGGGGAGCCTGAGGATGAAGGAGGGGAAGGACAGCAAGGTGAGTCTAGGGACCACCTCACGCCCGGGGCCCCTTCTGCACCCCCTCTTCCCCTGTGCGTTTGGACCACCCTTTCCTGGGGACCTTCTGGGCCCTATTTAGTGGTTCTCAGCTGCCCTGGCAGTTGGGTGGCAATTCAAGAAGGGATGACTTTGTGGTCACACGAGGGCTGATGATCTGCCTGCCGTTTACTCTTTACAGATAGGCAGCAACCACACAGCCCGTGGGGTGCTGGTCTTGCCCACTTGCTGGTGCCATGTGGGTTCCTGGTGGGAGGGAGGGGGCCCATTCCAAGAGCAGACCAGGAACAACCCGGAGCCTCGCTCCTGAGCTATTAATCCCAGGTGCTTAACCCAGAGCCTGCAAATTGTGGTTTTAAAATCACTTCCCTCTTTCTCTTTAATGTAAACCTTTTTTTTTTTTATAACTAAGGTACAGTTTATTGTAATAACACCTATAAACAAAAATAACAGACACATAGTATTGTTTTTGAGGACAAACTGAAATAATCTCTGAAAATACTTACAATCTAAACTACTACCATAGGAGATTCTAGAAAGTATAAAAATACACAAGCAGAAGTCCATTAGCCATCACAATGATATCATCACATGTCCTGTAGCCTCTGGAAAGCTCTGCTTTTTCACTTCTGAGGGGATCAAAGTGAAAAATACAAATAATATCTTAATATTATCATAAACATAATTTTTTTAAAGGAATTATTTGGTACACCTGAGTGGCTGAGTCGGTTGAGCGTCTGACTCTTGATTTCAGCTCAGATCTTGATCCCTGAGTTGTGAGATTGAGCCCTGCACGAGACTCTGTGCTGACCCTGGAGCTTGCTTGGGATCCTTTCTCTTCCTCTGCCCCTCCCTGTTTTCTCTCACGCAGGCACACACTTTTTCTCTAAAATAATAATTAATTAAAAAAAATAATTTGTTTTTATTACATTTCTTTATTTTTGAGAGGCAGAGAGAAATGGAGCGTGAGCGGGGGAGGGGCAGAGAGAAAGGGAGACACAGAATCCGAAGCAGGTTCCAGGCTCCGACCTGTTGGCCCAGAGCCCGATGCGGGGCTCGAACCCACAGACCACGAGATCATGACCTGAGCTGAAGTCGGACGCTCAACCGACTGAGCCACCCAGGCGCCCCTTAAAAAGAATAATTTTTATATTGTGGACTATCTAAAAGTGAACACTTTCAGCACTGCTGCCCTGGACCCCTTAATTGTTGGCTGACAGTCACTTAAGCCTCAAAATCTTCAGACATGCTTTGAACCACCCAAATGGAAGCAGTCTTTGAGCCTCGTTCGGTTATTCTCTATCATTTGAGAATATTACAATTTCTTGTGGTTTACCAATTTCTGGAATTATTTTTAAATTATAATGTAAACCTTTAGTTGAAAGAAATGACAAGTATGTTAGCTCCACCTTGCTCTTCGTCTTAATTGTATTCCCAGATTCATGGGGGGCAGGGAGCAGGGAAGGCGTTTGACCAAACCCGGGTGCCCCCAGCAACATCACCAAAGTGCAGGCAGGAAGGGGTCCAGCCCAGGAGAGGGCGTCGCGGCAGATAGGCTGAGGTCCCAAGACCCTGGCCCTGATCCCGGGCCTGGCCTGCTCCCCTTGCTCCCCCCACCCCCACTCCAGATGGACGTGTACTGCTTCCTCTTCACGGACCTATTCTTGGTGACCAAGGCGGTGAAGAAGGCCGAGAGGACCAAGGTCATCCGGCCGCCGCTGCTGGTGGACAAGATTGTGTGCCGGGAGCTTCGAGACCCCGGTGAGGAGGCCGGCCCTGCTCCCGGTGGGGTGGGGAGGGGGCCGTGATGGGCAGGGGCTGTGGTGCTAGCTGGCACTGATGGGAGCCCCTCCTCACCAGGCTCCTTTCTCCTCATCTACCTGAACGAGTTCCACAGCGCTGTGGGGGCCTACACGTTCCAGGCCAGCGGCCAGGCTCTGTGCCGTGGCTGGGTGGACGCCATTTACAACGCCCAGGTGAGAGCCGAGTGGTGGGCGGGTGGGTGGCCAGGGTGGCCCGTCGGGGGGAGCCGCTCACCACCCCCTCCCCCGCCTGCAGAACCAACTGCAGCAGCTGCGCACCCAGGAGCAGCCAGGCAGCCAGCCGCACCTGCAGAGCCTGGAAGAGGAGGAGGACGAAGAGGACGAGGACGAGGACGAGGAGGAAGCGGGGGAGAGTAGCGCTTCTGCCGCCAGCTCCCCCACCATCCTGCGCAGGAGCAGCAACAGTCTCAACTCCCAGCACTGGTATGCTCGCCCGGGGCCGCTCAGCGGGCTAGAGCAGGGCAGGTGCTGCGGCCCAGCCCTCCTGACCCCGAGCGGGGCCCTCTCGACCCCGAGCGGGGCCCTCCTGACCCCAGGGCCGCTGACACCGGGTAGGGCCCAGACTCCGCACCTTCCTCCGAATGGCTTCGTGCTGTGACCACAACATGAGGGAGAGGGCTCTGTCTCCCACCAGAGTCCCGGCGGGGATGGCAAAAGGTTTTGAACTTGAGCGCTGACTCTGATCCCCCAGTGCCAGCGGGGTGGAGCTGAGCGGAAGATTTTTTTTTTTTTTTTTTTTTAATGTTTGTTTATTCTTGAGAGAGAGAGAGAGAGAGAGAGCGTGAGCGAGCAAGTGGGGGAGAGGCAGAGAGAGATGAAGACAGAGAATCCCAAGCAGGCTCCGCACTGCCAGTGCAGAGCCTGACGTGGGGCTCAAACTCACGAGCCATGAGATCATGACCTCAGCCGAGATCAAGAGTCAGACGCTCAACCAACTGACCCACCCGGGCGCCCCTGAGCTGAGGATTGTTGCACTGTGTCCAGCTGGAGGGAGGAGTGTGATGGTGACAGACATCATTATGGTATCTGTGTTGTGGGCCCAGGGTTGGGAGCTCTGGCTCACGGGCCACATGCTTTTGCCATCTCTGAGCCTCAAGTCGGGAGGGCGGAGGCTGTGGACCTCTGCGTTGCCAAGCACTGGCTATACCAGGCCATCCGGGCTTCCTGAGGCTGGGCTGACTGTCCTCTCCCGGCCCCACAGTGCCTCAGATGGCTCCACGGAGACCCTGGCCATGGTTGTGGTGGAGCCTGGGGAGCCGCTGTCCTCCCCCGAGTTCGAGGGTGGCCCCTTCAGCTCCCAGTCGGACGAGACCTCTCTCAGCACCACTGCCTCATCTGTCACGCCCACCGGCGAGCTGCTGCCCCTGGGGCCCGTGGACGGCCGCTCCTGCTCCATGGACTCTGCCTACGGCACCCTCTCCCCCACCTCCCTGCAAGACTTTGTGGCCCCAGCCCCTGTGGTGGAGCCAGCGCCCCGGCCCCCAGAGTTACCACAGGCCCCTTCACCCCCACCCTCACCCCGTCTCCGCCGCCGCACCCCTGTCCAGCTGCTGCCCCGCCCGCCCCAGCTGCTCAAGTCCAAATCTGAGGCTAGCCTCCTCCAGCTGCTATCAGGGGCCACTGCCCGTGGAGCGCCCCCGGCCCCCAGCCGCAGTCTGTCAGAACTCTGCTTGGCCGCCACGGTCTCTGGCACGAGGACTCAGGGCTCCCCTCAGGAAGCCGGGCCCAGCTGGGTTCACCGGGGGGCACCTAGCCCTGGCAGTGGCCCCAAGCTGTCAGAGCTGGAGGGCAGAACCAGCTGCCCAGCTGGGGCGCCCGAAAGACCCACCGGGAGGAGCAGAGAGCTGTCCTTGGGGGCCTCACCCAGGGTGCAGCCCGAGCCCCACCCAGGGATCTCTGCCCAGCACCGGAAGCTGACGCTGGCCCAACTGTACCGAATCAGGACCACCCTGCTGCTTAACTCCACGCTCACTGCCTCGTGAGTGGCCTGGGGTAGAGGGCTTGTGGCCCAGTGTGTTGGCCTTGGGGGCGCTGAGCCCCGGGATGGGTAGGGGCGCTGTCATGGCTGGGAGCAGATGGCATTAGGAAGTGGGGATGGGAGAAGGGAGCCTGAGACCTGCTTCAGAGCTTGAATGGCAGGGTCTACAGTGGGTGGTGGGGAAGGGGCCTAAGGAGTCTGGTGGGGCAGGGAGGGTGACCAGGGCCCCCTCTGGAAGTGGCATCAGCCAAGGAAGGACTGTCTGTCCCTTCCCTTCTCTTGCAGGGAGGTCTGAGCAGAGGGAGGCCCCCGAGGGTGCCGCTGACCGAGAGACAGCAAACAGCATGCCTCCTGGGGCATCTGGGTCCCTGCTCCGGCTGCTGCCCGCACAGTAGCCAGAGCGCCGGGCAGGACCCCCGATTTGCACTTTGCCAGACTGGATGGAAGTGGAGGAGGGCTCAGCAGAGCTCCAGGCCCAGGCCGCAGTACTTCCTCAGGACTCCCCCCAAGGCCACCCCCACTAACCTGTCCACCCGACCCCCGCAGGGTCCCTTGTTCGCTGCTCCCTGAAGTCACCAGCTCCAATCCTGGGGTGGGCTCCAGGGCGGCCTTTCCCACCTCCACCCTCATCCGGCCCCAAACGGGATGTTTGCTCTCCTGTCCTTGCCTCCCTCTCCCCCAGGCCCACTGGCCACCCCAGGCTCGGGTTGGGCTCTGTGTAAAGTTGCATATTTATTGAGCTTTTGATTCTTTTATAAAGACTTGTATATACTACCAGAAGAAGTTCTTTGCTTTTGGAACCAGCCCCTTTCCTGACTCAGGTGCACTTGAGCCGGGGGGGCAGGGGCCTCTCACTCCTGTCGCCCTCTGTCTGTGGTAGGGCACCCCCGGAGGAGACTGTGGAGAAGCATTAGTGAATTAACAGGGCAGAGGTGACCAGACCAGCACCCCCAAGATCACCCCCCATCCCCTGCCTCAGCCACGAGGGCTACCCAGGAGCCCCCCATGAAGTTCTCCCTCCCACGAGGTGCCTCACGGGCCCTGCCCTGGGTGGTCCCCGTAAACTTCTGCCAGGGCGGGCGATGCATCTCAGGCTCTACTGAGAATGCCCGCTGGGACTCCCCTGCAGGGGCGGGGCCCCTGTACCCACACCCAGGCAGTACTGGGGAGGCTGGGTCTCCCAGCTGCGTCGCTGTCGCTGTGGCCCAACCTCTCATGGCTGAGGGAGGGCTCTGAGGCCCGAAGGAGGGAAGTCACTTCACCTGGAAGTTGTAGTCTCAGGGCCGGGGCCAGAACCCAGGCGGGGGGGGGACCTGGATGCTGCCCTGTCCTGTGTACGCCTTGCTGCCCCCAGGCCACCTCAGGTGAGCTCAGGTGCGCAGGGGCAGGCTGCGTGGGCTGGGGGCCCCGCCCTGGCCCCCACCCCTGAGGCGGGCTCCCCCGGGGCTGGCTTGGGGCAGAGCGGGCGGAGCGGGGGAAGCCCCCGGGCTGGCGCATGCCTGTCATCCGAGGGCCCAGCAAGGCGCCAGGAGCCATGGAGTTGCGGCTGGGGGGCTGCACGGCAGCGGTGGCTGCGGTGAGTGGGAGCACGGTGGAGGGGGGTGAGCAGCCTGGAGCCTGACCTCAGGCCTGGGTCGCTGCGCTAAGAACGACGGGGCCCCACTTCGCGGGGAAGTGTGCCAGCACCACCCCCAACCCCTCTCCACTTAGAGACTCCGCTAGTTAGAGCCTCAGCCGGGCGGGGCCCTTCCGCCCCGGGGGCCAGAAGGGTCTAGGGGCCCCAGGCAGAGAAGGATCCGGGTCCTCCACCTTACACAAACCAGGAGTGGGGACGGGGCCCCCCGGTGCCTGCCCTGGTGCCCTGGCAGAGGGAAACGTGTGGGGGGAGCCGGCTGGAGACCTCGCTCTGCCTCTCCCGAGCCTGCTCTGTGCACGGGGGGAGGGAAGCTCGTCTTACCCCACATCCATGGCACCTCCCGCCCAAGAACCTGAGAAGAGGGCCTCTCTGAGGGCAAACGCGGTGGGGGGGCTCGGGAGGGGGGGAGGCCGGGGAGGGCCCGCATGGCCAGCCCTGTCACAACCAACAGCCACCTGTCTTCCAGGTCCTGCTCCTTGTGCTGCTGGGCGCCCAGGGCCAGGGCGGCACACCCAGTCCAAAGTGTGACTGTGCCTCCAACTTCCAGCAGAGGAGCGGTCTGTTCTGTTGCAAGGGCTGTCCAGCCGGTGAGCAGCCGAAGGGGTGGGAGGGATGTGGAGGGGAAGTGAGGGCGGACAGAGGGAGATGGGGTTCAGGCGGGGTCAGGAGACAGGGGAGGTGGGCAGGGGTGGGGAGGAAGTAGGGAGCCAGAGATAGGAGAGGAGGGAGGGGAAAGAGGGAACCCCCTTTGACTGTCTGACCCGGGTCTGGTTTCCACAGGGCACTACCTGAAGGCCCCCTGCCCAAAGCCTTGCGGTGCCTCTACCTGCCTCCCGTGCCCCCGCGGCACCTTCCTGGCCCGGGAGAACCACCATGAGACCCGCTGTACCCGCTGCCAGGCCTGTGATGAAGAGGGTGAGGGGCCTAGTGCTCAGTGGGGGACTCCTGAGGACAGGCCATGGCCAGGCTGTTTCTGAAGGAGGTGGCTGGCTTGGGCTTAACCTCTGGTGTGACAGCCCTGTGTCCACCCATCCCAGGCCCCTCTCCCCTCGATCCCACCCTAGGATTCCCTTGCCCCCTCACTTCCTGATGACCCTCCCATCTCCATATATGCCTCAGCCTCTGATCTGGGGTGATCTCCATGCTCCTCTCCCTTTGGGGGTGGCCCCGTCTTTGGCTGCCCCCATCTCCATTCTCCAGGGGATCTGCCCGGGGTCCCCACGGGGGGTCTCTGGCCCTGATGGCCTCCACTCTCCCCATCTCCCTGAACACTCTTGCCAGTTTCCCAGGTGGCCCTGACGAACTGCTCAGCAGTGGCAGATGCCCACTGTGGCTGTGACCCGGGCTGGTTCCCCGAGTGCTTGGTCAAGTCCTGCAGGGACGGCTCCCCCTTCCGCTGCCACCCGTGCTCAGACTGCAGGGCCCTGCACCGCCACACACGGGTGCCCTGTGAGTACTCCCGCTCTGGGCTGTCTACCCCTCCACACCGCCCCTCTCCCTAACTCCCGCTCTCCCTTCCTGACACACAAGCCATCTCCTGGACTGCAGGTTCCGTCAGAGACACCGACTGTGGGACCTGCCTGCCTGGCTTCTATGAATATGGCAACAGCTGTGTGTCCTGCCCCACGTAATGTCCTGGCTGCCCTGGGACAGGGAGGGGGTTCTGGGAGCAGAGTGGGGATCCCGGGAAGGTGGAGGGAGCTCGGTCCTGTGGTGGGTGGGCGCCATTTCAGGCAGACATTGGATACTGAAGGGAAATCTGCATTCACCTTATGCCAGATAAATAAGGGGTTGTGTCCTTTAGTAATCTTTCCAGCTGTAGGTTAAGGAAGCATAGGATTTGGCCGTTTATAGAGAGTCAAGTTGGTACAATTTCAAAACTATGATCTGCCACTCATTCTCTGGGAGATCTTGGGCAAGTGACGTCACCACTCCAATCTGTGGCTTCTCCATGTGACGATGTTATCAGGTTCTGCCCCCCCACCCCCGGGGCACAGGTTAAGGGGTAAAGCACTTTATCCATTCATTTGCTCTGCAAGTGTTTATTAAGCATCTACTATTTTCCAGAGATGTTCTAGGTGCTGGGGATCCAACAGGGAACAATGTAGGCAAATCCTGGTCCTCATGGAGCTGACATTCTAGTGACCCTCAATCTAGTCTAGAAAAAGCTCCATAAATAGCGGTTGCTGCTCTTGTTTCTGGGGACACCAGTGAAGTTTCAGCAGTCCTTTGGGAACTTTCCAGGGTACTGTGGCGCCCAGGGAAGAGACCTGGGGAGGGCAGGGCCTCCAGGATGGAGAGGACAGGTAACCTCTCCTGGTGTCTACTCCCTCACGCCCCCCACCCCACCCCCTCTTCTTGCAGGAGCACCCTCGGGAGCTGTCCTGAGCCCTGTGTGACTGTCTGTGGCTGGAGGCAGAGTAGGTGGTGTGCTGGGAATTTGGGCAGGATTATTGGGATGGTTGGGGAGGCTGGGGTGTGGCTCCTAGCCACCACTCACCCGCTGTTCTTTCAGTGTTCTGGGTGCAGGTGCTCCTGGCTGGCCTGGTGGTCCCGCTCCTGCTCGGTGCCACCCTGACCTACACATACCACCGCTGCCAGCCTTGCAAGCCCACGGTTCCTAGTAAGTACACGCACGCACTCGCACGCACATTTCTAGGGGCATCGGGTCAGCATGGGTAGCCCAGAGCCCACTCACCCCTGATGCAGAGGGGGGAAACTGAGGGAGAGAGTGCTGGGGGCAGGGGTGGCACAGGAACCCAAGAGGAGCTGCACCAGCACCCAGGTCTAGGAGTCTTGCCTGGTTGCTGATGAGATGCTCTTGTCTCTCAGCAGATGAAGCTGGGTTGGAGGCCCTGACTCCCCTGCAGGTAAGAATATTAGTAATATTCAGGGAAGAGAGTGAGCAAGAACCCAGGCCTCAGCCTTCTGGAGCTGAGAGGCTGGGCCGTATTATAACTCTTGGTCCCCCACACGGGGCACGGTGGCTGGCAGGCACAGAGTAGGCCTAATGAACACATGTGAATTCCCTGAGTAGTCGGTGAATGAGAGCAGCAAGGCACCTGTCTCTAAGTGGCTTTCAGTCTGGTGGGATCCAGACAGGTAAACAGAAGACAGTTCAGTGGGATGAGTGTCACCATAGGGAGGCCTCCGGCAGGGTTGGGGCCACAGGGGAGGGCAGCCAGGACAGGGTTATTTCAGGCAGAGGAAATAGTTCTTCTGGGCCACCCAGTGAGAGATGAGGGAAACTTCGGGAGGCAGCCTTAAAGAATGCTGACTGATCCAGGGAATGGCTACTCCCGGCCAGAGACCCCAGGAAGGGGTGACCCCAGGCTGACCTGGGGCCTCTCTTGGCTTCCAGGCCACCCACCTCTCACCCAGGGACAGCACCCTTCTAGCTCCAGCCAGCAGTATCGAGAAGGTCCGCGCCACGCATTTGGTAGGCAATGGCTGGGCCCTTGGCTCCCCTCAGATCCAGGAGGTGCCCTGCGCGGAGGTGACGTGGTCCTGGGACCAGCTGCGCAGCAGAGCCCTCGGTAAGAGACCTCACTGGCCTTGACCCCATTCTCCTGAGCCTGAGATGAGAAGTAATGGTTTCCTGAGGCACCACCTGCCCACTTCCCGTCCCAGGCGGACGGGGTGCACCCCCCTGGTCCCCCCGCTCTGCCCGTGGTCCCGCCTCTGGCCTCCGTTCTTGTTCCCCACCGACTCTCTCTGGCCCGTCCCCAGACCCGCCGCCGCCCATGCCCACGCCTTCGCCAGCGCCCCCTGCGGGCTCCGCGGCAGCCACGCTCCAGCCGGGCCCGCAGCTCTACGACGTGATGGACGCGGTGCCCGCGCGGCGCTGGAAGGAGTTCGTGCGCACACTGGGGCTGCGCGAAGCGGAGATCGAGGCCGTGGAGGTGGAAATCGGCCGCTTCCGCGACCAGCAGTACGAGATGCTCAAGCGCTGGCGTCAGCAACAGCCCGCCGGCTTGGGCGCCGTCTACGCGGCGCTGGAGCGCATGGGGCTGGACGGCTGCGCCGAGGACCTGCGCAGCCGCCTGCAGCGCGGCCCGTGACGCGGGGGCGGGGGGGGGGGCCCCCACACCGGGTGCCTCTGGGCTCTGGCGGCCCTTGCAGAAGCCCTAAGTACGGTTACTTATGCGTGTAGACATCTTATGTCACTTAATAAGCTCCTGGCACGGCCCTGCGTAGCAGCGCCAGCCGCCCTCCCTGCCGCGCGCCCCCTGGGGTTCTGGTTGAGGCCAAGCGGCATCGACGGATATCGGGAGGGGGCAGGAGGTGGCTCAGCAGTGTCTCGGCCCGACTTTGGCCGAGGCCTGGGTATTAAATCTGTGAAGAAAAGCTACTGCTTGGTGCTTCCGAGGGGCTGTGGTGTTAAGTGGCCCCGGCTTCGTTTCCTGGGGGGCGTCGTCGAAAGGCCCTGAAGTCTTAGCGCCCCAGGGTCGGGGACCCACGGTGGAACCCAGTGTGGCCCCTGGCGCCCAGGCCGCCCCCGCGCCCCGCTCCCGCCCGGCCGCGGCCTAGTTACCCGACGGAGAGAGGAAGTCGTGGCGACAGCGCGAGAGAGTGCACGTCAGCCGCGGCGGCTGAGAGAGCTTTAATGGGGGTGCGGGATGGCGGGGACGGGGAGGAAGCAGGTGGAGACACAAGCGCAGGGACCCTTGCCTCGCACTCACGCCACCAGCGTCGTGAAAGGGTCTGGGAATCGTGGGACCCGGGGGGAGGGGGGCGCGGACTTCACCAGGGGGAGGGCGAGGGGGAGGGGGGGAGGCAGAGGTTGGGCCCCCGGAGCGGCAACTCGGTCCCGACGGGCAGGTTGCCGGTTTCATCGTTTCTGGTAAACAAATGACTGAGAGGAAACCCTCGGCGGGGATGGGAAATGCGGGCCGGGTGCAGATCTGGGTCACGACGGGAGGAAAACCCCTTCCCCGAGCGCGGGGCCTGCCTCCGCCCAGGATGCGCCCGCCGCGTGGGTTCCGGGGTGCGGGGGAGGGGGCTGCGGCCGGGCGCGCGCCCGGCAGGAAAACAAGGTCGCCACCCACGGGGCTGGGGAGCGCTCTGCGCGACCTCCACCGAACATGCAAATATATGTAAATAGGCATGCAAATAAGCAGCATCTTTTTGCGTCAACAGCTTGCTTGGGCACTTTTCCTGGGCGACGGCGGCGGCGGGCGCGTTCCAGCGGCGCCCCCGGCTGGGCATGCGGGGGCCGGAGCGGGGTCAGGGAGAGGTTCCAGCGCGGGAGGGGAAAGGCAGCGCGGCTCCCAGCCCTTTCCGCCGGAGCCGGGCAGGCCGGGGCGGAGACTGGGGCCCCCAGAGCTCACGAGGCTGCGAGCAGGAGGGCGGCACCTAGTACTTAGCGATGTCCCCCTTCTTCAGGATGATCTGTCGCTGCCAGGGCGCCAGCTTGCTCTCGTCGTAGCCCAGCGTCCGCAGCTTCTCCGACTGCTCTTTCTCTCGCTGCAACTCCTCCTGCTTCTGTCGCTCCTCCTCTTTCCTAGGCATGGGGCGGGGGGGGGGCAGAGCCGCGGGCAAGCGTGAGACGGTGGGCCAGGCACCGTGAGGGGCAAGTAAGGCGTTACTGGGGGCAGGGGCTAGGTGGCCAGGGCAATGGGTTCTAGGGGCAGAAGGGCTGGGGGACTGGGGACTGGGGTCGGGTCAGGAGCCACAAGGATAGGGTGGGAACAGGGAGGGGCTTGGTTGGGGGCAGACTGGAGTCACGGGGGCACACATAGGAGCTGGGTGAGGGAGAGGCTGTGGCTGAGTTATTTCTGGCTGGGGTATTACTGGAAACAGGGGTGCTGGGTCAGGAGTGTGGCAGAGGGTGAGCGGGGAGTGTCCTGGGGGCAGGACCCAAGTAGGAGGGACCACATTAGTGGGAGGCAGTGGTGGCTAATTAGGGACGGTTATTATAAAATAGGGGCTAGAGGGGCGCCTGGGTGGCTCAGTTGGTTAAGCGTCCGACTTCGGCTCAGGTCATGATGTCGCGGTCCGTGAGTTCGAGCCCCGCGTCGGGCTCTGTGCTGACAGCTCAGAGCCTGGAGCCTGTTTCCGATTCTGTGTCTCCCTCTCTCTCTGACCCTACCCCGTTCATGCTCTGTCTCTGTCTCAGAAATAAATAAAAACGTTTCAAAAAATAAAATAGGGGCTAGAGCTGTGCTGCTGACAAGGCAGCCACTAAACTCAGGTGGTTACTAAGCATCTGAAGTGTCAGAACTGAGATGCAGGATACTTGTAAAATGCGCACGGCATCACGAAGACTGCTTTTTAAAAGACTGTAACACATCTCGCTAATGACTTTTACACTGGTTACATATTGAAATAATATTTGGATATTTTGGGCTAAGTAAAATGTAAATGTTAAATTCACCTTCACCTTTTTATTTTTTCAAAGTGCCTACTAGAAAACTTTGCACAGTGGCTCGTGTTATATTTCTGTAAGCACTGGGCTAGATTACTGGGCAGAAACCACGCTTTGAGGGACAGAGGTCAAGGTTATTGGTACTGAAGTTGGGTTATAACTGAAGGCTAGGTTAGTGGGAGACGAGGGGCTCGGTAATCCAGGCCGAGGTTATCAGAGCATAAGATCTAGACTTTGGGGCAGGGGCTAAGTTGCTGGGGGAGAAGAGTCTGGTGGCATTAGTGGGAGCAGAGAGATTGTGCTACAAACCAGACAAGGGAGTGTGCTCAAGATGGGGCTGGATGAAGGGGCAAAAGGACTGTGCCTAAGCCAGGGAGGGGCAGCAGGTCGGCCCACACTCACCGCTTCTGCTCCCTAGAGGAAAAAGAGACAGCATTATTTGGTGCCACCACCTCAGGGGCATGATCAAGACACCCTACCGGGCCCTGAAGCTTCCGGTCCCCCGGCTCACCTCTCCTCTTCTAGCTTCTTCCGCAGGAGGTCTCGCCTCCAGGCAGGCATGCTGGCCAGCCGGGCCTCCTCCTCTTCCTCCTGAAACACAAGCACAGAACTTCAGGACCAGCACGCGCTGGGAGGTGGGGTTTGGGGGGAGGTGCACCCCCAACCCCGGGGGACCCGCGCTAGTCAGGGACAATGGGATACAGACGTCCTTCTACAGAGCAAATAGATGACGGTGCCTGGCCACAGCCCCCTTAGAGGGGGCCTCCTGTGCTCTACCCCCTCATAACTCAGGCCCCCTGTGTTCTAGAGGTGGTGCCAGACAGGTCAGAGCTAAGGTGCAGGAGAGGAGCAGAGAATGAGATTTCCCACTAGGGCAGGCTGATGGATGGCTCCAGGGCCCTGACCTCAACTCTCTGGGCAGACCCATACTTGGGCCCCCACAGATCCAGCCAGCTCGGAGGGGCTCAAGCTGGCCTCCACTGCGAAGGACCTTCTGTCCTATGCACGTCCTGTTCCCAAGTGGAGCAGACACTACCTCTACAACTGTGTGGCTGCATCGACTTGGCAGGGGCGGAGGCGGGCATCCAACACAGGCAGCTTACAGCAAAGAGTTTTATTACGTGGATGTTACACAGGAGAACACGTCACACGAACACTACACATGTGGCTCCCTTGACCTCAAAGAAGTAGCTGTGAATTCCAGTGCAAAACCAAAGAGAGGAGAGCCACACTGCCCCAGGGGGGACCCACGGTCCCTCACTCAGAGGGGCGGCTTCTTCTACCTGCCTACCATGCAGAGCCCGGCAAGACTGTAGGCCCAGAGGGGAACACCTGGTTTGCCCTGTGCCCTGCCCACTGCAGCCACTGCCCCACATCTGGTCATAGTGGGCTTCAAAGGCTCTGGCAGCCTGGTCCTGGATACTCCGGGTTTTCCAAGGCCACCCTGCTGGCTTCTGGGTTTTTCCTGTGGGCCTCTGGCCTCCAGAGGGCATCAGACGGGCATCCAAGCCTGGGTTAAGATGCTTGTGGGGGAAATTCCGATTTCTGCTGCTCAGATGTCAAAAAGCTCTGCCTCCTTCTCCTTCCAGAAGGAGAAGCTGCGGTCGATGTAGCGGCAGATGTCCTCGTTGCTGAACTCGCCCATCTCAGACACCAGCTCCAGGGGGTCTTCGACAGGGGCTTCGGAACCAGGAGGGTCCCACGTCGGGGGAGGCGCGGCTGGCGGAGGGGGGCTGGGGGGCTGCGGCGCAGGAGCTGGGGCCTCGGGCTGCCCCTCTGGCCAGTCCACCGTTTGGCCCGGAGGGACCTTTTCTGCCGGCTCTCCCTCCTCCTCCGCCGCCGCCGCCTCCCCCTCCTCCTCTTCCTCTTCTTTTTTCTCTCCTTGCTCCTTCTCCGCTTCTTCTTCCCGGGCTGGCTCAGCCTCCGGGCTGTCTCCAAAGAACTGGCGCCTGAGGTCCTCGAAGCCGTCGCTCCAGGTGCGTCGGCCAGCCTCCACCTCCTCGAGCACCACGCGGTGGAAGAGGCGGATGAGCTCCCACGGGTGGCTGCCCAGCCGGTCGAACATCTCGTAGCACAGCAGGTGGCGGAACTTGCGCTCCTCGCGGCTCAGGCCCATCTCCAGCAGCTGGAAGTAGCCGAGCATGAAGAGGTCGAGCGTGAGGCTGTCGTAGCGCGGGGGCGCGCCGCCGTCCAGGGGCGGCAGAAAGTGTTCGGGCCAGTACAGGCCGTGAGCCAGGCCCGAGCCACACGAAGGGCGTACCGGCACCTGCCGCAGCAGGCTCCGCCAGTGGCCCAGCAGCTTGCCCACCACCTGCCGCTGCTTCAGCAGGCGCAGCAGCCGCGCATCCGGGCCGTCGCCGGCCGGCGGCTGGAGAGCGTCGGCGGCCTCGGGGCCGGGGCCCGGGCCCGTGCCGGCGGCCACCACGCGGGGCAGCAGTCTGCGCAGGCGCGCCTGGGCGTGGCGCCGGGGGCCGCGGAAGGTCCACTTGCGCCAGTGCTCCAGGAAGAGGTAGACGATGCGCTCCTTGCGCATATCTATGTAGTCCTGGACGCCGCGCAGCTCGGTGGAGAGCGACGGCTGGCGCGCCAGCTGCTGGGGCTCGGGCAGCGCCGCCTGGTGGTCCGGCGCGTCGGGCGGGCCCAGCGCGCCCACGGAGTCCCAGGGGGCCGGCAAGCCGTTGGCGACCGGGGCGCTTGGCTCCCCGGCGCCGGCAGCCACGTAGTCCTCCTCGAGGATGGGCTCTCGGCCCGAGGCGGCGGCGGGAAGCGAGAGCTTGCGGCGCGAGCCGCGCGCGGGCGCCGAGCCCTGGGCGCGTAGCTCGTAGACGGCGCGGAGATGCTGCACGGAGACGCCGCACTCGAGGATCTCGCGCGCCACGGCCTCGCGACACCAGCTGAGCGAGTGCGAGCGGCCGAGGCAGAGCGGACCCGGCCGCCAGGGCGCGTCGGGCAGCGGTGCCAGCGGCTGGCCGGTGTCGGCGGCCAGCAGCTCGGCCAGGTGCGCGGGCCGGCCGCCCAGCGCGGCCAGCAGCGTGGCCATGCTCTTGAGCAGCGTGGAGATCTTGCTGCACCAGGCAGGCAGACTGGCTGCGCGGCCGTGCATGCGGCGCGGATCGACGGTGAAGCGCGGCGCGGAAAGGGCGGCCGAAATCGGCAGCAGCTGCTCCAACTCCAGCTCCAGCTGCTCCAGGCGCGCCTCCAGCTTCTGCGCCTTGTGCAACACCTGCAGGTTCTCGATTTGCTGCTCGATGCGGAGGATGTCGGCTTCGGTCATGAGCTCGCCGAAGGGCCCGAGGATGGCGTTGTGCGCGCTGGAGTACCTCCAGCCCTCGCGGGGGTAGCAGCATGAGCTGGCGGACGTCAGCTAAGGCGGGGAAGACAAGAGAGGGGAGGGAGGCGCGTCTCCCTCTGGCCCGGCTCCCGCAGCGGCCGCCGGGGGGCGCCCTTTGCATGTCCTGGGTGGTGTAATGGCTCCGCGGGGCTCTGTTGGCAGGGATGGGCCACGCCCGGCCGGCGGGTGATTACACTGGGGCGAGACTTCGGCCCAGGCCGCTACTCCGGGCGCTGGGCAGTGTCCACTTTGGTCGCTGGCGGGGTCGTTGGGCGCTGTTGCAGAGACTGAGCGGGCAGAGGGAGTCTCCACACCTGGCTTGGTTGCTCATTACACCACCGAAGGAACATGCAAAAGGCGTTGAAGCTGCGACGCCAGGCTGCCCTTTCCCACCCCATCTCAGGGCTGCTGTTTGGAGGCCACATCCCAGAGGGACCTCGCGCATACTGATGACCTCTTGTCAGCTGTCCCCGCAGCCCGAGCCCTCCCTGTGCACGCTGTCAGTGTTTTACTGCTGAACCAGCTTGAAGCCTCAGCTCTCACCCCTTGTCCCCGGCACTAGGGATGATAATCAATTTTATGAGCTAGGTGTGCCAGGAACTGCTGAGAGTTTCGTTCATTCCTCACTTTAGTGCTGGGCTTCTGCAGCCTGGGCTGGGGGGGGGGGGTCGTCCTCACATCCTCCCGGTTCATCTTGACCCACTACAATCAATCCGTTCCCTCACAGACACACAGGATGATGCTAATTCCCTCACTTAACCTCTCTCCCAGGCTCCCTACTGCTGCAGGAGAAAGTCCATTTTCTTCAAGGCCAGGACTTGGTGATCTGCCCCCACTGATCTCTCCAGCTCCGCCCCTGTACTGACAGGACAGTCACTGAGCCTGCTCTTTGCCCCACTCTGTTCCCAGCCCACCTCTTGCTCATCTTCCAAGTCCACCTTGGACTTCACTTCCTCCTTCATAACGCTGGCCCCACCCCAAATAGGACGGTGGGTGCAGGGCAGCCCCAGGCCTCTGCATGCCCCATCCCAGTGAGGGCAGTGTTGTTAACAGCCCCGTCCCTGGCTTCCCTGCTCACTCAGGCTCTCATGTTACCTTGTTTTGTATTCTTGGGGGCACTTATCTCTCTACTAAGATGCTGTGTTTGCTTGTTGGTTGACCCCCTCCCGCCCCACTCCCCAAAGCCACCTTTGAAAAGGCCTTGAGATACTCATCGCGAATCCCTAGAGGCTACAACAGTGCACAGAACACAGCACCCAGGAAACACGTGCTGAGCCGGTCAGTGGCAAACCACCCTGCCAGCCAAAGACGGTCAATCATCTGACAGATAAGAAAACTGAGGCTGGGTGAGGCTCGGTCTCGAAGGCTGGAAAGTGGCGGTGCAGGAAAGGGCCCAGGCCAGTCTGACTGCGGCCCAAAGCCCGTTGGCCACGCAGAGGGCGGTCCCTGGACCAGCAGGTCAGTCTCACCAGGAGCTTCCCAGACACGCAGAATCTCAGCCCCACCCACAGCTCCTGAATCAGAATCCGCATTTTTACGAGATCCCGGGCGACGTGAAGCACATTCGCGTTTGATGAGCTTTGCCCGTCTCACGGAAGGACAGTCCCCAGGGCAGGGGAGGTCCTCCAACCCTGCTTCCCGCCCCCCAAGGACAACGGGAGCCGCCTGAGGTGGAAAGGCCCCCGCAGGCCGGGCGGCGACGTGGGGGATGGGCCCGGGCGCAGAAGCCCCGCCCCACCCACCTTCCGTCTCTGCTCCTCCTCCTCCTGCATCTTCAGCTGCAGCTTGCGCACCATCACCTGGCGCTTCCACTCGGGGATGGGCCGGCCCTGCTCATCGTGCGTGGGGATGAGCGCCTCCACGTCGAGCTGCACGCCTGGCGCCGGGGTGGCGGGCGGCGCCGGCGCCACGCTGCCGTTGAGCAGTGGCTGGGGCCCCACGGCCGGCGGGGTGGGGCTGCGGGCCCGGGACGGCGCGGGCGACGCCTGCGGCAGCGGCGCTTCGGGCTGCGGGGAGAAGCGGCGAGGCTGAGTGACCGGCCGGCACGGGGGCGGGGGGGGGGGGCCGGGCGGGGTACCTGTCGAGCCGCCTACCTGGGAGATCGGCTGCCCGCTGCCCGAGAACACCGTGGTCAGCCCCTTGCTCTGCGGCGTCGGCTTCAGACTCTTGCCGGCCTT